>NC_090935.1:1444312719-1444615749 GCF_040938575.1 Ambystoma mexicanum | reverse complement strand
GAGATTACGCCTTTCCCCTGCTTCAGCCCTTGAGAGGTCTCATTTCTCCTGCCTCAGACCTTGAGATGTGTCCTTTCCCCTGCCTTGGCTCTTGAGATGTCTCCTTTCCCCTTCCTTAGCCCTTGAGATGTATCCTTTCCCCTGCCTTAGCCCTCGAGATGACGCCTTACCCCTGCTTCAGCCCTTAAGATGTCTCCCTTCCCTTGCCTCAGCCCTTGAGATGTCTCCTTTCCCCTGCCCCAGCCCTTGAGATGTTTCCTTTCGCCTGCATTAGCCCTTGAGATGTCGCCTTTCCCCAGCCTCAGCCCTTCAGATGTCTCCTTTCCCCTGTCTCAGCCCTTGAGATGTCTCATTTCCCCTGGTTTAGCCCTTGAGATGTCTCCTTTCTCCTGCCTTAGCCCTTGAGATGTCTCCTTTCCTCTGCCTCAGTCCTTGAAATGTCTCCTTTCCCCTGCATCAGCCCTTGAGATGTCTCCTTCCCCCTGCCTTAGCCCTTGAGAGGTCTCATTTCCCCTACCTCAGCCCTTGAGATGTGTCCTTTCACCTGCCTCAGCCCTTGAGATTACGCCTTTCCCCTGCTTCAGCCCTTGAGAGGTCTCATTTCTCCTGCCTCAGACCTTGAGATGTGTCCTTTCCCCTGCCTTGGCTCTTGAGATGTCTCCTTTCCCCTTCCTTAGCCCTTGAGATGTATCCTTTCCCCTGCCTTAGCCCTCGAGATGACGCCTTACCCCTGCCTCAGCCCTTGAGATGTCTCCTTTCCCCTGCCTCAGCCCTTGAGATGTCTCCTTTCCCCTGCCCCAGCCCTTGAGATGTTTCCTTTCCCCTGCCTTAGCCCTTGAGATGATGCCTTTCCCCTGCCTTAGTCCTTGAGATGTGTCCCTTCCCCTGTCTTAGCCCTTGAGATGTCTCCTTTCCCCCGCCTTAGCCCTTGAGGTGTTTCCTTTCCCCTGCCTTAGCCCTTGAGACGTGTCCTTTCCCCTGTCTTAGCCCATGGGATGTCTCATTTCCCATGCCTTAGCCTGTGAGATGTCTCCTTTCCCATGCCTTAGCCCTGGAGATGTCTCCTTTCCCCCGCCTTAGCCCTTGAGATGTCTCCTTTCCCCTGTCTTAGCCAATGGGATATCTCCTTTCCCTGCCTTAGCACTTGAGATGTCTCCTTTACCCTGGTTTATCCCTTGCAATGTCTCCTTTCCCCTGCCTTAGCCCTTGAGATGTCTCCTTTCCCATGCCTTAGCCTGTGAGATATCTCCTTCCCATGCTTTAGCCCTTGAGATGTCTCCTTTAGCCCTTGAGATGTCTTCTTTCCCCTGTCTTAGCCCATGGATGTCTCCTTTTCCCTGCCTTGGCCCTTGAGATGTCTCCTTTCCCCTGCCTTATCCCGTGCAATGTCTCCTTTCCCCCGCCTTAGCCCTTGAGATGTCTCCTTTCCCATGCCTTAGCCTGTGAGATGTCTCCTTTCCCATGCCTTAGCCCTTGAGATGTCTCCTTTCCCCCGCCTTAGCCCTTAAGATGTCTCCTTTCCCCTGTCTTAGCCAATGGGATATCTCCTTTCCCTGCCTTAGCACTTGAGATGTCTCCTTTACCCTGTTTTATCCCTTGCAATGTCTCCTTTCCCCTGCCTTAGCCCTTGAGATGTCTCCTTTCCCATGCCTTAGCCTGTGAGATGTCTCCTTTAGCCCTTGAGATGTCTTCTTTCCCCTGTCTTAGCCCATGGATGTCTCCTTTTCCCTGCCTTGGCCCTTGAGATGTCTCCTTTCCCCTGCCTTATCCCGTGCAATGTCTCCTTTCCCCCGCCTTAGCCCTTGAGATGTCCCCTTTCCCCTGGTTTAGCCCTTGAGATGTCTCCTTTCCCCTGACTTAGCCTGTGAGATGTCCCCTTTCCCCTGCCTTAGCCTGTGAGATGTCTTCTTTCCCCTGCTTTAGCCCTTGAGCATTTCTCAGTACCATCGAAGTCTTACTTGTTCCATGGTGTGTGAAAAGAACATATTACTTTTCACCAAGATCTTTTTTTTTTGCTGAGTTGTTCCACCACATGCCACACTTTGTGTTTCTTCCACTCGCCTCCCTCCCAGACAGCGTGTTTTCCCTTTTTCATGTGGTATGTCCCTGGTATGTGCTTTTTCTGCTTGGAGTTTACATCTTCCCTTTCCGTGAGGGTGTGGCCTTCTGTGTGGAAGAGAGGGAGATTTAGTCTATCCTGAGGGAATGCATATTTAACATTTGTAACGTACAATTTTTGCTGTCATCGTTTTTGGGGGTGGGGTACCAATGCTGCTTCCCACCTGGGGTGCAATCTGGTCTAAACCCGGCGCTGGCCACAGGCCCTGGCACACAAGGTATCGGTGAGAGGGGGTCCTTGTAACCTGGGGAAAGAAATGAGGGGCAGACAATGTCTCAGAAGCCCGTACGAGTTTGGGGGCCGTTGCAGACATCTTGACTGGGTGGACATATGTGGGCATTCCAGAGAGAGGGGCGCAAAAGCTGGATCCCCGTTGAAGGGGAACATTGGATTTTTAGTGAGGAGAACTTAAGGCTTAAACTCCCAGGCCTGACTCAAGTGTGGCGCCCTGGGCGATGGCTAGGGTGGCGAGGAGTGTCATTTCCAAGGCTGCCGGCCACTCTCTCGGTCAAGCCAGAATGGAAGTGCCAAGCCACAGTGCTGCAGGAACCGGTGCATGGCAAGCAGGGATGGAGCAGCTGTCCCTATACCAATCCCTAAGCCACGACACAAAACACGGAAAATGAGGCTGTTGGACGACTCTATGAATAATGTTGGACTAGAAAGTAAACCACAATACACATCCCATGTATGCCAGCCTTTTCCATGAGAGCCAATCAGGAGGACGCCAGCGCTACAAAAAAGAAGGGCCGATAGCAGAAGGAAGCTGGCATTCTCCCAAATTGGAAGAGGAGGCCTATGGAAGGAAGGCTGAGGGGGCCTGACAGGAGAAGGGCAAGTTGTCACAAATGGTGGAAAGAATACTTCAGATCCCAGAAATGATTGAAGGGTTTTATTAAGTTTCAGCAGGGCTCTAGGGCTGTCCCCCCTTCTCTCTCTCTCTCTCTCTCTCTTCCCCCACCCTCTCTCTCCCTCTCTCTCTCTCTCTGTCTCTCTCTCTCTCTCTCTCTTGACTTGATGGTGCATTTGGTCTCGTAACCCAGGAGTCCCTATTCCCTGGGTGAGTAAATACAGAACATTTTCCCACACAGCCTAATTTCTAGCTAGCTGGTTTTGGTAGCCTAAAGGCAATAACCTTCATTATCTAGACTCACTCCGGGACTTCCTAGAGTCACCCTACACTATCAGTTTGTTAGTGTCCATCAGAGGGACAGGGTTATGCCTTCTGACACTCTGCCCAACTTAGTCATCTTCCTTTTGCACCCTGTCATGCCTTTCCCTCTCTGTATGTTCTACTCTTTCTCCTCCTCCCAACTCCACCCACAATTCCTCCTTCTGTTCCTGTATCTCTCCTCCTATGATGTCCCCCTGAAATCTCTCACTCCTTCTACTCTTGCCCCCCATTTCCCTTACCCAGATGCCCTCGGGTTTGGTGCGCTATACAAATGACAAAATAAATAAATAAAACTCCCGGCTACAGCCGATCACTCCCGCCTCCACACAACTACTCCTTTCTCTACACTACTAGTCCCTCTTCCACACTACTACTGCGTCCTCCACACTATTACTGCTACAATTCCACCCATCTTCTTCCCAGTCACCACTCTTTCAATCTCAGATTCGTTTCACATTCACTTTCAGGGGAAATGCGCTGGTCTTGGAAGCAAGAACATGCAGAGCAACAGAGGTTTGAATCCAGAATCCGCACTTAGAAACCAAACTCAGGTACGGTATTAGGCGCGTTATAAAAACAATTAAAATCAAAAATAAAAAAAATACATTAAAATAATATTTGCTTGTCTTTCACACACACTTGCTTGCACTCACTAACTAATGCCCCACCTGCTCTACAATTCGCTTCCCCGTTTCTTACCCAGCGTCCTTCCTTCTCCTGGTCTCTTGCTCTTTCACCTCAACTTCCTTTCACATCCTCTGACCTCACCCGAACAACCCAAAAATGTCCCCACTCGGGAGGGATCGAAATTACAGAATATTCCAAAAGACAGGTTAAGCCCGGCCCTTTTCTCAGTAAGTGACCTTCATGCTGCAACAATGGCATCCCGTACTGCAAAGTGTCCAAGTTTGTGTTAGGGGCCCGTGGCTCGGGAGCCCCTTAAGGTAAGTTCAGTTGCTGTCATTTGCTGTGGCTCTATTTTAGGGCCTTTGAGATCTAGGGCCGCCACAGTGGTTTAGCATCACTGTGTGCTGAGGCTGGGGCCAATTTAAATGGATGCTCAAAATGGCGGACAATATGTAGATCATGGTAGATCATGTGGCGCCACCATACCTCATTCTCCAATTTGTTTGTAAGCAGTAGAAACCCAGGCAATATTAGATAAGCAAACTCTCTACAAAAGACTCACTCAAATAAATGGGAAGTATCGTGGACTTCTAATATGTTGTAGAATGTATTGATTTATGATGTAGCCGTTATTGACAGCAAAACGATTTGTTTGTTGTCATTTCAGGAGACTTCAAATCATCAATCCATCCACTACAAACCATTGAATTGGACCAAATAATCAACACAAAGGTAAGCAGGTGCATAATATTGTGTGAAGTAAATGTCACAGCAATATACACGTATGGAAACCTACAGCTTTAAAAATATTTTACTTAACTTCATTTTAGATAGAATTTATTTAAAAAATACCATGCAAAGAAGAAAACAGACCCAATTACAAAATGCACATATTGCAAGGTATTTGCATTTTTGTATTTCTTTTTTGTATTTATATGGGTTTTATATAGCGCTTTACAGCAAAGATTTGTACATGAGAACAAGACGGTACAATAACATGCAGATAAAATAGGAAACACAGATGGAATCTGAATTTCCAGAAACGTTGTGAACCAGAAGAGAGAAGGTGAGATCTCAAAGCGACCCGAAAAGTAGAATAGAGAGAAATACAACGAAGAGAAAGAGGGCGAGCGTTCCAGCGTGGAGGCAGGGGCAAGGAGAGAAAATGAACGAAAACGAGACTGAGCACTAGGAGGACAAGGAAAAACAAGAATGCAAGGGAAGGGGAGCGAAGTGACCGAGAAGGAGTATACAGTGAAACAAGAGAAGAGAGATACACAGGTGCAAGGCCATGAAGAGATTTAAAAACGAAGCATAAAAAATGTAATTTTAAACAATGTTGGAAAGAAAGCCATCCCAGACAGGCCAGGTAAGAAGAAATGGAGTCATGAGAAGCTAGGAGAAATAGGACACGAAGCGAGGCATTGAATACAGATTTCAAAGAGGCTATACGGAACAGGGGAAGCCCAAAGAGGCTGGAAGAACTCTAGAAGAGCCGGGAAATAATTATGGCAGACACCAGGAGTTGAGTGGCCTTAAAGGTCAAGAAGGACAAGCTCTCCGAATGTTGTGCAAGTGAAAACGACAGGAATGTGCAGATAAAGAAATGTGATGACTAAAGGATAGATCTGAGTATAGATAAAGACCCAGGTTACGGGCCATAGGGGAGGTAGGTCCCTGAGCTGGGGGGAATGCTATGAAAGAGGGGGGAAGAGGAGGTGGAATGGTAGTGGAAGGAAAGAAAAGAACCTCAGTTTTACCAGCATAGAGTACCAGGAAGTGGTCCGTCATCCGAGATTTAATAGCAAGGAGACAGGAGCTGAGCTTGTTATGGATGTCACCAGTGAAGTATGGAAAGGATAGAAAGAGTTGATTGCCATCAGTATAGAAATTATGGGATAGTCCAAAAGAAGAGATAACATCGGCAAGTAGAACCAGTAAAATCAAAAGAGGAGAGGGCAGAAAATAGAAGCGAGTGATCAACAGAGTCAAAAGCTGCAGAAAGATCCAAAAGAAAAAGAAGAGAAGAGTGTTTAGAATGACTTGCAGAGTGTAAGGAGTAAAGAACAGAAAGGAGAGCAATCTCAGTGGAACAGCCAGGACGAATGCCAGATTGAAAGCAGGGAAGAATAGAGTTGCGAGAGACAAAAGTAAAGACTTGAGAATAAACAATGCGTTCGAGAATTTCAGAAAGATAAGGAAGGACCCAGATAAGATGGAAATTAGAAGCAGAAAATAAGTCAGCAGAAGGTTTCTTTGGAATCGGGATGATGGGAGCATGTTTGAATGAAGATGGAAAGATTGAAGTGGATAGACAGGAGGTAAACAGAATTGTAAGGTTGGGGACAAGCGAGGGAAAGACATTAGGAATAAGTAGTGATGGAATAGGGTCCATTGGGGAAGAGGTTGGGTGAGAGAGAGCAAGCAGGAGAGAGGTCTCCTCTTTGGTAATTGGAGTGAAGCTAGTGAGAGTCTCTCTAGGAGGTATCAAAGGAACAGAGGGAGTCAATTGCATGATAGAAGATTGAATAGCAGAACGAAAGGAAGCAACCTTAGAGGTGAAATAGAAGGCAAAGTCGGAGGCTGAAAGAGTGGAGTTGATCGAATTATCAGTGGTAGGGAGAGAGAGAGAAGACGAGACAGAGTTTGAAAAAGACGCCTAGGATGAGAAGACTGGGAGTGTAGAATGTCAGAAAAGTTAGATCATTTTGCCGAATGGAGACAATTGTCATACAGAGCATGGTAGGAAGCATAGGAGCTGTAGTTTCCTACAGTTTTTTGCTTCAACTGTCAAAAGTGAAATTATATCGTGCCTCCTATTGCAATAAATATATGAATATTCGCCTACGCCAAGCTGCTCGAAAGTCGCTTGCGAAAGAATCCGTGTTGCAAGGTCCTGACCTTAAATCTATGTAAGCAGCCATTTTAGGTCAATCCGCCATTTTAGGATTCGCTTTGTAAAAGTCACCCTGTGAGTTAAAATGGTGGACAATGTCATTCCAGAATACAACATGGCCGTCTTGACCTCTGTACATAGCTAATATGTAACTTGCCTGCAGGCCACTTGTTGAGCTCGTGAACTGAGACCTTCTCCTTCGTTGACCTGTGTGTAAAAGGATTACTTGTGCAATGAAACTAATCCACGAGCATATGTTGAAACAATGTATTCAAATACTGAACGTAGAACATCTGTTTAACTACATTGTATTAATGTTTGAGAAGGCCTGCATGGAAAATCTTAGAATACACAGTTATTGCATAGGCTTGTTGATACATGTATTAAAGGCAAACCAGTTATATGCAGTTGTTCGAGACTTGGCACGAACCCTAGATCGGTGATGCATTAAATGGAATATTAACCCGAAGTGGGGCTGGACATCGTGCCCACCAAGCGTATAAAAAGCGAATGCATTCTAATGTACAACGTCTCTCACTGAACACAATGAACCACGCTGGAATTCGTTGTGTTGTACTGAGGACCGATAGCTATCTGATTTTGCTCTGTTTTTGTAACTGGATTCAGTATAAAATAAAGTACTTTGTATGTTCCTTTGTAACCCGTGTTCGGTGTATTTCCTTTTGGGGTACTCAGCCTCGATATTTTGATTTTGTTTTCACACAACCAGCATCTTTCTGGCCTAGGTAAGCACACTGTAGCATTTGACACTATAACAGATGGTTGTGTAATAAATGAATACACATATTTTAGACGTATTATTCTAATATGTAATCAACACTCTATTCTGCTCACATTTCAGAAAAACGAATACATTGAAAGAACAAAGATAAAGAAAAGGAAAGTTTTGTAAAAGCTCAAATTGCGTGAAAGACGTGGCATGTGTCGACTATTTTCCCCAAGGATAATCAAATTACCATTTAAGGATTATTTCAATAAGGATACCAACAACCACAGGATTTCTATCAATTCCTTAAAGACAACTTCATCCCTTTCAAGCAGCTAATTCCTTAAGGACACTAAGGAAGAAATAACTGTTTTCTTGAGGATAATTTGGTCACTTTTCTACAAACCAAATGACCTATTACAGACCCTCTAAGGAGTGAAACTTTTTTTCTTGGGTTATCAGTTAACTGTTTTTTAAGGCTTACGTGACTATGTTCTTAAGGAAAATTCAGTTAGTCTTAAAGGATCAAATTATCCATTAGAGATTAATTGAGAACACTGAATTTATGGATTCATTTTGAATAACTACAAAAGGAATACTGTAACTTAGAAGTACCCGAGAAGTTGTAAATGAATTAAGTGAAATCTCAATTAATAAGATTCTTCTCAGTAATTGAATATTATTTATTTTATACTCATAGTATTCTTTAACAGCAAATAACAAAAATGTTTAAAAATGAATACATCAATAAATGCACATTTTAAACTTGACAGAATCTTTCAGCAATCGAATGACAATTGGAGTGAGTTGATGCACGTGAGTTGGTTGAGCAGGACCAAAATGGGGCGACAGGTAATTATAGGGCCAGGGAAAGCCATCTACTCCATGATGCATTAATGGAGGATTCTCCCAGAGTTTCTCCAATCCTTCTCCCCTCGGTAAAGCCAGAGATAATCACATGTTAAAATCGAGGAAGAACCCAGCTATGACCCGCAAATAGAGATACCCCACCAGTCATGTCAGTACGTTTCCAAAAACATCTATGACAGGGAATGACCCTCAGCGACCCCAGAGAGAAATGTGCCTCCTAAGTGGAGAAGAAGAGGGCCTGATTGCCCATGAAGGAAAAATTGAGAGCCTCAGAAGATCAAGCTCCCAGCAGATTGAAGGTAACTGAAGATAGAATGAGAGACTCGTCAAGTGCTTTGGCCTCAGATTCGGGCTCCATGCGCTTTGAGGGAAAACAAGTGCAGAGCATGTTGGTTGGAAAATAGCCACAAAATCAAAAGGTAGGCAGGCCCTTAAACCCTCATATCCTGGGCCAAATAGATATCACTCCAACAACAAGAGGGAAGTGAGGGTCAACTCCACTATGAGAAAGTGATCAATATATATAATTTTTAATAATTCCACATAGCCGCAAAATGCTGGCTTTCACACAGACATGTTAAAAAAACAGATGAAATACAGGAAATGACTTGTTTCTGTTTGTCCAGCTCCGTTTCTTTCCCAGAATGTCTGCCAAAGTGATATCATGGTTGACAATAACATGTATTTGGTCTTTGTGGTTGACAATGAATTTGCTATACCACACTAGATTGTGATTCAAGAGGGTTATCTGCTTCAGAACCCGATTGAACGGGAAAGGAAGCTCTTGTTATATTTTCATTGTGGAGTTTTTACTTTTTTGCTCCCTGTTCTGACACATTTCACATTTCTTTGAACATGCTTTCTTCTCTTGCTTTTGTGTCTTTATCTTTTGTGATACATTGGTTATGTGTATTTCATCTGTTTTATTAACGTGTATCTTAGATAGGAACAAATGGCATATGAGGTGGGACGCAAAGCTTGTAGGTGTTGTTTGGTTATTTGCCTATCCATTGGCTGGCCAAGGCCATGCTAATCCCTATGGTCATTCCCATCAGGTCCTGCAGCTAGCCGCCATAAACGCATTCTCCTGGGATCTCTTTGACCTCACTTTAATCAAGCTGTGCCATCAAACCGTGTACTCAAAGTGTCTTGGCAGGGTTTTTTCAAATCAGTCTTCTGAGAGTTAATGACTTAAATGGAGCTGTAAACCTGCTACTGGTGTCATAAAAATGTCTTAACAAAGTCTGCTTCAGCCACTCGATTTATTAGCACTACGCATGTCATTCACAGAAGTCCTGTTAAAAACAAGCATTGGCAAAGCCAACAATTCTGAATTGTGGTTAAATGTTAGGTCTTTGCCAGGCACGGCTATTAGATGCCCAGGCACTCGCACCATTTTGCAACTGCTACCAAAATGGCCAGTAAATAAAACTATGGCAGTGCCTGGCAAGTGCCTTCCCCATGCCTACACGAAAGCCCGAACTGTTGCCATTGCCAATGCTTGTGTTAATAGTACTGTGGCCTTGTCTATTTAATCTCCTCTGCCAATGGCCAGGCATTTAACCATTTTCATTCCCTATCACCTTCTTTGGGACCTAAAATAATAATTTGGTTGTGTGAAAAGACCACTAGTCTGGTCTTGTCAAAGAGGGATAAGAGCGCCTCTCAGTGAAGAGGGAGAAGCCCATAGCCAGTCTTCCCCATGACAGCTGAGAGGGCCCACTTCCTGTCCCTCTCCCTTGTGCCAGGATGTTTATGTGCAGACCACTATTATCTCAAGCCTTGCCTCCAATATAAGCTACTTGCCATTGTATTTCTATTGCTTTTGGAGGCACCACGTCTGAACAAGAAAGCAAGAAAAACCCTCAAATCAGTAAGCCCAGAAAAGAGAACAGAGTTACTGGCAGATCACAACAGTGATCGACTGTAGAGAGAGAGAGCAATCCACCAAGATGAAGGCCAGCAGCGGCATTGGTGCAGATGCGCACCGGACGCTGCTGTGACCCCCGATGGGGAGAGAGTAAGCCACAGGGAGAGGCTGTCTCCATACGCAGCAGACACAAAGAATTTGCAGAGCTGCCGGCGACACTATCAATCCAGTACAATAACCCACAACCAAAAGACCACCGGGGACACAAAAAGAGGACAAGGATCAACCATTCCCCACATAATGTACGTTCGGAGACTCGGAACAGGGCCCTAGAGCATGAGCATGAATACTTGTCTTCTGGGGCCCTGTCGCCATCATGCAGTGGGACCGCGTGGGAAAAGTGGGCAGGCTTGACCCCACACTTATAACTTTTCACTTTACACGCACATTCCGGATGGGGAAGACAGGGCCAGATTGGCCAGAGAGAGAGAGCCATTCCAGGGAGGGAGAGGGATATAAGCAGGTCACAGTAAGCAATACCTGTGGGTAATTCAGGTGAGGTCAGAGGTGGAGGTGGAGGATGACTAAGAGACTAGCAGGAGGGCGGAAGGCGCTGTAGTCTATAGAGGCGATTTCTGGGGCAGTTGAAGTATTGGCTAGAGAGTGGAAGTGGTACTGCTGTGTGAGTGTGCGTGTTTGTGTGGTGAGTGTATTAAGAAAGATTAGTCTGCGGAATGATTGTGAAGGGGATGTTACTGACTGAAAGCTTCGTGTTTGAGGAGGAAGTAGTAATTTGGAGGAGGGATTAGTAAAGTGGAGCAGTAATGTGAGGAGGAAGCAGAAATGTGGAGGAGGGAATTGTAGCATGGAGAAGGGAGTCATAGTACAGATGAGGGGAGGAGGACGGTGGAGAAGGGAGTAGTAGAATAGTGGAAGGGGAGTAATATCAAAGGGTGGAGGCAAGATATAGGAGGAGTGAGAATGTCTAACGAATAGGAGATTGGATAAGAGGAAAGACTAGGACAGGGAACGGTGAGATTGAGAGTGCAAGGCAATGCCTGCACAATTACTGAATCCCAGTGAAAAGTTAACTGCTGGATAGTGATGGCAAAGTTAGGAAGTCCCTGAGGGAGTTTAGCGAGATAAAGCTTTCTGACTTTAGGTTTCCACCACTAGCTGAAAATAGAAATAGGCAGTAAGGAGTAATTCCTCGGTATCTACTAATCTAGGGTCAGGGATGCCTGGGCTAGGGTGGAGGTGTGACACAAGATGAGATAGAGAGGGACGGCTCTAGAGCCCTCAATCACTTCAATACAAATCCTTTAACCACCTCTGAGACTGGGAGTGATTCTTGTGCCATCTGTGACAGTAGTCTATCACACAGTCACTTGCTGGCAATGTGAAATTATCGTTTCATCTTAACAATACACCTTTAATATCAACACAATGCCATACATACGACTAACCTGAGATTGTCCTTTAATCAGTCTGCCCTTAGCAAAGTTGGGCTACAAAATGTTCTTTTTCTGGTCCAAGGATTAAGGCAGAAATTACCTACAAGTGCATTAACTGATGTTAACTGGCCATCCTACCATAGACAAGTCACACCACAAGGACCGAAGAAGCAATCATTGGCAAAGCCAGCTATTTTGTTTTTTATGCACACAAGCACTGCCATAATGGAAATACCTAACCATGAAGTGGCAACAGCTGGAGAATGGTGTGAGTTGGGCATGTGATTGCAGTGACTGGCAGATATCAATCTAAGGCCTATAAAAGAGCCAAAACAGTTTGCATTGCCAGAGCTTTTTTTAACAGAAAGTCAGTGCAAGGAACAGATGTATGGATAAACATATTTCTTTTATAATTCACGTGGCGAAAGAAAACCAAGAGCTAATTTACAGCTGCAAATTACTCTCACCTTTCAAAAGACTGCTTCAAAATAACATTGTGATAAAGGCACATAGTTTGATGTTATGGAGCGGTAGTCAGCTCAAAGGAAATGTATTTTACAGGACAATGCTGGCATTTAATGGGCAAAGCCAGTATGAAAATGTGTTTTTACTGTGGCGGTTTTGGCATATATTGTTCACAGCCAGCATGGAAAAGTGTTTTACAGTGGCTTGCTAGCATATACTGGGGCGTGGGCAAAGAATACATGAAAATGTGGCTTACTCACATATTGTGAATAGATTGTCTGAAAATATATATATTGGCACAGCCAGGATAAAAATGTATTTTAACGTCAAAATACTGACACACTCATATCACATAATCATACATTTTGAGCACAGCCAGAATGAAAATCTCTTTCTACAGTGGCGCAGTTACTTTCAAAAAGTATTTTACAGGGCACAGCTCTGGGCATAGTCAGCATGAATGTGTAGTTTACAGGGCAATACTTGCATCTTTTAGTGATGCTATGCTGGCCTATTTCAGTTACAGCTTGCATCATGTTCTGCTTTTACAGTGGCAGCTGGGCATATGTTGGCGTATATTGGTGAAGGCAAGCATGAACACGTTTTACAGAGGCAATAATGACATATATTAGGCACAATATACAAACAAAGGGTATCCCAGAAAGACTCTTTAACAGGTTTAAAAATGTCAACAAAGCATTTAAATGCTACTACTCTTTAAACAAGGGAGCCATCACTCATATCACAGTTTTATTGAGATATGTACCACAGCACATTATAGCAGTCTGTTAAAACCGTTAATTCTTTTTATAGTGATATTAATCACAAATATATTTTATTATTTACAGTCCAACGATAGGTTAGAAACATTTGAACTCTTTCAATATAGAATGCAACCAGTGACATGTACAAATATGTTTACATTATTTCCTCAATTCATAATCAGACTTAGAACTGTCCCTTTTAGCTAATAAGACACACACAAGACAGATCCCACAAGTAGCCGTCACTGGGCGCTCACCTTCAGACGAGAGCCCCACAGCAATGCATCCTGGATATGTAAATTAGCTGAAAAGCTTTCCTTTTTTTTGCTGCATGTGGAATGTACCTACTCACATTACAGTTAGAAGGTTTTTTTATTGCTTGTTTAAATAATATTGATAGTGTACGGTAAACATGCCCCACTATTACGATCTCAAGCATGTCACACTGATGATCCCTAAATAGGTGGATGTTTCTTGGGTCCTTGAGTGCTGTCAGTCTTAAGTCGATAAAGCTTTACATTCAATGGAGCACATTCATACAAAAGAAAGTACATTTTCTGCATGCTTTTCAGCTAATTTGTATACCCATGATGCACTGCTATGTGGCTCTGATGTAGGTGAACTTATGACTACTTGGTGGCACTGTGTTGTGCATGTATTGTTAGCTGAAATGGTTTATTCTACTCACTATACATTAAGATATTTTCTTCCTTGTTTTTTTGAAACTCACCATAATACTGAAGGTGTATGATATTCAGAAGTAAGAAACATGTTCCATCAAGTGTATGGCAATACTTCTTAATTCTATAGCTATTTCATTTTGGGATTAATTTCTCAACTCTCTTCAGGACCCGCAACACAGGCATTTTCATAGTTTTAAAATGTCATTTGTATGGCTTTTGTACTATATCAGCACTCCGAATGGAGAAATCAATGTAAAACTGTTATGATATATGTAGATGTGATGGTTATACTCTAAGCAGAGTGCCTTATAAATCATCATTTGGTTTCTCATCATTATAAAGATCACCTTTTTCTTTACTGGCTTTTCTAAAGCCGAGCTCAGAAAAGCAAATTATAAAGTATTTCATTTGGAGGGCAAATGTTATGTGTTCACCTAGTGTAACACACCATTCAAAGGCTAAATAGAATCAGACAAAGCCAAGTGTTACAGTGCCACAATGCTGCTAAACTGGGATGTGAATCACTGAGATCCTTTACTCATGTGTACTTACATAGTCAGCCCATCCAGTATGACAGTATGTTCTACAATGGCAATAAGGACATATATTGTGCACAACCAACATCAAAATGGGTTCATACACTGCCAATAATGGCATATATTTGGGCACATGTTACTACATTGAACATTGAAAATAACACCCCATTGACCACTTCACTGCTTCTTTAGCAGTACAATCAATATCAAGTGACAACGGAGTAACAGAGGAACCCCCAATAGTTCTTGTAAAGTAGCTTTTTTGGACAAACAACCATGTCCATTTACAGATGAGGTAAATGTATAAAAAAAACCAATAAAAATAGACCAACAAATCCTAGACCAATTGATGATGAAAGTGAGTTGATCTCAGGTGACAGTAACACCAAGGGAAAAGAGGTTATTTGAGAAGAGAATTACATTTGTACCTATTAACAACAATAGTTAGTTCACCATAGAGGTCGAGTTACAATAATTATTTTGTACTCTGTAACTTAAATTCTCACAAACCCATACAGAAGAATCTGATAGGATTCAATGTGCAGAATCTATACCAAAATGTGATTTTGCTCCACTGGTTAATAATCCCAGTTTATTGACTAACATGAATATGGTTTAGAGTTAAGCGAGGAACATTCATTTTAAAACTGCCTCTAAGTACAGTAATCTTCCTAAAGAAGAGAGTTTGGCTTTGATAGCACTAAAGGAAGATTCTCACCTGATAAATGTAATAGCAGATAAATGAGAAGCAATAATTTTACTTGATCGAGACATGCACAATGATGAAGTACTAAAACAGCTAAGTGATGTTTCAATATATACAAACATAGATATGGATCCAATTGGTAGCATAAACATATTAATCCAAGTAGTCATTGTTGCTGGCTTCAAAAATAGCTATATCTCCAAAAATGCAGTCACTTATCTGCCCTAACATTTTGTACAAACACTGGGACTATGTTCTTTGCCAACAACTGATAAAACACTGCATCAAACACTCATGAGACTTACAGTCTGACAATTTCATTTGATATTTGAACTGATCTCCTCTTACATAGACTTATTTCTATTTCAGTTTTTCACAGAATGGCCTAGAAGTGATTTTGACTCAACAGATTTCAACAATAGATTACAAAGATTTCTAGATTTTAATTTTAAAAAATCATAGTTGCAGTAGATGTCGAAAGCATATGGATATTCCTCTCACTGAAGGAGTTCAAACATTAGAAAGGATCTTGCAGCAAATTCATTGGAAGAAGCACATTACACATTTTTGATGATGTTCTTTAACTTTGCCACCACATAATAGTAACTTTTGTTATGATACATTTTTGTATGATCACCTACAATGTACTAAAACAGGCACACAATTGTGGCAACATTTTCGCTGCGAGATTACAACACCTATTGACATTTCTTTTGCCAAAGTTGAAAAAAGTGGAACTTATTGTTTATGATTTTTTTAATGTCATTTTCTTAATGTGGAAAGTTGAATTATAAGACTAAGAAATATTTCTACAGAATGTCAACACATCAAATAAACTGCTGGTGCAAAAGTGTGCAATTATGTAGACACCATTGTGAATATTAAGAATAAGCATCCTCATATATGTGTTGTCAACTGATAGGAATTCACTTTTACATGCTTCATTTACCATATTTCCAATTTGTTAAGGTTCATTGAATACTACCACAGGAAACTGAACTTGAAACATCAGTAAGTGATACAGATAAGAAATACATGTGTCTGGAGAGGCTACGAAAGCGTTATCATTGATCAATGAAGATTTCCCAAAAACCCAGGCATGAGCTATTGAAAGTTACAGGAAGTATTTGGGATCACTGCACCACTAATTAATCTCTCATACAGTTTTCTAGGGATCTCATCTGGACTGCAAAATATGCATAGATGTGCGAACAGTTTGAGGAAAACACTGTACACAAGTGGTTCACGGACCATGAGCCATCTTCTTCTGATGTAATGGCTGTGAAGAAGATTTAAGGCAACATAGGAGAAAAGAATTACATCAGACATGAAAAGAAATCTCATAAAAAATATATTCACATTTGCTTTATGACAAATTCAATTACTGGTTCAAAAGAGAGTAAATTGGGACATCTTTCAATAGTTGAATAAGCCAAGATTGCATGCAACTGTTAGTAACAAACAACCTCACTAAATCAATACTTTATTTTGAAGCAACTTTGAGATTAGCAAGGAATTCCTGACAGAGGCACGTATTGATGTTGAACAAGGAATGTATGCACATGGTTAAAAAATGCACATATTATGAACATGAGGCAATCTAATTTAAAAAATGGCTCTGAACAAGCACCTACTTTGAGTACAATCTACTTCAATCGTGTGATGCGCCCATCAACCTACTATTTAGCTATACAAGTGTATCCAGGGGATATAATGTATTCTCCAGCTAGAGGTGCCACATCCATTCTAAGATTATATGTAATTGGTTATGGTTTGGGATGTGATGGATAGTATGTTGACATTCACTAGGAGTGTATTTCTGAATGCACTGTGGTGACGAGAGATTAAAACATGATTACAACACCCACAGACTGCTCTCAGGTTTCTTTTCATTTTCCACATTGAATCCTTCCAAAATTCCCCCCAAACATTCAAGAACACATTGTATTTTGACTTATGGTCCTCAAATCAATAAAGTAAAGTCACCAATATATAACCATTGGTCAATCTGACAGAAAGATCCAGCAATGGCATCTATTGCCATAAATCCACCATTGTTTTGTCACAAAAGGATTTCTACTTTAGGTGGGCAGCTCACAAAAGCACCCTTTTTAATTCAGAGAGATTCTCAGGCACTGTTAATAACGAAGAAAAAAGGACATTCACATGTTTGAATTGTTTGTGCTGTGGACATATTTTGCAATTGAATACTTCTTCTCATGCTCATGTCACAAATTCTCTATTAAATTTTTTTAGCATAAATGTGTTATAACATTCCACACGGGCATATATGACTTGCCCTTCTGTTAAGTTTCATATAAGACAGGCATCTGAAACACATTGTGTATAGGCGCTACATAAATAAACTATCATATCATATCATAACTTACAAATTCAAAAAAAGATAAATTGAGCGAAAACCTGATCGCGAATTCATAATATGAAATCTAGTGTTATTAATAATTTAACAATGAACAATCATAACGTAAGTCAGCTTTAAAACCTTTGAATAAACACATATTGACACATCCATTCAGATGGGATTGATTTAGCAAGTGAAAAAAAAGAAAAACAGTTTGGGTCTATACATTGAATACTTTAGCCCCAGCAAGGTTGAATGAAGACATTGATTTTTTCAGTATTTGTTTCACATCACATGTTATCTTTCAACTTTTGTTCCTTTTTCTTTTTTCAAGTGATGTGTGACTTTTATGAGTTATTTTAATTTCTTTATTTTTATTGTGCACTTTTAGTTTACATTTGCAAACTTTTATCACACTTTCTTGTCCATTCCTTTTGTTGTCTTCCTTTAAAACAATGTTTTTTACATTGACTCAGAACTTACTTTCCTTCTTCTTTTTACTAGTTTGCTTATTTTAAACTTCTGGTTCTGAGTCTTTTTCTTTAAGAATTTTCTCTAAAAAGTTTATTCCCGCACGGGTGAATCTATGATTATTTCCTTGTAGAAAATAATCCCACCGTTCTTCATCGCTTCTTAGTTCCAATGGTGTAATATGGCCTTTGAACATTTGATTTCTCTCTTTTGTTGTTGCTATGCATTTCACTAGGAGATGGAATGGTGTTTCCTATTGATTTTTACTTAGACTGTATCTGCAGCTTCCTTTGTTGATCCCTCTTCTTCCTGTTCTGTTTTCATATTCGTTAGATGGATAAACTCCTAAGCAAATTTTAATTAGTTTTTCTCTATTGAAGTTCGAAGGGAATTTTTGCAGATACTCAGTTAGCATGTTTCTTTTCCGATGTTTGTTTGCCATATTTCCTATTTTTTTAATTTAATTTTTGCTTCTCTTGTTAAAATCCAGTCTCTTCTTAAAAGTTTTTCCTTTACACAATTGGGGTTTGTTACCAACTCTTCCTCCAAGGATTGCATTTCGAATGGAATCTGGCACCATTCCCTTTTCCAATGGTGGAATATGTGGAACTTTTTTCCTGTCCTTTCATTGCCAGTATTTTATATCCTTTGGCCGGCTTTTCTTCACTGATTTTCTCAATAGTCCCAAAGATTTCCATTTAAACCAAGCTCTGATCTAATTGCTACTAAATGTGTCTTTCTTGGTAGTTTTAATAGTGTTTTCCAGAAGCAGCTTTCTAACTTGGGCCATATTTCATGACATAAGTTCACTCCTGCTTCACTTCTGTATGTTAGTGAAGGGACCACTTTCTGAACGTAGAACATTCGTACTGGAACCAGGGAGATTTTCCCAAATCTTCTGCTTATTATCCTACTTTGTGAGCTTAGATTCTTGGCTTTCGCATACAATTCATCTTCAAAGTTTTTTTCCACTCTTGAGATGTTAAATTTCACTCCTAGGTTTCTAATCTCGGACACTGATTCCAGGTCTTCTCCTCCAATTTCCCATTTAAATTTTTTCTTCAATGTTTTCTTGCTTCCGCCCACTGTCATGATCTTAGATTTTTCCACGTTTATGACCAAGTCGTTTGTTTTCATGTATTTCTGTAGGTTTGCTAGAAGCTACTGTAGTCCAATTCTCGTTTTGTCTATTAGCACTATAGGGTATGTTACGTTATGTTATGTTATGTGCATTTCTAAAGCGCACATACATCCGAAGGTACCTTGGCGCTAGGTGAAACAGTCACAGGAGAGGTACAAGGAGTCTAGTACAGATAGGTTTTAAGGGCACAGCGAAAAGAGAGATGATCATTAGCCATGTGAAGAGGCAGTAGGAGACTGTTCCAGGTTTTAGCGGCAATGACAGAGAAAGCCCGGCCGCCAATACGAGAGCGTTTGATTCGAGGGATGAAAATAAAAGAGCGGACTGAGAGCACAGGGGACGGGATGGCACATAGCAGGGAAATTTTGATTGAGTATATTCAGCACCCTACTTATAGAAGGCACGATGCACAATGCACATTTACTTAAAAAGGATGCGCTTTTCAATGGGCAGCCAGTGCAGTTGCCTAAGGAGTGGGGTAATGTGGGACCCAAAGGGAGGGCGAGTCACTGCCCGTACTGCTGCATTTTGCAGCAGCTGGAGGCGGATGATATGATAGCCAGGCTGACCCAAGTAGAGGGAGTTGCAGTAGTCTGCGGTGCTCAGTACTAAAGCAGCTACCCTTGAGGGGTGGTATACGGTAGCCACAAAGGGAAGCACTTTGCGCAGTATATGCAGTTTGAAGTGGCCAGACTTGCATACGGCCGCTCCCCAGATTTTTAACAGTTGTCGCAGGGGAAGGGCACGCGCCTACAAAAGTAGGCCAGAACTCAGTGGTCCAGAAGGAGAGGAGGCAGGAGGTGCCAACCACCATCACCTCAGTCTTGGATCCGTTAAGCTTTAGCTAGTTCGCAGCCATCCAGGCGCCAAGATCTTCCAGGCAGCTCCTTTACCGAGTCGCTGTGTCTGCTCTGGTGAGATCGAGCTGGACAAGAAGCTGGGTATCATCAGCGTAGGAATAAATGTGAACCCATGCGATAGAATAAGCAACAAGAGAAGGCGGATATACATATTGAATAGGATGGGGGAAAGGGCGGATCCCTGAGGGACTCCACAGGACAGCAGGCCGGGAAGAGAGAAGAATGGTGGCAGAGATACAGACTGAGTCCGGTTGGGAAGAAAGGCTTGAAACCAGTCAAGGACTTGGCCAGAGATGCCAGCATCGGACAGTCGGGCCAGGATTGTGGGGTGGTCAACTGTGTCAAACACGGCCGACAGGTCTAACAGCAAAACTGTGCCAACCCCGTCCTGATCAACTAGCCTGGAAAGGTCGTCCATCACAGAATTAAGAACAGTTTTGTTACCTCTACCAGGACAGAAACCGGATTGAAAAGGGTCAAAGAACCCGGAAGACTCCAAGAACGAGGAGAGAGCGGGAGAGATCAATGCTTCAAGAACCTTCATAGAAAAGGAGAGCAGAGAGATAGGGCGGAAATGAGCCATTACTTCAGGATCCAGAGATGTTTTTTTGAGCAGGGGAAGCACAAGAGCGTGTTTAGGTTGACTGGGGATCATGCCAGTTTGAAAAGAATCGTTTATGGCAGCTTGTAATAAGAGGGAGTAGTTTGTTGGTGATTTCTTTCGTCATGGCAAGTGGAATCGCATCCACAGGAGAGGCAGGCTTAAGACCCTGAATGGCCTCAAGTACCTCAGAATTAGAAAACACAGGAATAGAGGACCACTGAGCAGTGGGCACAGGCATCCTGGGAAAGCACAGACATTCGTCCATAGTCAAGGCTACTTTGGCAAAGTCAGCACGAATAGCAACAATTTTGGATGAGAAAAAGGAGGATAAAGTGTCACAAAGAGCTTGGGAAGGGGTTACCGCCGACCCAGTTTTCGAGGGTTCGAGAGAGAGCTATATCATCAGAATAGCAAATTATTGCCACTTCCCGCTCATTTAGTTTTGGTGCAAAGTGTCTGATGTTGGTTTTTATGTCCGGTATATCCGCAATATATAATTTAAATAGGGTTGCTGCTAAGGGACAGCCTTGTTTTACACCCTTTTTAATTTCAACTTTAGATGTCAATTCACCTTCTTCGCTTAACCGAATTTGCGTTGATGTGTTTTGATGTAGCGCCCTTATTGGCTTCAGTAGCTCTTCTGGACATTTCCACTTTTTTAATTTTTCCCACAGCATCCTCCTATTTACAGTGTCAAAAGCTTGACTTCGATCATTAAATGCCAAGTGCAATTCCCTTTTGAACTCCAATGCATTTGTTTTTAGCATTGTCAAGATAAAGAGTTTTAGGTATGTGCTGGTTCTCTTCGTGAACCCAGATTGTCGGGGATCAATGATGCTGTTCTTTTCGGCCCAACTTGTTAGGTTCTTTTGAAGATCTGCCGCAAATAACTTTCCAGTTGTCGCTAATAGAGATATCGGCTGATAATTATCGGGGTTATCTCACTGTCCTTTTTTGTAAATTGCTACGGTAATACTCTTATTCCAAACTTCTGGAATTTTCCTTTGTTTTTCAAGCATTTTGAACAGTTTGTTTATTATTATCGCCCATGTTCTTGGGTCTTTTTCAAATGAATGTTCGATAGGCCATCTGGCCCTGCTGCGGATGAGTCTTTCATTTTCCTAATTGCGCTTATTTACTTTTCATCCACCATTACCTTCCAAGTGTGGTCTGTGATCACTTCTGTCAGGTCTAAATCCTCTTTATGCGCTGCAAGCACTGGATTATAGTGCTTTACCCACTCCCGTTCGGAGACACCACCAATTAGTCTCCTTTGCTGGTTTGATGTACAGTTATTAATTAATTCCCAAGTTTCTCTTGTGTTTGTGTTCCACAGTGTCTTCATCATTTCCTCCCCGTGTTCTTGTGCTCTTCTGTATCTAAATTCGACTGGCCAGTTTTTATACTGTCTTTGTCTTTGCTTTATTTCTCTTTGTTTTTCTTCATGTGTGTCATTTTTACTTTTCTTTATTTCTCTTATTTCCTTTCTTAGTTTTCTTCTTTCCACCAGTTGGATTTCTTTTCTTAGTTGTTTTCTTCTTTCCACCAGTTGGATGCTGTGGTTATGTATGGGGATCATGCCATCTTGTTTTAGACCTGTCTTCTTTACCACGTACATCTCCAGCAATGGTTCATAATTTAGCTGCCCCGTCAACTCGTTTCCCTCCTCGTTGAGTTGACCTTTTAGTATCATTATGTCCTTCTTTGTCAGCCTTAAGCAGTTGGTAGTCGGATTCAGTTCCAGTTTGTTTGTATTTCCTTTCCCTTGTGTCTCTTTTTTTTCCTCTCTCCACAGTTTCATTTTCAACAGATTACGGTCATTGTCATCCTGTTCCACTACTTTAAAGCTTTTTGTTTTACATAATACTGCCAAGGATACCCAGATGTAGTCTATTGTCGAATTCACTATTCCGTTTGACCAAGTATATGCTCCGGGTATATCTCCCATTGTTTGCCCATTTAGCATATGTAGGTTATGTCTGTTTGCCATTTGCACCCATCTTGCTGCATTTGAGGTGCCCATACTTAGTTGCTCCAGGCGTGTCGTGCCATTTGAGTTCAAACACCTTATGTTAAGATCCCCACATATAATTATCCTTGTTTGCGGATTATCTACTAATCTGGACACCATTATTTCTGTAATTGCTTCTAAAACGGCATCTGTTGTTATTCCTACTGGGTTCCAGTATGCATTTATCACCAATGTACTTGATGTTTCTTCAATGTCATTGGTGCTTTTGTTTTTTATTAATGTCTATTGCATATAACTATTTGGGTTACCTTTATCTATTATTCGCCATCCTCTTCCTTTCCTTACCAAAGTGATAAAACCAGCTGAGGGTCTTCCCCTTATTCCTTTTTTTCATTGGATTAATACAAATATCGAATTTCCAGCATAGTGGTTGATCACGTAACCATGTCTCTTGCAGACAGATTATCGCAGCAGTGTTAAATTTGTGTTTTTCTTTGTTCATTAGGTGTTTGAAACCCCCTTGTATTCCAAGAAATCACCACGTCCGAGTTTGTTTGTTCTTCCTTATTTTGCTATTTACGTTGTCCATCTTCTGCTAGAGAGTTTGCCAACCATTGCCAGTCTTCTTGCAGGCGTATTCCTCTCTTTAGACTCTCTTTTCTACTTTCTTATTCTTTCTCTGACTTTCTTTCTTCGTCTCTGTCCTCCTCCCCCACCTTCCGATTTCGGTTTTCCACCATTATTGTAAAGTTTTCTTTCCGTCTTTTTCCTTCTCTTTTCTAATTGGTTGCGAGACAACTGGCACGTTTTTCTGTCCTTGAATATCGTTTCTTTAACTGATTACCTTCTCTGAGTATCAGTTCTTTATCTGAGTTCGACTTCAAGTGCAGTATCACTCGGTCGACTCGTTCTTCATCGGTATATTCAACCACCACTATATCCTCGTTCCTCATTTTCCTTAATTGTGGAACACAGTGTAGTAAGTGCATCACATTTTTACGATTCAGATTTTTATCCTCATTTTCTGATAACATGTTTTCAATCAGGATCTTCTTTGCATTGTGTCCATAATTTTCCTTTTGTGTTTGCATGCTATTTCTTTCTTGTCCATATCTATGTTCCCCGGATGGCTGTGTTGGGTTCCATATCTTTTTGTTCTTTCTTGTTCTTTCCTTTTTATTCTCTTGTTCTTCTGTCCACTCCTTTTTATTACTTATTTACTTTCTTTTCTCATCCAAAGTTATAAAGCCTCTTGAGTTCCTCACTTTCTTCATCATCAGAGTCGATCTGTGTGCTCTCACTTTCTTTTTTTTCCGCATTTCCGATGATTTGTGGTCTCTGCTCTTGTAGTTTTCTCTCTTGACCTTCTTTTGGATTTTGTATGAAAATATTTGCCGCCTCAGCAATATAAAAGGATGTGTCTTCAACAAGTCTCTGGAGTCATTAATCATGTTCGTCTCACTTTGTTCTTCTGAGATTTCGATCCGTACATGTCTTCCATTTTTGTTTGGTGTCCTACATGACAGTGTACTTTCTTTGTCGCCATACAGGCTTTTTACACTGTGTGTTGTCGTTTTTATATTTATTTCAGAAAAATGATCTTGCCCCTGTATTTCGGTTTATATGACCCCCTTTTATGTTTTTGTTTATTTTTTTACTTCTTTTGCCTCCAAATTCTTACTTTGCTGTCCTTTATCACTTTCTCCTTTATTTTTTGTTATTCCAGATCCTTGCACTGACCCAAAGACTGGATATAACACATCCTGTTCAATACTTTTCTCACTTCTACCTCTTTCACCTATTGCTGTGGTGGTGTCTTCGTTGTTCTGTCTTCCATTCTCCTTTATGGATCTTCCTGTTGCTTCTTCTTCTTCCTGTCCTTGCTGATTCTTCTCTACATATTTGTTTCTCTTGTTTTGCTCTTTTGTTGTTCCTTCTTTCTCCTGTATTCTCCTTTTTACTACCTCCTCATTATTTGCTTTGTGTTCATCCACTCTTTCTAGTCCCCTCAGTTCAATTTCTTTTTTTAGTTTTGTATATCTTTTTATAGTTTCTTGCGCATCGTCCCTATCCTCTATTACTCTGTTTGTGTCGCCTTTGCTGTTGGATTTTTAATTTCACTCTGAGTTTTCAACTGTTTTTCGCATCCATTTGAGCAAGTCCAGCATTGCACTTGTTAATTGATCCTTCTCATGTCTGTCTCCGCTTGCCAAGTCGAATAGCCTTTGTTGCCATGCTGCGGACATTTCTGCTTCATGGTTTATTCTTGCTTCAAATTTTAGAGTGGTGATTTCTTGTGCCGAAAGTTTTGTTAACATTAGGGCCACTAATGCGTTGTTGTCCTTTAAGTTTTCACTAATTGATTCGTATAGTTTCATGTAAGGGGCTAACGAGATGGATAACGCTGCCATTACGTTGTTATGTATTTGCATTCCAGCCGCAATGGATAGATGGCTCCGACCCATTTGCGCAGGTTCCTCTTCTAGTTGTCCCTTTTCACCATTATTTGTTTCTTTCTCTTGGTCCTTATAATTTTCATTTTCTATTTACTTCCTTCATTGCCTTCATTGCTTGCACTATGTTGTCGACTTCTCTTTGACGAAGTATGCGTGTTATCCGTTTGTGTTGTACTTGTTCTAAGTACCACCTTCTTGTGGTTGATCTCTCTATCGGGTTTAAGTTCTTTTAGGTTGCATCTCTTTGATGCAAACGTTGATTGCAAGCACCTCTTTTCGTGTGGGGATGACATTGTTGTGTCCGCTTCTTCGACACTAAAGGTAAGTTGCATTCCCAGAAGGTCTAGATTTTTCTCCAGACATTGTGTTTGCAATGTGTCATGCCCCATGCACCTTGCTCCAAGATCCTTTGTTCTCACTCTAACTTGGTTGAGGCTAGTTTCATTTATGTCGACTTTTCCCTTATCATTGATTGTGGCTTTTTTTGTTCTTCACTTCATTGTTTTAATAAAGTGTTCATGCCATTCCTGCTCCCCTATCTCGTCAGAAATTGAGGTTTCATGGTTGTTAGTCGACTCTCTAATCCTTTTCCCTATTAAGGGCGATTGCTGTTTGTTTTTTACTATTTGTAGTAAGCGTTTAACTTGACTGTGTAATTCTTTTCCATCCATCTGTATGTTTTCATTTCTCGGTCTCCTCTGATGATTTGATGTTTCCAGCTTTCTTTATTCTTTTTTGTTTGGCACTGCTATTTGCTTTCTCCTGACTTGTTCTTGGCTTTCCTCAGTCGACTCTATTTCCTTTGTTCGTTCGTGTCCGTCCTTACTTTTATCCTGCCTGTTGTCATTTGTTTCTTGTGTAGTTAGGATGACCTCCTGTTTACTAATGCCCATTTCTTCATCTTGACACTCACCTTTGTCACTTGTTATCATTATGTCAGAAGCATCTGAGTATATTGATTCCTCTAAGTCTACTATGAGTGTTTGCCTATTATTCTCAGTGACTTCTTCATGGTTTGCTCTATTTTCGTTGCTAGACTCTGATTCATTCTCGTCTAGTAGGGATTTGTGGCTTTTATCTCCTTTTGACTCTCCTTGTATCTCTCCTTTTGTCTTGTCATTCGAGTCATCATTGCTTTCTGAGTTATTACTCTTGCTCTCACTTTCTCATTTTTCTTTTTCCATTCTCCCTTCGTCCCTGCTTATTATGTTGTTGTCGATGAATTTATTTTTCTCGTTGTCGATGATCATGCCTACTTCCGTTAATTCGGCATCTGTAACGTTCATATCAGTTGCCAGAGCTTTTGCCGCTTGCTTTACCAATTCCAGTGTACTCGAAATTTCACCTGTTGGCCTCTGCCCCCTTTCTTCTACGTCTGTTATGTTGCAGGCACCACATTCTGTATTGACATTCTTTTTCCTAGTTGTTTCTCTATTTGTATCACTGTTTTTTTCTTTTGTTGTTTTGTTCTTGTGTGTTGACCCCTTCGGGACCTTTTGAGTCTCTGATTGATGACCCAACTGGCGTCCTGTGCTCTATCGTACCTTTTATGACAGCGTACCCACCACCTCTCCCGCCGACATCACCACCCCCGTCATTGTTGTTGTGAATATTCGCTCTTCCACTCTCGCTGTCAAGGTTCAGTCGGTCGCATGCCTTACCTCGTTCTTTTAATTCTACGAGTTAACAAAGTTTTGTTACTGAATTTCATAGGTTTTTAGTAGCGCAAGTTAACCATAAACTCCCTGTAACAAACTTTTTTCATTAGCACGCAGACAATATACAAAGATGGAGTGTAAAAAGCAATTTCTCAGGGATGGCTTTACACAGAATGTTGCAAAGTAAGAATGTATGCTTGTTCACAGTGAAGGTCAGCTGCTTCCATTTTCTGCTCACGGGCCGGAGTGGCCCACGACTCGTACTATAAGGTTCTATTGTTTTTTGACCTTGACAGACAGGGATCGTGCCAAAAGACTTCTTTTGAAGGAGGGGTGCAAAAACTTAAGAGACGATAAGGATGAAATTTCTGAAACGAAACCGTTTTTATATATTATATCACTATGAGAAAGCTCGCTGGCATAGACGGAGTCGTATTTAGGGACTGCATTACGCATAGACAATGGAAAATGCCAATACAATGTAAGTAACCCTTTAAATTATTTTATACCAGAATATGATAACAATAGCGTGGCGTTAAAGCCCGGTTAAGTTGTACTTGTTCGTTCAATGTGGCATATTGTTTTGTACCGTGCACTATCACCGCTGAAGTGGTCCGCTGGCGCTCAGACGGCTCTGAAAAAGGCAGAGGAGAGAGGGTGGGTTAGTGGGAATAAGTTAACATACTCTGTTGCACTATCCTCGCTAGCAAATAGTTTCATGCCCTAATAAATAAAATGAATATTTTTAATGAAGATCGGCTCGTGAGACTAATTTATGTTTTTAAAACAGATACATCCTTCCCTACTGTCAATGCCACGATTTTCAGACCCCGGCCGATGCATTTTTTGACTGCCAGGTGCAGCTCCGAGTAAACAACTTCATGACCCTCACCATTTTATGGGACAATCGCCAAAGACCAATATGCCCTTACGCGGTACTAGCGGCTAGAAACAACATACCAACCGTTATGGTGGTCTAATGCCTCGTTGTTGGAACAGCCTTTCGATTATCAGTGCGACCACAGTCCTTCTTTTATCATAGACCAACACCCTGTGTAACGCAAAGGCACAGCGCGTGACTCAAGATGAACTATTGCAGATCGACAGCAAAGACAAAGGCAAATCGCTGAATATTCTCTAAACATTTGATGTCAAATAAATGTACTTTACGAAATGTACAATCTTGCTGTTTCCTTTTAAATCACAGTTTCATATTCCGAATTGTGGCGCGCTGTGTTGTGAGATGATCTGTGTTGTTTTCCGGATTCTGTATGAAGTCGCGTAGGAGCAGTGTTGGCAACTCCTTAGTAAGAAAAGTAGCTATTGGCCGTCATAAAAGTAGCTAGAAGTAGCAAAATTACGTCATAACCTAATTTGCATAATTCACCAGGTGCATGATGGGTGATTGCCGAGGGCATGGTTGTTATAGCCTCTCATTGAGCTCACCCCTTTTTGTAATGAAAGTCGCGAATGCACAGATGCAAACTCATTACATCCATATGCATACATTCACATGCAAATGCACTAGTATTTAAATAAACCCCAGAATGATTAGGTTGTTCTGTTGTCGCTTCTTAAACGTGTACTGCCATTTTTAATATGCTAGTATTTTATGATCCATAATGCCTCGTTGTTGGAACAGCCTTCCGATTATCAGTGCGACCATAGTGCTTTTTTTATCATAAACCAACACCCTGTGTAGCGGAAAGGAACAGCGCGTGAGTCAAGATGAACTTTTGCAGATTGACAGCAAAGACAAATGCAAATCGCTGAATATTCTCTAACCATTTTGATGTATCCTGCCGCCTGCAGGATCTACCCTGAGCCAGTAATAACAAGGAGCAGGAACCAGGCTGACCCAGGTATGTAGAAAATAGGAAACATGCTTTATTCTCTTGGTTACAGGTTCAGTTCATAGTATAGGAGAGAGAGATCATTAGTAGCTTCTTCCCTGGTTCCCTGCCCAACTCCAAGTCCTTAACCGTCTCTCCTGGAATCCCCAGGTGCCCCAACACTCCAAGCTCCCCTAGCATTCCAACACAGCTCTTACACTGACTCAGACCTCATTCATACATATGCAGGATACAACACATCCCCCCTTTTACAATCAAAAGAAAACACACAAACTCACACCCATGCTAGGACTAACAACCACAACATTTCTACTACTCCTTCCATCCTGGCCTGCCACACCAGGGTCTCGGTGCCGCCACCACCAAGCACAACCTTGCCACAAAGGACAAACAAAACCAAAACTGCAAACCAAAACCCACCAAACTAAAACACCTTCCGCCAGGCCTGCCACTCCTGGCTTCAAGTCTGCCACACTTGAGCACAAACCCAACACCCCGACAGAGGCTAACTCACCTGCCAAAATAGTGTAGCCACAAATCTAGAAAACTTACACAATGGCCAAAACAGAATAGTCCTAAACATGCCAACAAAGATCCCATGCACTCTAACAAATATCCCAACAACCATGCCTCATCCTCCTCCCCTAAAGAAAACATGAAAAAGGAATGAAAAACCTAGAAAAGAGACATACAACACACAAATCACAAAAATACAAAACGCAACCACGAAAGAATGAGACGTGGCGCAAAATATACATAGCAAAAAGGGCCATGTAAAACTGTAAAACAACAAACCACTACTAAGATGGAAAATGGTAGCGCTATGCAAACCTCAAAATGTGCACACCCAAAAACAGATACACCTCAAGGATGGAAAAATAAATGGTGCAACCTGAAAACCCAGAAAATTTAATTTTAATAAATATAACTGAACGTAGTCCAGTAACCCATGCCAGTTTATGGACCCTACCTGGTCCAAATATGCATTAAAACTCCACAAAATAACCACTGGCCTACCACCTGTGTGCCCTCCAATAATTGAAAGCTAAAACTGGCGTGCAATAACAATAAAGTACCTCCTCCCGTATGCACCGCCTGGCACTACAGAAACTAGGAGAACAAACTTTGCTCCTAACTAAAACTCCAACCTTAACATAAATGAAAGAATTGTCAAGCGATAACCTCCAACGCAGACAATTAACTACTACTCTGAGGACCTATGTCCCCAACTTTCATGTGCATAATCAGCGATGAAAACTGACTACAGACCTCAACCAAAATAAATGAGCCCCATGCCCTAAGGTCAACACAGAACACTCTACTGTGTCCAAACTGACTACAGACCTAATAAATGGGCCCATGCCCTAAGATCATTACTACTGGAGCACTCTACTGTGTCCAACTCCATAAAAAAAAAAATATCAGGTTCCTCCTGAAGGTTTTATTAACACTGGTAAACACACCTGGCCAGTATGTGTAAACCAAACCCCAGTACATGCATGTAACTCCTAACTACACTTCCACACGTCAAAATCCACAAACGTGCAACTCCACGCACGCTTACACATACTCCACACACTCAACTAACACGCAAATGCACTACAAATGCAGACCCTGCTGCCTCCTGTGCGCACCCTTGTGTCACACACCCCATGAGCTTGCGCTCACATACGCAGACTTAATGCACAATCATACAGAACTTCAACACATGCAAACGCAGATCACACAATTAGAATTTCCAAATCTGCAATTCCCAAAAATTGTGTTTTTCCCAAAATTTGCATTTCCCCAAAATGCACATTACATTATGCATACGAAAGATCAAAGATTCCCCCCAAAAAAACCATATCATGTGCAATTTCTACCAAAAATCAAGCATTTCTGCATAATTCTTTAAAATTCTTAATGCTAAACTTCAATTCTGGTTTCCCCACAAATTGCATTCCCCCAAAATGCACATCACATGAAGCATAAACATGCTCAATGCTTCCCCCAATGCTTACAAAAAAAATCAAGCATTTCTGCATAATTATTCTACTTCCATTCTATACTTCAAAGTTCCTCCAGAAATTATGTGCAGTTCGTTTAAAAACAAAGCAAATTAAAACATCTCCAAAAAAAACACCGCCCACAAACAGGGTCGGACTGGGACAAGAAATAGGCCCGGACACCCAAAAAAAAGTGGCCCACCCCTAACCTCAAGAAAGTGGCCCACTCCTCGCCTCAAGAAAGTGGCCCACCCTGTGCCTCAAAAAATGGCCCTCAACCCATCATCCATGAATTGCGACAATTCACGACTTTACAGAAAATGCTACTTATGGAGGGTTTATGTGTCTGTTACATTACAACACAACTCATAAAATAAGATAAATTTGCATACAGTTCAGTGACAGTGTCCACAGCTCTGAGGCGCAGGAGTGACATGAACCTACCACCCAACTGCGGTTTTGGGACCTGCTGCAAGTCGATGCTTATACAGGGTTCCGATCCCCAGCAGGGAAGGAGGGTTAGGGTGATGATGGTTGGATAGGAAGGGGGGGAGTAGGAAAACCTGAATGAGGTTTAGGGAGAGGTTATAGCATCGTTCCTAAGTACACTACGAAAAATACGGTTATGCTTTCACTAATGTGATATACATTTCATACAAGAATGGACCACCATATGTACAATTAATATCTGTATGTATAGATCCATATTATTAAATTACTGTGAATGCAAGCAGCCGTCCAAGGGTGCTATGTTATTGTATAGCACTTACGCTTTTTATAGAACAAATATGCATACAATATCACCCAGCCTTTGTTGGTACTCGTTTATCAACCTCAGAAGGATGGAAGGCTGAGATGGCCTTAGTGGGATTCGAACCTGCAACCTGCAGATCACACACACATCACAGCAGCACGTGCTTAACCCACTGAGGCCAGTTAAATTAATCTGCAGGTCTTGTGCATATGTGGCTGCATTTCAAGCCTGCATGCATCTACTTTCAGGCTTCAGAATCAGAGGTTGGCAAAATAGGGAAAGCAGCGCACTCACAGGACATCCCATAATCTGAGCACTCGTTACCTCATACATGCAAACAAAACATCCTGAACAGCATGCCAGGCAGGGAGATGGGAAGGATAGACACATTACAACAAAGCGTTCATTGTGGCACAATGAAGTCAGTGTTTGAACATAGCACATCAAGTGGCCTCGCCACTTGATGTGCTATGGTCAAATATTTCTACACTGTACACAAGCTTTTAGGCACAAGGATTTTGTCAAGTGACCGAGGACACTGAGATGGAATGTCTTGTGATGATCGTAACAGAGACAACGGCAGAGAATGCTATAACTGCAACTTGTGAAAAGCAAAATACATAGTCTGAAATGGTCCAATCTGTGTCTGCAGAGAGGAAAAGTTAACTCTCTGTGCTGCGATGACAAAATGTCAAACTTACAAGAACTGTGGAACACTGGCCCCTCTGGGAAGTGGGCATATGCCTCCAGGCTCCAAAAGGCCGCCGGTGTGGATTGAAGGCCCCTGCAAAGCAGACAGGAATGTGACTAATTTAGTCAGATATCAGGCATGAGCCTCAGTGATATTCTGAAACAGGCTGCTTTCAGCTTCAAAGCACTTTACATGTCAGATATCGTTCCTGCATCTAGCTCCATGATACTCGGGTTATTGACCTCGGTCAGAGCCCCGGGTTACGCAATTGTGAGTACATTTGGATTTGGATTTGAACCTGCAATTTACCAAATTCATGCATGAAGCAGGCACTTAACACACTGAGCTACTTCCCTCTCAAAGGATTCGACTGTACTGCAGCTTGTATGACAAAGTTCAGAACCCTGAGCACACAAACACACACAGAGACACATGTGTAGACTTCAAACACCCATCATTAAGTGCTCTGGGCATAGCAGAGCAAGTAAAGAGCACAAGCTTTTTCGTGCATTTAGGCACAAGGATTTTGTCAAGTGACCGAGGACACCGAGATGCAATGTCTTGTGATGATCGTAACAGAGACAATGGCAGAAAAAAAACATGCTATAACTGCAGCTTGCAAAAAGCAAAATACAGAGACCCAAATGGATGCTTACCTCAGCTCTCAGCCAGAATCCTAGAATCTTTCCGTCTCCGCTGTTAGCCTACCCAGCCATTCCCTGCTAAAGCCGCACTTGCAGCAGTGAAAACAAACAAACAAGTGTTCTTCAGGTGAAAGCTGTGTCTACAGCGCCAGGCTGCCAATGTCACCACCCTGGTGAGCTGCTTTCTTCCAGCCACAAACAGCCCTGATGCCAACCTGGGTGGTGGGGGAGGGGCAATCCGACAAAGATCGCCATTCTGACAAAGGCCAGCAGTTCTTCCATCTCCTACTGCGTGTGCCATGGCCCATTGTTCAGAGAACAGGCGAAAGCTCCTGGGAGCCTCTGCTCTCTTCCTTTCTAGTGAAATATCTGCCCCCACCTTCGTGAAACTCTCTTAACATAAATTACTGCCTCCCCCATTGCTGTCACTTTCTCTCCATGTTTTCATTGCTCTTTCAACCTCTGTAGCGCATTTTTATTGGCCCGGCACTGGCGGCCTCCAGGCACAACAACAAGTTGCCTTGAACTTTGCAAAAAGTGCAACAAATGTGTTGCTTCCTGCAAAGTTGAAAGCAACTTAATGTGTGCGCTGACGCCGCTTTGCTGTGGTCCCAGCCAGGCCCAGCACAGCCCTGCAGGCAGCCTCCAGGCTCCTGCTGCAGTCGCGGTGCTGCGAGTGCTTTTTGCTTTTTTCCTCCTCATACCGGCCCAGCATGGGCAGACACCGGCCCCCAGGCAGTAACATGCCAATTTCGTATCGGCCACGGGCCGATTGGCCGAGGGGCCAATCCATCGCTGCCCACAAACCCACTCTGCACACATGCAACTTCTGCCTGCCCATATATGCAACAATAAACACAACTTCTCCATTATTACTAGTGCATATATATAATTTCGTCTTCCTGAAAATAAACGTATAAACTGCATCTTGTCACTGTGTGCACCGTATGTGCTGCAACTTCAAGTTAAATCCATTTCCGAGTTTGCAAAAATGTATTCCATTACGCCTGCCAAGATAAATTTAACCTGCATACCGGCATCATGGTCTGTAAGCCAAAGTGCCGTCTGTCTTCATGCACTGTCCACTGAAACTTCAATGAGCGCAGGACCCGATTTCCAAAATTCCAAAGCGGAGATGCCTTAACAAACAGCTGTGTACTCCCCGCATCGAAATTACTCTGTTCAACCATGTTTTTTTGATTTATTTCAGCTGCGTGTTCCGAATTCCCATTTTCGACCAATACTTCATGGCTTCATGTTTCATTTCACCTCTCTTCCGTGAAAGATTAACCCCATCAGCTGCCGGCAACAGGAAACTTCTTCTTAAAACACCAACGTTCGTCCTTACAATCGCTATGGATCACGTCATCACGCTGTCACGCTGCCAGCACCTTTACTCTAATCCTCCGTGAATGCTCCGGAGTTCCAAGCAATAACAATGACCCAGGTATGACCCAGGTATGTAGAAAATAGGAAACATGCTTTATTCTCTTGGTTACAGGTTCAGTTCATAGTATAGGAGAGAGAGATCATTAGTAGCTTCTTCCCTGGTTCCCTGCCCAGCTCCAAGTCCCTAACCGTCTCTCCTGGAATCCCAGGTGCCCCAACACTCCAAGCTCCCCTAGCATTCCAACACAGCTCTTACACTGACTCAGACCTCATTCATACATATGCAGGGTACAACACATTTGATGTCAAATAAATGTACTTTACGAAATGTACAATCTTCCGGTTTGCTTTTAAATCACAGTTTCATGTTCCGAATTGTGGCGCGCTGTGTTGTGAGATGATGTGTGTTGTTTTCCGGGTTCTGTGTAAAGTCGCGTAGGACTGGAGACGACTGGGCGCATTTGGCTACGCACCCTGTAACGTCACTGAGAGAGACAGGGAATATGAATGCTTTGATAATGTCAGGCTTAGGGGTGGGAGATATGATCTAGCTTTGCAAAAACAGGTCAGCCAGGTCGATGGGGCAAGTGATAGGATTATCACATAATGTCAGCGCACAGCAGTCTGATTTATCGTTTGTTTAGTGGACAAAAAGTCGGGTAAGGCCCATAGGAAATTGTAATGTCAGCGGACATAAGGAAGGTTCTTAGAACACTTTCAACCTGACAATGAACAATATGAACAGCTCTCTCAGAACACCCCCATTTTGTTTAATTGTAAACATTTCAGCACCGCGAGTGTTCTTACAACACATTCAACTTGCCAGAGTACAATACGGACAGCGTCCTCAGGACACCCCCATTTTGTTTATGTACCAACATTTAAGGACACCGCGAGTGTTGTTAGCTCAATTTTAGCTTGCTTACGAACAAAACGGACACATACTCTGTCCTCAGAACACCCCACCATTTAGTTTATATAGAAAATTTCAGAACAGCCGTGTTGTCCGCAGACAAATCAAACACAACAAAAGCATCTAGCACATAAAAAAAACAGAACATTGAACCTATCTCATACTCCCCCACCCTCCCCAAACACTCTTACACACCAACACACTCCACTAAATACAATTTTTAATCCATGTTTCACCGCGCTGTCCGCGGTCGTCCGCGAATGCAAGATGGCGGACGCCACAGAAAATCTGACGCACTTCACGCACCACGCCGTCCAATCAGCGAACACATCGCATGTCCGCGGACATCACGCAAGCCTCTCGGCCAATCAGGGCACTGTCCATGGAGCGAACCGGGAAGTCTGTCCGCGGAGCGAACGGAGATATCACTAATTTTTTTGGCTTACATTTTGGTCATTTAAAAAAAAACTACTGGATGGATTTACACCAAATTTGCAAAAGCACGCTTTCGGGACCAAGCCTCCACTCCTGCTGCAAATTTGGTGTAAATCCGTCCAGCGGTTTGGGCTGTAGGCGTGCGCAAGGTTTTTTCCCATAATGTCTATGGGAAAAACAAATGTTTTGGGACCCCCCCTATAACTTTGCCCCCCCTGGACCAAACCTCTCCAAACTTTGCGAAAGAATTCAGAGTGGGCCATATACTTTTTCTGCAAAGCTTGGTGAGGATTCGTCCAGAGGGAGCGAAGTTATAAGCCACCCAAAAAATGCTCTTCCTACGGAAACACCAACTTAACCATAACTACATGGACGCTACCACGTCCATGTAATATATATATGTTGTTATTTCGTAAATTGTTTAAGCAATGGCCTATTATTATTTCTTCATAAATCGAGTTTTTTTCACAGCTTGTCAAATCTGTTGATTCATTTGATAATGAAGGTTATTCTTTAGCATATTTAATTAAAACTGGCTCTTTAAATGCAAAGATGTCACTATACTGACGTTAATGATGCTACTTTGCACACAGATGCCAGGAATGATGACGTTTCTTGAACATGGTGATGTTGGTGTCTTTGTGTTCCCACATGGAATATCTTGTTATATATGGACCACCAATTCATGGTTTATTTCAATACATTTTTAATGTGTGCGCAATGCGTGATTTAGATCTTACATCTTGTAAAAGGGAAGATAAATAATCTTTGAAATTACATTGGCTACACACAATTTCTCACATGAAAACGGTCAGGACGAATAAATCTTAAATTTGGGCTACATTAAATCATGAGGATGCTATCAGCATTCACATTTCTCCTAAAAAATGTATTGGTTTAATTGTTTTTTGCCTTTTGCCAATTATCAAGCCAACACATTTTAATTTACATCTTGCCCACAGGTGACTATGTCAAAATAAGGTACATGATAATTAAATATACTTTGTTAGTAGCCTTTGTCTGAGTTGGACAACCTCTGAAATATATTGATTTAATAGTGCTGCTTCTTTTTTATCTTCTCAGAAAGACATTAACCCTACATCATTATTGGTAACCACCCAAATAAATGTAGCTAACTGAGAAATAAGTTTGTTGAGTGACTCACTACAAACGTTAAAAAAATTTATTTTTTGAGATTTTTAGATTTAATTTTATCTTATCAATTATAAGTAAAGTATTACAAACACTTAATTTTGTTTGTTACCACTTTAAAAAAGGATGGATGCCAAAATATGTTGCACATGAAAATGAAGCTTCAATTTTATAATCATACATTTTTACTTCACATTAATTATTGTTAAAGGGAAAGTTCTCTTAGGAATTGTATTGGCCCAATGGTGGATTGGCATGTACTTTTGATCATACATCAATCGCTCCAAAAAATAATTCCAATGCATATTACCTTTTGTTTTTTTTACATTTACACATAAACCGCCATCTTGTGCTAATCTTCTCCACTGATCCATCCCCCTAACTTCAAGTTCCCTTGTGGCAGTAAATCAGATCACCTGCCCTCAAGCTGAAATCACTAGATGCTTACGCCCCTTGTCACAATACCAGTGCATGTCTCATTTGAACGTCCTTTTTCTGCCTTCGTGTCAGTTTATTTCATTCCGAGCTTCCACAACTTCTTTTTTCTCTGTTCAGCTATTTAGTGAGGACTCAAATTAATGTAAGTGCTTTCTAATAAAAATGTTTTTATATAATGCACAAATGTATTTACCAAACCATATTAACATTGTATATTTACATGACTTTGTTTTCACATGTGCCAGTGCAAAGTTTGGGGCTATTCCTCTTTTCTTTGCATTATAGGTTTCTGTAACATGTCTGTTTCTTTTTAAACTAAAACCTAATTTCGTTACTTTATCGAAATACCAATTTTATTATTTGTCTCCCACAGTTGATTTTATACTTCTGCTGCAATACCCAAAAATGTTAGCAACCATTCAGCCCTACCTACACGAGCCAGAATATATAGTATAAGAAATGGCTGAGAGTGAAAGAAGCCAAAAAGATGGGAAATCTACTGTAAATCGTGACGACATATCACAGGATCCTGATCCTAGTCGTACGGAAGATATTTCCACTTGGTGTACCTGCCTTCGATGTGAGGTAATGCAAACTTTGCTTGAGAACTGCTGTTTCAGAGAGAACCCTAGCTGCTTGACCTACATGGCCGAAGAAGAGCCTCCACCGTTATGCATTCCCCAGCTGCATGACTTCAGGTTAGCCTGCCTTACAAGATCTGTCTTAAGAATGATGATGGTCGAACTTAGAGCAACAGTTCACCCTGGTTCTCCAAGTGATTAGTACGCTTTGTGTTTATACGTTTTATTTGTGACTACCTTGAATTGTAGCCGTTTATGCTGTTCTCCTATTAATTTGTGAGCGTGAAGGTTCTCTGACTATACAAATTGTATCATATTTGAAAAAAGGTATTGTTCTTACTTCAAGCCAAACTATTCAACTTTCTATTTAATGACTTTACAATAAAATGTCAATGACTTTAAAGCTAAAAAAACATTTCCCTATGTTCCCATCTTTTAATGTTAGAAAGGGCATAGACATTTCTATATCACCCTTATTTGAAAAGAATTGTACTGTCAGTACTTTTCTCACAAAGGTATTTTCTAAAACATACCAATACCGTGCATTTTAGTAGATAGGCCAAACATGATAAATGAACTTATTGGATTATTCACCAAAACTATTTCTGTATCTGTTAAACAGATGGTACATGCTTGTGGCCTATTGAGTATTTACATGGCGGATTCATGGAAGACTGTGATTCTTTGTTCGACAAGTAATACCTGCCTGTGTGGTTTGAGCAATTTGTGAAGAATTCCCTGTTGACACTAAACAACACACAGGATTTACACAGAGAGTACCTGAACCAAAGCAGTAGAAGTTGTAGTTTGTATATACCATCAACCTTTTCTAAAAAGTCTACAATTTTACTAAAATATTTCACTTTTAATTATATATATATATATATATATATATATATATATATATATGTATATATATAAATATATATATAATAATTTTCCATTGAATGTTTTAAATTATTTCAATTCACTATGTGTTTCATTTACGGTTTCCAGTTTTCCTTTCAAACAAGGCACACACACTACAGTGTAAATAAAAGCTAATCTGTACTTGCTTTAAAAGGGCGATTGCAAATCATATTCTTATCAATAATTCACATGTCACTTTTTGGTCACTTTTGGCCTTCATGTACTCTACAATACATTACATTATATTTCTGAATAAACAACTCTTTCAATAAAAGTTAACAATGATAACACATTTAATATCATTGTAAATAAAATCAATGAGGTAATATGACAAATGAATTAAAGTAATTTCTAAGTCACCAAGACTTCCAAGTATACCATTCAAAAATGTAGCTCGAGAGAGATTACGTTACTTCAATCAAAAATGTTCAAATTTCATTCTGACTATATCATAATGTAACCAAATAGTTATCCATTATCAATGCATTCATTTATTCAAATGATTTATTTATTTATTTTATTCATCTATTTCTAACACGCCAAAACCTTTTGGCATCAGGGAGTGGAGAACATCTCTCAAAGCAAACAACATACAGATATGCAGGGGAGCCAAGGAGGCGTACATTTACAAAAAAAGAATGGTTTTCAGGGCTTTTTTGAAAATGAATAGATTTATTTCACATCGCAAATCTATCGGTAGCTTGCTTCAAGCTAAAGTTGCTTTGACTCAGTAAGAACTTTCTTTCCCCTTCACACGCCGAGCTCTTGGCTGTTCCAGTTTAAAATTTTGTTTTGGGCCAGCAGGTTAAACACAGTGTAAGTGAATATCGATTGACAACTGTCCACCTTGAACCTGTTTTTTCCGTTCTTTCATTTAGAGGTCCACGTCCCTGCATTGAACATACCTCTGTATCCTTTCACTAGGTTATGGGACTTTTGCGCTCACCTCGTCCACATACACCCCCCCTCCCTTTGTCAATGGCACTTTTTTCCTAGTGTCCACGCGCTGCCAAGGGGGCTGGGTGGATGGGAAGGCATGAGGTTTCCGAATACCATGTACAACCCAAAGGGGTATTGCCTCTAGAGACCATTAGCCACAACCAAAGAGTCACTTTATTCCACGGTGCCTTATCCAACTATAGAGATTTTTCATAAAATGGTATTAGACAACATTAATTTCATGTCTTTTAAGAGTCCCTGATATAATAATTTGAATAAAGGGGAATTATCTTTGATTAAATCACCTTTTTTGGACAAGACTATCATTATAGGACCTGCAGATAAGGGAGGAGCACTTGTTATACAGGACACTACTGATTATGAAAGTGAGTGTACCAGGTAATTGACAGACGAATATACTTATCAGGAACTCCTAGCAAACCCTACACCACGAATTAAAGAACATCTTGATAGGGCCTTACAAGAAGCAGAAGACAGAGAATGGATCAATAGAAATAGAAGGGATTTTTTGTACACTAAATATCCAAATGTTCCATACTTATAGCTTCTCTCTAAAGTACATAAGGATCTCGGGTCACCACTAGGGAGACTCATTGTATCTGCGGTGGGGGGTTTGCTACAATATGTTGATTTTCTCATCCAACCAATTATACAACAAACATCCATGTATATTAGAGATTCTACAGATTTTATTAAAAAACTTAAAAGAGTATAGTTGAGAGAGAATGACATCCTATTCACCATAGATGTGAAGAATGCATACATATTGATACCACATGAACTCAGATTGGAGACAGTCGGTAGAGTGGTTGTTACTTTCTTAAGGCAAGATTGGAGCTTCCAAGGAGTTCATCTTGTTACTCCCCATGTTTATTGTAGAAACTCATATGTTTCGTTTCATACAAAAAAAATGTTTTGCACAGCTATCCGAGACTTCTATGGGGGCCACCATGCCCCGCATATGTTATTACTTCCATTTATAAATTTGAGTACAATAATATGCTGAGCCATCCAGTTTGACGGAAATTCACCCATTTCTGGGTAAGATTTATCGATGGCATTATTGGAGTTTGGAGGGGAACAACAGAAGATCTTAATAGTTTTGTTGAATATTTAAAATCCATTGATGAGCGGATAGAGTTTACCATCAAAATGAGCACTCCAGATATCAATTTTTTAGATATCTATATAACACCTACAGTGAATGGTTTAGGAACCAATATCTTTAAGAAGAACAATGACAGAAACAGTCTATTACACCAACTTAGCTTTCACCCATTGTCGACATTGAAGAGTGTGCCATTCAGTCAATGTTTGAGGCTTAAGCGTGTTGTTACTGACCCAGAAAAAAGTCAATTACAATTGGTGTCAGTACTTAAACGATTTTCAGTTCGTGGTTACAACAGAGACAAACTAGAAGAAGCATATAGAAACACTTTGACATGAAAGAGAACAAGTATTAACTACAGCTCCCATTAAACCAGCGCCATCTTTGGTTTATGTTTCTAAATTCAGCATCCAGAGTAATCAGCTCAAAGGTGCATCCCGAAACATTGGGGTATAGTAGAGAAGGACACCAGGTTAAGTAAACTTTTTTGAGAACACCCTGTTTTTTCATATCAGCGGAGTAAAAATGGGTGTGACATGTTGACACGCACTAAAAAGAAGGACTGTAACGACTGCCAACACAATTCAGAAGCACTTTGCAGGTAACAATGGAAAAGTCCTACCTTGTCTTCGCTATCTCCGAAGGAGTGCAAGTTTACCGGAGGCCCCTTCCCCAACCTTCTAACACAGGTGCCAGAAAGGGGTTCTCCGGGAAACCCTCTTAGAGAGAAAAAACCTGGTTGTGGATGTTGTTCTGTAGGTGGTTCTCGTCGATCCCTCACGACTGGAGTAGGAAGTCTAACAAGATGGAGTCGCAATGAATTGGCTTGGGGTTTAATTGGTGAGACTCTTCTGTGGGAATAGAATGGATAGAATTATCTACCGTAGCACCCCTCGTCTGATGGTTACCCAAAGTTGAATGAGTGAGAAGTACCTGTGAGAGGATCCCAAAGAGTGTTATGGAGAGTCTCTGTTGGCTGGGGATGTTGTCCGATCTGATATAAGTTAAAGGAAACAGAATGGAAGTGTTTGAATAAGGTTTTGTAAGAAGAGAAGTGAAGTGAAGGGGAGCAGGAGCCTGAATGCTTAGATCCCTACCTGATGGATATGCCAGGATGCAGAGATCGCGTGTTGAGTCTTGGGAGTTTGAGTGTAGTGTCGAGACGAGATCGACCAAAGTGAAATAAGACTGCTGAGGATTTCGTCCGTAAAGCTGAGCAGAGTGGAGCTGCCGGGTCGGACAGAATAGGGGTGAAATGATGGAAAGTCGGAGCGGAGCTGTAATGAATCGTAGCAACGCGTAGTACTCCTGGAAACTCTCGTTCAAATTGTTCTTCCGGAGCGGGGGGAGGAATCTCGCTCTCGTCCTTCTCACGAGCCACTAGACCACTCCTCTGAGCTTGAGGCTCCATGTTGGTGGTATGAACTCGCAACCGCGGCTGTAACCGCCAACGATGCCAGAGAGTGGTATGCCGAAATCTGGGTGTAACAAGGACATTGAGAAGAATGTGAGACAGTTCCTTGTTATAATTGTAATAATTGTCACAACGTCACTATTGGTAATTACATTTGTCACCCTCTTTCAGGTAAGAAACTACTCATCAAATGTAACCCTAATTGTGATTCTACTAATGTTGTGTGCCCATTAAGTGCCCATGCATTAAATATTATGTTGGCTATACCATTAGGAAGGTGAAAGTGCATAGGAATGAGCAACAGTCCAACATTCGAATGAACAACAACAGATCAGCGGTTGGACGCCATTGCAAATAAGCCAGACATAATATATCTCAACTCAGATTTCAAACTGTTGATCGAATTTTGGATAATAACCCAGACTTTGATTTGGAGACCAGGCTCAGACAAAAGGAATGTCTATTGATTCATTTGCTGGACTTTACCCAGGAGGGATGAAGAGGAGGATTTTGTTTGTTTTATTTGAATTTATGGTGTGTAATGATTATATCGAATACAAAACAACGAATGAAAAAACAACTAATACCAAAATAACTCATTTTGAAAAAAAACATAAAATTGGGTTGTGAGAGGGCATAGTAGTTTTGGGGTTGGGGAAAAAGTATTATTAAAACAAGTAGGGGATTTGGGGAGTGAACCCCCCAAAAACAATGAAAGAGAAATTAGTTCTTTTGGAATTAGTTGTTTTGTATTTGTTTTTTTTTCATTAGTTATAATTACATGTTACCGAATTTATTACGTACCCAAAAGATATTTTGGGGAGGATATAATTTATGTTATTGTTATTGATTTTGATTTTTCTTTTTCACTTGATTTGCTGGTTTACATGATTCCGGCTATGTTTTTTTAGGATCTATTTTATGTTTCTGCTATTTATTTTTACATTAAACATGTATTTTTCTTGGGGATCACACTAGGTGCAGGCCTTCATTTTTTCATCCTTTGCATTTCTTATTTTTGTATTAGTTTTGTTTTCACGATTCACTTTTTTAAAATAAAGAAACACCATACATGTTTTAAAAATATCTTTATAAATGATGTGGCGATAACGTATTTCTCTTTATGTGTCTTATTGTTTTTCTCTATACGTCAGTTCCTAGGTATCTGTGAGGTTGTTTTTGGTTATGATTTGCGTATGTGGCAACTATCGATTTTTCCGGCACAACTATCCCTTGTTACATGGCAGTAACTATATATTGTGGTTGCTGGTTTTGTTTCATAGAATTAGCTAGTTTATCAGAATCAATTAATAACTGAAGTATTGTTCAGTTTCAGTGCACGGTTACGCTCATTCTGCAAAGTTTATATGCTTGTCAAGTCGAGTCAGTATGTCTTTACTAATATTTGGCTTTACAGGTCTGCCATTATAGAAGGCTTGACTCGAGCATATCCATTACAATATGGCGCTGTGTTTGCTGGATTCACCCTATATGATGAATTTGACACTTCACACTGTCATTGTGTGTTTGGTTCCTTTTTTGGGAATGTGGTCACGTTCGGCCGTTATCACATAGTGATGCTGCACAAACTATGATTTTCAGATTCATGGCATATATATCTACGTTATGTACGATTTTTAAGTTGATGAGAGACTTGTCTATGAATGCAGTGTATACTTTACTAACGGGTTTGGCGAACATTTGATACTATTACGTGTTTAGGTTGTAAGGTCACGACACCACTGAGTTGCTTCTGTTTATTCAATCCAGATTTAAAAGGCCTCAGTGCACGGCACTACCAAAACTGGTGATACACTTTTTGTGGATGTTTGCATTCACTGCATCGAGTAAATCCAGACCCAGTGTCTACATGTGCCCATTTGAAGACCCCGTGCCTGCATAGGCAACATTATTGATGGGGTTGATATTAGGTTTAAATGGGAGCGGAGGTTGCAGGGGTGTCCCCTGCTCCCTTTAAAAAAATATGGGGGTTTCAGGGGTGTCCCCCGCAGGTTCCATGGGGTAATATTGCCGCAATAAAACGGCGCCATTCTTGTATGGTGACATTTTTGTGGCGATATTAACACATGGAACCATCTCTGTATCCTTTGACTAGGTGCCGGGCCTATTGCGCTCGCTTCATTCGCCTGCAACCCCCCCCCCCCATATCAAAGGCAGTTCGCACCTGGGACCATGCATGCACAATGAGGGTGGGTTTATGGGAACGCACAAGGTGTTGTATTCCATGTACAAATCAAAGAGTTTTACACATGGGGACCATTGGCCACATGGCGAACCGAGACCCGGTGTCTTCATGCGCCCCTTTGAAGACCCCGTCCCTGCAATTAACATATCTGTGTGTCCTTTGTCTAGGTGCCGGGCCCATTGCACTCGCCTCATCCACATCCATCCCCCTCCCTTTGTCAATGGCACTTCTCACCAGTGTCCATGTGCTGCCAAGGGGGCTGGGTGGACGGGAAGGCATGAGGTGTTGAATACCATGCACAACTGAAAGGGGTATTGTCTCTAGTGACCATTGGCCACATGCCCAATCCAGACCCAGTGTCTCCATGCACCCCTTTGAAGACCCCGTCCCTGCAATCCACATATCTTTGTGTTGTTTCATTAGGTGCCGGACCTATTGCGCTCCCTTCATCCGCATCCACCCGCCTCCCGTATCATAGGCAGGTCTCACCTTGGACCATGCACAGGCAATGGGGGTGGGTGTATGGGAATGCACAAGGTGTCAAATTCCATGTACAAGTCAAAGGGGTCTTTCTCATGTTAACCATTGGCCACATGGCCAACCCAGACCCGGTGTCTTCATGCTCCTCTTTGAAGACCCCGTCCCTGCAATCAACATATCTTTGACTAGGTGCTGGGGCTATTGCACTCGCCTCATCCACATCCACCCTGCCCCCTTTGTCAATGGCACTTCTCACCTGTGTACATGCGCTACCAAGGTAGTGGGCAGATGGGAACGCACAAGATGCCGAATACCATGTACACCTAAAAGGGGTATTGCCTCTAAGGACCATTGGTCACATGGCCACCCCAGACACAGTGTCTCCATGCGCTCCTTTGAAGACCTTGTCCCTGCAATCAACATATGTATGTCACCATTTATTTATTTCTTATTTTATTGTTTGCTTGTTAGGTGCTTATACAATATGACAATCCTTTTTCAAAGCGCCCACAGGGCAAGGGAGGGAGCAGGAGTGGGACATACATTAACAACCCAATATATAAGAGCAGTGGGGGAAAGAGGAAAACAGGACAAACCTACTATGCCTTGTGAGTATTCAGAACGTTCAAGTGCAGTAAGGAAGAAGGCAGGGGAACAGTGCTGTGGCGTCCGAGCTAATGGGTGAGCCACAGATGAAGTCCTAGGAATGTTGAGTGCTACACGGCCTGGAGTCGCAAGGGGTGTATTTGTGAGTCAGCAGGGCGGAAGGTGTAAGTGCAAGTCCAGGTAGACAGGAGCTGGGCCGATTGGGTGCAGGAGGTCAGGGCCCCGGGGATGCATAAGGGCCTAGGGCACCAATTGCAGCAACTGTGGGATTAGCATGGGAGAGAAGAAGGGAAGGAGGATGTAAAGAGGAGAGTCCTAAGGAGCTTTTGGAATTTAACGAGATCCAGCTAAAGGCGCTGAGCGGGGGGGAGGCTGTTCCATAGGAGAGAGCCAGCTGAGGAAAAGTTGAAAATAGTGGGGTCCCCGGGACCCGACCGCTTTGTGGATGATGCAGAGGGATTTGAATTTAATCCGTGCAGCAACCATGAGCCAGTGAAGACGTTTTAGTGCAGGAGAGATGGTTCCCTAGGCTTAGGCCAAGGATAAGACTTGCTGCCCTATTCTCGATTAGCTGGAGCGGTCACAGAGTGCAAGATGGTAGATTCAGGGGGAGGCTATTGCAATAGTCAAGCCTAGCGAGGACCTGTGCTTGGGTCACATTGATCCTCTGGCGGAAAGTGAGAAGAAGGAGAATTACTTTGAGAAGGAAGAGCTAAAAGTGGGACTTCTTGGCAATGTCCTGAGTGTGAGGGAGGAAGGAGAGAGAGGAGTCGAAGATGACTCCAAGGTTTCTTTCATCAGAAGGGGGGCAGGGGGAGAGCCCAAAGGGGAAGGCCAGAGTGAAGGGAAGAAGGAGGAGGCAGCGGTCCCTATGGAAAGGATCTCAGTTTTACAGGCATTGAGGCAAACATCGTTGGTGGTGCACCAGGACTAGATTGGAGATAGGCAGTCTGGGATAATGGAGGGTGCAAGAGGGTCAGCAGGGAGTTTGAAAAAGAGCTGTGTGTCATTTGCGTAACACTGGAAGTTAGAAGAGAAGGAAGAGATGAGGCATGCAAGCAGAGCAAGGTAGATGTTAAAGAGCCAGGGGGAGAGGATAGAACCCTGGGGGACACCACAGGTGGAGAGGGAAGTAGGAGAGGAGAAAGTGCCCAGGATGACTTGGGAAGAGCGGTCAGTAAGGAAGGATGTCAGCCAGTCCAGTACCCGTTCTGAGATAACAAGGGTATCGTGGAGCCTTTGTATGAGGATTGAATGGCTGACTGTGTCAAAGGCAGAGGAGAGATCAAGAAGAATAAGGACAGCTGGGGAGTTGGAGTCCAGAGATGCAAGCAGTTCTTCACAGGTGTTCAGAAGAGCAGTTTCCGTGCCTCTGGATGATCAGAATCCACATTGATGGTCCTGGAGAACACCACCAAGTTCAGTGTGTGAGTTGAGTTGGGGCAAAACCAACTTCTCCAGCAGTTCCCCCAGGAAGGGGGTGATGGAAATAGGGCAGTACTTGGCAGGGCAGGTAGGGTCTGCTTAAGGGAGTAGGAGTCCTTAAGGGAGGAGGGGAAGATCCTGTGATGAAAGAGTGACTGCAGAAATCAGTGAGAGCAGGGGCAACAGAGCCAATGTTATCCTTGATGGTCCTGGATGAGCAGGGGGAAACCTGTGTAGAAGAGGTCTTCATGGAGCAGACAACTCTGGTAACTTCTTCAGGTGTGACAGGGGTGAAGGAGAAGAAGGAGGATGGAGGAGGGAGAGGGGAAAGGGAGGTGAGGGGGTGTGGGACGGGTCATGACAGAGAGTAGCAAGGGTGGTAAGGATGTACTGGGTTTTGGAGGCAAAGTGTGAGGCCAGTGCATTGCAGAGGGCCTGGGAGGGACAAGGGGAGGAGGATACTGAGGAGGGACTGGCTATTTCCCGGCAGACCTTGAAAATTTCAGCCGTGTTATTTGATGCACCGGAAACCCGTGCCTGAATGTGGACCCTTTTCATGGCACGGAAGGAGTGTCTGTATTGCCTTTGAATCAGGCGGCAGGCCAGTTTGTCAGAGGATGAGCCTGAGGTTTGACACTTCCATTCTGCTGCCCTGCACTTATGTTTTAGGGCCACAAGTCGGTGTCGTACCAGGTGTTACGCTTAGAGGCAGGTTTCAGGCAGATCCTCATGACTGGGGCAAGGATGTCAGGCATATTGGTTATTCAAAGGTGGAGGTTTCTGAGGGCAGAGTAAGAGGTGGGGGCGGAGGGGGGATGAAGGTGGAAGCGAAGGCAGCCACATACACTTGTTTCATCGGGCAGATGTTAGCGAATGAGGTTGGTGGGACTTTCGGGGGTGGTCAGAGGGCCAAGGGGACTCAAGTGGGAGGAGAGGCAGGAATGGTCAGACCAGATGAGAGAGGTGACTAGTGGGGGGAGAGAGAGAGGTCAGAGTGTATGAGGGCATCCAGAGTCTATCCAGCTGAGTAGGTTGGCCCGGAAGGTAGAATGGAGACGGGAATGCGAGGTGCAAAGGTCAGTGAAGAGCATGAGTGCAGAGCTTGGGGAGTCCAATTGGATGTTGAAGTCACCCAGTTGGAGGAGGTTGGATGAAAGTAAGGAAGAGCAGAAGTCATCCCATTCAGAGAGGAACAGGGCAGTGGTGCCTGCAGGCTGGTAAATGGTGGCAATGGTCAGGGTGGAGATAGGAGAGATGACCAACTTGCAAACCAGGCTTTCAAAGGTAGAGTACAGCTGGGTAGTTAAGATGGAAGCAGGAACCCACTCAGGGAAGATTAAGGCAACCCCCCCCCCCCCACCAGTAAGATGAGCTCGAGGCTTGGAGATGATCTTGAAGCCTTAAGGGAGGAGGGAGTCAAAAACAGTGAGTGAGCAGGCACTGAACCATGTCTCAGTAAGAGCGAGAATGTCAAGGCCAATGTCTTCAAGAAGGAGACAGATGTCAGCTGAGTGTTTGTTGGCTGAGCGGGCGTTAAGGGTTTGCCAAGTGGAGGAGGTCTGTGCCTTTGAAGGTTTTCTGAGGTGGTGTACAGGTGTGTGTTATATCAGTCAGATGAGGGGAGAGAGAGTAAAAGGCGGGGATGCAGGAGAAGGGAGGAGGTTAATGAGCGAAGGCAGGATCCAGTCAAAGAGGAGGCGGTTGGGTTGTGGACTCTGAACCAGGATAGTGCCAGTGTGATAAACATTAACAAACAGAGAGAGGATGAAAAGCCAGCCAAGAGGACTTCCCACTCTGGTGCCACTGTTAATGGTAGAACATGTGGAGGGAGAGAGAGTAGAGATGGAATGGGGGGTCCATAGATCTGGAGAGGGGACAGAGAAGAGGATATCAGTGAAAACTTCCCTAGAGGAAGCACTGACATAGGTGCCTGCGATGGGAACTCCAGGGTTGCACTCATGATGTCTTTTTTGTGCTTTTTTCTATCAGACTTTGTGAGAGAGGGGGGATAGGTGATAGTGTAGCAATTAAAGAGTATAGGAGAAATGGAGAGAGCCATATGTCGGCAGAGGTTTGGACAGGAAAGAAAGAGGAGTGACTGAACAGTACAGTTCTAGCTAAACTCACCAGAGGCCTAGTAGGAGATGTCAAAATGGGGGCACAGCACAGAGAACTGCAGGAGGTTCACAGATGGAATACAAACACACCAATCCGATTTTAAGAATGGAGGCACAACACAGTGAAATGCAGGAGGTTCACAGATGGAATACAAGCACACCTAAATCAGATTTTAAAAATGGAGGGCACAGATCAAATACAAACACACCCAAATCCAATTTTAAAAAGGGACGTACCGATGGAATACAAACACACCTAATCCGACGTACCTAGTAGTCGCAAGTGCACTGATAGAAGATGAGTGTTGATTGCAGCGTGGAAAGAAGAAGTGAAAGGCACAGTTGACGTTAGGAGAGATAGTGGTGGAGGTCAGCCAAGCTCCCTTACATCACTACAGGGAGTGTAGATAGCCTAGCAACCCATGACCTGGGAGAAGTACTTAGTGAGGAGGATGGAGCATAGTTCGAGAGAGTTAAGGCACAGACAGGGCCTAAGAATGGAGACCCTCTGAGTCGGGGTGCTGGTTTAGCCTGCCAGCACCCTCATTGCCAGATGAAAGACACGGCTGACCAATCACAAGGGAGGCAGCCCTGAAGCAAATCATGTCGGCCACACTATGAGGAGCACTATGAGGCCACACTATGAGGAGCAGCAGCCCACCAGGGCTAGCAAGTTGTCATGTGCACAAAACTGCACCAGGATGCACAGCCTGATGTAAAGGCTGACTGGCCTCACTCTGTGATTTTTTTAAAACAATTTTGCAAAATAAAATCCAGCGTCGAGTTAGGGCATACAAATAATTCTAAGCCCATCTGGGCTTACCTGTGCTGCAGGGATGCCGTCTGAAGCCATGTGGAGCTGTGAAGAAAGGCCTTCAGGCCACAAGTCTTGCTGGGATGGCTACAACACTGTCACTTGGTGCGAGCAAAGAGCGCCATTCATAATGCATTGGGCTCTTCCACTTGCTTCATCCTTATACACATGCAATAGTTAGTTGTAGGCGCCCACATTCTTCAAACCCTCTCTGCCATCTTTAAACATACCCATATATGGCTATGTAACATTAGTACATCACGCCCCTAAAAAACGAAAGAGCAACTAAATTTAGGGGCAGTCCGTTCACACGAGAAATCCACATACAACCACTTTTCAAAGTGTTTATAAACTCCTTCAAACTTAGCAAGAAAACATCTCTGCTGTCTGCTACGGATATCATCATTGCACTGCTTGATATCCTTGTTGCTGAATCACCTTGACAATGTTTCCTATTACAGGTAACTGAACTCTTTGTTATTACAGTGTCCTTGTGTTGAGTTTGGTACTTTTATAGTGCTTTTTATTCAATTTCCATCCGATTTTTATGTTCGTGTATCTCAATGACTTCACCATTATCAACCTTTCTAAGTTTTATGATCTCGTAAATTACCACATGATGAAAGGATTTGAGTTTTTGTGTAATATTGGTATAGATATTTTATTTACAATGTCTCTATTATGTTCCAATTTAGATATGTATTTATATTTTACACTTTGGGCCTCATTACGAGGAGGGCGGTAAGGGGTTAACGGCGCCGGTAAAGGTGCCGGAGCCGTCAACCCCTTACCACCCCATTATGAGGTCTGCTTGCGGGAACCCACTAAGGATGCCTGGTTTTACCAGGCGTCCTTAGCGGGTCCCGCGAGCAGACCAGGATGCTGACAACGGGCCCATTATTAACGGGACCGTTGTTAGCATCCTCCCCATTCCCATTGAGCCCTATGGGGGCCCGAATGGGAATAGGGATGTACCGGGTCTGGGTTCCTTGAATGGGGAATTACCGGGCCCTCCAAGGTCGGAATGGCCCGGTAATTCCTCATTCAAGGAACCCGACCCGGTATGGGGGTAGCCATGCTGCCAAAAGCGGCATTGGTTACCTCCATCCTCGTAATGAGGCCCTTTGTCCTCAAATAAATCCCTACTTTTGGGATACACAAAATGTTCACTGCAATGTGAGCCTTTCTAAAAACTTCTCAGATAATTGGTTATTTTAAAGAATTCGATAATGTATGTGTCTGTTATAACATAGGCCACACTGATGGAAGTCCAGACCTGAGGAAATCACAGACACCTCAAATATTCACACTGTGAGCCCTAGTGACATGCACGTAAACTGATTTATAGTGTATAAAAGTGTCTATTTGTATTACTAATATATCTTTACTATTCGCAATTGTTATGAATTTATAAAATGATTAAAGGAACACGTTTTAACATCAACAACTATTCTGCAATCAACATCAAGCTCACTTACGTTTCAAGTAATTTATTTTCTATTCTACATTTATATGCAACTATACTATAGAACTCTAAGGTCTAGTTCAAATTTTAAACAAATTGCCAATTGTTATAGATTATATTTCTTATTGATATTAATTAGAATGTTGGATCTTTTCACAAGATCTATACCCTTTTCAATGTAATTTATTTAGCAATACTTCTGTTTACATTTTCAAATTGTAAAAAAAAAGGAATATACAGGGGGATGCAGGTACTTTGGCAATATACTCTTCTTCTACTGCAACCAGTCATGTGGATGAGGTATGACACGTAATACTTTATTGAATGATATTTATGATTGGTGATTGATAATATTTTGTTTACAAATAATAACATACATCATCATTTGTTTTCAATTAATATTAAATTCAAAAAATCGCAATGCATGCAATCATCAATCTTTTGGTGCGTGGTATACATCCCAATAATATAACATGACATGGATGCCTGTTTCTGGTGTGCTCCGGTTTGGATGGCAATGTAATTGTCTTGGCAGAGGGACACCAAGCAGCACCACCCGCGGCCCCCGCAATGTACGCCACTGTTTACTATTGTATCAAACTCACATAAAGCCGTGGATATAATTGTCGTTGTTACTGTAGGACACTGTTTGAATTGGGTTGAAAGAAGTTAGTTGTTATTGATTGTACCAAAATAAATTTAATTTTGAAGACAAGTTACAATCTATTTGCATTGTAGCTGTGCAGATCAACACTCCCATGTCATTGTGTACTGTTGGACGTTAAAATAATTAAAATAATTAAACAAGGTTAGATTAAGAATGTGAATTTTTATAGTAAAGAACAAAGAAAATATGTTATGCTTTTAAATAGTAAAAATATGTTCTTATTTTCACTGCACAGCTTGCAATTGAAAGTGGAATATAATATTGTTAATTTTTATGGTATTTGTTCCCGAAAATGAAACCTTCCTTTCTCAATGTGACCACACAATACAGGGACTCTTTGTTATTTGTCCCAGAATCCATTGTACTACCAATTTTAAGGCCACAATGTGGCAAGTAATTACAACAAAATGATAAGATGCACTATAATGAAACATAATGTAAGAAAGTTACATTTCTATTCATAACAGCTGGCGAGCAAGAATCTGCTTCAACTTTAAATTGCTTGAATGGAAAATAAGCAACAAATTTAAGGAAACCTTTACATAATATCTATGCAGTTGTATGCTTGATGATGAACGATGTGCTGCATTGATATTCAAGTTGATGAAAAGACTGGACATCGTAAATGTAAACTTTACCGAAAATTGTTTTTTAATGAACATGTTGATTTATTGTCAGATTGGGTACTGAAATATATTTTTGCCTTCCCAAATACACCTAGTGACATCATTCGGAGGTGTGTGTGCCATGGAGAGGATCTTCCCATGGATGGGTTCTTTAACTAGAACTGGTGAATAACCATCAGTAAAGGAACTGTAATATCCATATTGTAGGGTGAACGTGAGGCACCAGTTTGCCCATTTGCAGTGCCGGTCATCCATAGCAACATGCCAACCTTTATAGTATGAAGATGTGCAGATGGCAAAGTGTTGCATTTCGATTTGAAATGAGACCTTTGTTCTCAGAAACGGAACATCATGTGCTCCGATACTAAATAAAAGATGGAACACAATTGCATTAGATTTCACCACACTTAATTTTAACTTCACAATTCAAGTAGAAGGATTAATGGATCGATGAAGGTAATATGAAATATTTGATGCAATGTAATAGTCGAGCAAAACATTGGAACTGTGCCATGTAGTACACAACGTTTTCTTGTAATCATTATATTTGCTGACATTTTCAATTATTCCTTGGAAGAAATTTTGAAGTCTTAACTTGAATATAAAAATATAACGACTTGGTAAATTCCCAAATATTAGTATTTTCTTAAAAGTGTAAGTTGTTTTCTTCTTTTTGTGAAAAGAAAGTAAACTTGTATGCAGGGTCTGTGTGTGTAGATCTTCCTGGAATTGCATAAGGTAACGTGATGAGGTAGGTAATGACCGGGTATGTTTGGCTATTCTGTCCACCAATGCCATGACAAGAGGTGGAGTATATCGGTTTGACATGTCACTGTCAACTTGAGGGGCGGGTGATCTGATTTACTGCTGCGAGGGCACTTGAACTTAAGGCGATGGATCAACTGATAAGATAAGCACAACTTGGCGGTTTCCGACTTGTGAGTTTCGCATGTGTAAATGTGAGAAAACTGAAGGTAAGATGCATTGGACATTTTGTTGGTATCGATCGATATATGCTTAACAATACATTTCCGATCCTTTGAGCCAATAACATTCCTGAGAGAACTTCCCCTTTATTTCTTTTTGCAATGATGGGTTTTTGTATACTTTTTGTAAACATTTGGAAATGTAACATGAATGTGGAATCGGTTTGGAAGAACTTGTTACCCACATCAGGTTACTAGCTAGAAATTAGTCAATACCAGGGACTTAAGTCTATGCATCAATTTATATAACCACCTTGCATATTTCCTGCTTGTTTTTGAAATTTTGAAAATATATTTGGAAACAACCAGTTTGAAGTTGTAAATGGCAATACAGCAGACAGCATCAAAATGTCTTTACAAATGCTCTTGTGTACTACTGGTGACCTAGCATCGATCGTGGTTTTTCATGGGTCTGTGAATCGTAGCACTGCTCCTTGTACACAGATGGAATCCAGGATGTAGACAATGTTGTTTGTACAGCTAATCCATTTTCTCCTCTCGCACGCCGCACCTTGGCAACCTAGCGGAAGCCAGAGGCTCATTCCACACACCCTGAACACACATATAACACAAACATTATTGCACAACACCTCTACCATGAGAATGAAGCCATTTTTAATGCCAGAAATTCGAACTGTAGCTTCACATATAACTATCTTCTAAACACAACCCACCCCTTTAGCTCATAGTATTTCTCTGCTGCACCCATTCACACGCCATTCCGACATGGGTGTCTAGCAGGGAGTTGGCCACCCTCTCATAACTTTAATGGATGAAAAGCACACACACATAATAGCACCTCACAATTTCTCCCAAATGTTGGACTCTGTCCCTCCGAGGGTGTTTAACCAATGACGCGATGGGACCATAATTATGGTGAACGGTGCTATTCAAATGTCAAAATGAAGGAATTAATTAATGTGTTCTCCTTCGAAACTGATTGTAAATTGTTTGGGTTTTGTACTCATGTTTTCACATTTCTGCTGTAAAATGCAACATTTCAACCAGCTATTTAAAATAATTCTCGCTCTGAGAATCACCAGCTGGCAGTGCTGCTATTGAATGTCAAGAACTCTCTTTCCTCAGCCCAGATTCACCATGACAGCATAGGTTCAGCATCATAATCTCAGGTGGGCCAGTCCTGTTCCCAGAAATGTCCTCATGTACCCACATCATACCACATAATATGAGAAAACAGCTGTATATGACCAGGTCCCGCGCCACAGTTGCAGCACCGCATGTGTACATACTGTCTTATATACCAGTAAGTTTCCTTTCATCTTCCTCTGCAGACTAGAGTGTGATTACCGTAGGCGGGGGCATAATATGCCATTCTCTCAGAGATGGTATTGCCGCCGTAAGACTGCAATGCTTGTAAATGGTGCAGTATACACGCTTTATAACATAACATAGCATAACATATACCTGGTGTTGGGGGTTGGTCCTGAACCCCGTCGCGATGCCCGTAAACCCCCAGCAAGCACAGACTCACACGACACGTCTGTACTGCTCGGGCTTCCCGGTCGCACTGCCGCGGCTGGGAACTCCCCCTTTATTTATACTGCACGCAGCGGCGTGCAACGTCACGCTGCCGCGTGCGCATCTCTTCAAGGGGCAGCGCCACACTCCTCCTTTTTCGGGAGAACAACAAGAAATACTTTAATGTTAGACACTGCAAGTCAAAACTATAACAACACAATACTTGAAACAGTTTCCCCACACACCCCTTTATTAGCATTCACCCGGGTCCCCTTACTTAACAATCCCCGGAATCAGGCTGATCAGATAAGTGTCCCAGCACATAATCGCTGAGGTAAGTGGGTTTCCCTCGCCCAGCCCTCTGGGGGTACCTCCCGCTTACCTCCGGCAAGGGTGTTCCATCCACAGGCATTGCCCTGGCATAGCACTCAGGTGTGCCAGAGTGGCCTCCTCCGTCGTCAGGCACCTCCATTAAGTCCGGGTCCGGGGGAGGGTCAGTTCTCGGGTCTCCTAGCTTCTTGAAGAAGCTCACATTGCGGGTGACGGCAGACCTTCCGTCTGAGGCGGTCACCTTGGACCCTTTCACTGCTACAACGTCCAACGGCTCTGGCTTGTATGGAAGGGAGAGTTTTCCATGGGGTGTCTGTTCCGGATGAGGACTTCGTCACCTGGCTCCAGCTGCTGCGGGCGGAGCCCCCTTCTGATGTTTTCCTGCTCAATCCTCAATCGCCGGTCCACCTCTACCTGTTGGTTATCGATTACCCCTGGCTCCTTCTCCCCCACCTCGGGCAACAGCCCCCGAGGGCAGCGCTTGAATAGAGCCTCGGCCGGGGCCACTCCCGTGGACGCATGCGGGGTGGTGCGGTACACCCGCAGAAACTGATAGAGAGCTCTTTGGAGGGACTGTCCCTGGCCTTGGGCGATTCTGAAGGTTTTGTTCAGTGTCCTCATTAGTCTTTCGGCTTCTCCATTTGCCCTTGGCCACAAGGGGGTGATCTTCCGGTGTTGTACCCCGCAGTTCTCCATCAGTTCCAAGAACCGTTCGCTCTGTATGGTGCCCCATTGTCAGAGTGTCAGAGCACAGCGTGTGGGGGAACCCATGGGCCGCAAACACCTTCTCCACGGCCACCACCACGTGTTCGAAGGCCACCGACTCCACAAACTCCACCTCCGGGTACCTCGAGTATTCATCGACGATCACCAGTAAGTGGATGCCCATTGTTGTCGATCCAAAGTCCGCATGGACCACCTCCCAGGGTCGCGTCCCTCGAGGCATCACCTCTATGGCCGGTTCTCGCTGCAGAGGAGATGCCGCCTGACACCAGACGCAGGCTGCCACGAAGTTGTCCACCTTCCGCTCTAGCTCAGGGAACCAAACCTTCAGCCGTAGCCTGGCCTTAGTCTTTGCCATGCCCTGGTGTCCCCGGTGGGCAAGGCCAATCACGTCCTTCACCTTGGACTGGGGAACAACTATCCGGTCCCCTCTGAGCAGCAGGCCGGATGCTGAGAATGATAGTTCCTCCCTGACCTTCCACTGCTTGCCCTCTTGAGTACGCCCCTCCCGGGACTCCAGCACCGACTTCCAGGAGCCCTGCCGCAGGGAGTGTCTCAGGATTTGGAAGCACTCGTCTCCTGCTGCTGCTGCCTCGAGTTCCTCGGCTTCTTCAGCACACGTGTCATAGTCCACTTCCCCTTGTGCACCGGGGTGTCGGGAAAGATAGTCTGCAGCGTTGTTCGCCCCCGTTTGATAGACCAAGGTGACCCCATACTCCAGGAGAGCGAGCAACCACCGCTCGATCTTCGCCGGTGGCTTTGATGACGACCCCGCCAGAATTGGAAGCAAAGGCTTATGGTCTGTCACGGCCGTCACCGGGCGTCCCAGGACATATAGCCTGAAGTGCCTGCAGCCCCAGAGCACCGCCAGTGCCTCGTGCTTAATCTACGAATACCTCTGCTCCGTTCCAGACAGCGCCTTGCTGGCGTAGGCCACCGGGCAGACACCCCCGTCACAATCTATCTGAGTTAGCACGGCGCCCAGGCCAAATGGGCTGGCGTCCACGACGATCTCCGATCGTAGAGCAGGGTCAAAGAACACCATGGTGTCCTCAGCCGCCAGCGCACCCTTGATGTCCTCGAACGCCGCCTGCTCAAGCGGGCCCCAGTGCCAGGTGGATTCTTTCTTTGCCAGGGCCCTGAGGGGTTCAGATCTCGAGGCAAGATTTTGAATAAACCTTCCACAGTAAGTGACCATGCCGAGGAAGCTTCTCACATCGGACACCGACTCGGGTGGCTGTGGCTTCTTGATGTCCTGGACCTTCTTGGGATCTGGTGACACACCCCCCTCCTTGAAAACAAAACTGAGGAATTCGATGGACGGGCGCAGGAACTCACATTTTTGCCTCTGAAGGGTGAGGCAAAGCGACTGGAGTCTTTCGAGGGTCTTTGCCAACCTCCGCAGGTGGTCCACCTCAGTCCTCGCGAACACCAATATATCATCACTAATGTTCAAAACGCCCTCCAGGTCTGCGAGGGTGCCCCGGGTGATATTCTGAAAAACCTCCACCGCTGAGGACACGCCAAAGCTCAGTCTTTTATGGCAGTAGAGTCCCCGGTGGGTGGTGAACGTGGTGATGTACCTTGATTCAGGGTGTAGGACCACCTGATGGTAGCCTGCCCAGAGGTCCAGCTTAGAAAAGAACTGAGCACCCTGCACCTCTGCAATGATGTCATCAATTGTTGGGGTAAGGTGCCTCTCCCTTTTGATGGCTTTGTTGGGCAGCCTCATGTCAACACAGATGTGGACAGAGTCTGGTTGCTTGGGTTTCCTCGCCACGACAATCAGGGACACCCAGGGAGTCAGACCCTCCACCTTCTTGATTATGTCGAGGTTAACAAGATTGTCCAGCTCCTTGTCCACCTGCTCACGAAGGTCAAAGGGTACCCTGTGATGTTTTAGGGCAATGGGCTGCACGGTCTCATCTATTTGTAACCTCACTGGTTCACCTGCCATCTGTCCAATGCCATTGAAAAGGCCGACATACTTGTAAAGCAGGTCGTTAATGTCCTCCAGGTACACTGAGTACGCAAAGCTGACGATGCCGAGGGCCTCGGCCGCTGCACATCTCAACAGGGTGTTCGTGCTTACCGGCGTTACATAGAATCGTGCAGGGATCTGCGAGCCATCATGCTCCACCTTCTCCGCGAAGGCACCATCCAGCGGGATCGGTTCCAGCCCTCCGAATGCGAAGATGCAAGCTTTCGGTGTTACCAGCTTGGGGGGCGTGTCCATGGTGTCGTAATGCCCACGGGCCATTACGTTGACTGATGCTCCCGTATCTACCAGGACAGGGACTGGTGACTTGTTGACCTGCACCACACACCTCTGCTGTCTCCTGCTCTTCCCTTTCAGGACCCCATCACTGGAGACGAAGAAAATGTTCTCTTCCTCCTCTTCGTCTGCCTCCTCCACCGGGGCATCCTCCTCGCTCTGGTCCACCTGGGTAACATTCGGCGGGCGATTCTGGCGTGGGAACCCGGACCGGGCCGGGCCTCTCGGCACCATCACGGGCAGGGCTGCCTTGCACACCCGAGAAAAATGATCAGGCAGCCCACACCTACCACATGTCCTTCCAGCCGCTGGGCACTCAGTCGGGTGGGGAGGGTCGTACCCACACTTCTGGCAAGATTCGCCAGCTCTTCCAGCTCTGTCACGGGGTCCAGCACCAGGTCTTCTGATGCCTCTACCCCCGCGCCACATGGCACACACCTCCTCCGTCTTGACTGAGCGGGACCCAGCCTCCATCCTAGCTGCCCGAGCCTCAGACACCTTGTGGCACCGCCCCAGCTCGAGGATGCGGGGCAGTGTGGTGCCCGGCTCTCTCAGGACTTGTCTTCTGAGTTTTCCCGAGGAGCACGCCTGGATGAGCATAGTTCTTGTCATGTCCTCTGCATCGCCCCATGCACACACCAGCGACAGGCGCCTTAGGCGTCCATAGAAGGTGTCCAAAGTCTCATCCTCCTTTTGCTTCACAGATAGCATCACAAAGCGCTCATAGTCCGAGTTGGCAAGGGGCAGAAAATGAGCCTGGAGTGATGCCTTTGCTGCGGCATAGGACCCATCCGCTGGTGGAAGCGACTCAAATATCTCCTGGCCCGAAGGTCCCGCCGAGTACAACATGGTTGCCAGCATGCTGTCATCATCCGTCACCTGTGCGGCCCTAAAGTACATGTCGAGGCGGTCCACCCACCTCTTCCATCTGGGCCCTAAACTGGATGGCGGGCCCGTTACGTCAAATTCCGGGATGGGCTGCAGGGCCGTATGGGCTCCTGCCTGGGCCATGACAGGATGTCCTGGCTGAGCAGCCGGTTGCATCACTGGCGGCACCTGGGGTATCGGAGCCTTACCTCCTGCTTGCACCTAAGGAGGCTGTTGTAGAGCTGCTGGTTGTCCGCCGTCCTGAGGCGGCTGCTGTGCTACTTGCGGTTGTCCGCCGTCCTGGGGAGGTTGCTGTTGGGCAGCTGCTAGCCCACTGTCCTGAGGTGGCTGCTGTTGCACTGCTGGCAGGTCACTGTCTTTATCACTAGTCCCACTCATGGGCGTGAGCGCACAGGCACCCCCAGCGTGGAGTTTGGGGGCCACAACTCAACCCCCACTCCCACAGCACAGTCCAGACACACACACCCAGGCAACTGAAATGTCCAACCTGGGAGCGAAAGAGACGATGGCAGAGAGTCCCCCTTCACAAACAGCCTCATGCACAGCAACAGCAGCTGGATGTGATGATGAACAGGTTGAAAGGAAAGGAGTCTTTACAGCTGCAGCAGCCCTTCCTGATGATGAAGAGGATGAAAAGGAATGAGATCCCAACCTGATGATGAAGAGGATGATGAAGAGGTCGCTCCTAAGCTGCTGCAGCGCCTTGTAGGCACAGAATTTCCAAAAATTGAGTCAAAAGAGAATCAGGGCTATCCAGGCCCAGCCAGTACACCCCTTCTCCTCACTTGCACTCAATTTAGGAGGCCCGAAATTCAAGAAAAATTCAGAATTGGGCATAGGCATGCAGGTACAACTGCCTGCTAGCAGTGTGTCCAAAAATTAGGCCTGGTTGCCACTCACCGCTCAAACTGGAGCCCAGTGAAGTTCCACGGCTGAAAATTCAAAATGGCAGCCAACCGCGTGGTCGATGCACGGCCTACAGCGTGAAACGAAACGAAATCACAATTCCGCTTCAGGAAAAAAATTGATCGTTCTATCACTGCCGGGCCCAGGCAGCATCCCATCCTTGTCGCCACTGTTGGGGGTTGGTCCTGAACCCCCTTGCGATGCCCGTAAGCCCCCAGCAAGCACTGACCCACACGACACACGTCTGTACTGCTCGGGCTTCCCGGTCGCACTGCCGCGGCTGGGAACGTCCCCTTTATTTATAATGCACGCGGCAGCGTGCAACGTCACCCCGCCGCGTGCGCGTCCCTTCAAGGGGCAGCGCCACACTTGGGTTGAAATTCACATTTATAGATACAGTTTTATATGGCCATGGCAGGCTAGTATGACTGAAGTACCTACACATGCCCAGGTTCGACCACATATGCTCATATACCCAATTTTCTATGGAAGCACACATTGATTTGACCAATTACGGTGCATCCTCATTGGTGATCACTGGAGTGATATGGAATGAGGCCGTGAAACTCCTGTTGGGCCCTTAGATGAATCTCCGGTAAGATACTGAGAGTAAGGGATTTTGCACATTTAAACTGCGATGACTGGGACATTGTATTTGATTTTAGGTAAACTGATTTTAGTATACTTTGACCTTGATGGTCAGATTTTAACAAATGTACACTGACCAAGATCCCATCCTGTTTTCTCCATTGATTGTTTATACATTTTGTATACGTTATGGAGTGTATGATTGAACCATTCTGTGTTATTATTCATTGTTTTAATTGCACTAACAGCTATGTTAATGCTTGATCATTTTTTTTACTGTGCCTAAGGTTTTGTATGTTAACTAAGCGCACAATCAATAATAAACAATTTTATTTTACAACAATGGGTAATGATAACTTCTATGCTGCCCCCAGAAAATGACCACACTTTGCCATGCTAGTACAGCTTTGGCAGTGTCATGAATCGGTGCAGACGCCCTGCTTACACTTCATGGCCCTTGTTGTGGTGGGACCCTCCCACGAGTGTTGCCCTTTTAAATGTGATGTTTCCTTCCCACGTGCATTGCCCTTTTAAGATGGGCCATGACTGTGTCATGGCCCAAGCTAATAAAAGGAGCCCCTCCAGGCACGTGAGACAGAACGTCTGCAGACTCCAGAAGAGGAACTACTGAGTCTGTGTCTCATTTATGTAGGCCTGCAGGCCTACATGTGGGGGCACCGGCCTGCATGCCCTGATGCTGTGGTACCATTGTGCCAGCACAGTGGCAGAGGTCTGCATGGTCAGGGGAAAGGCATGCGCTGCTCCCACCCCCGATGGTACTGGTGTCATATAGCACCATGGGGCCTGCCGATTGTCCAGACCCCCAACCCCCACAGGCACTGGGCCTGTCGAGTGCTGGTGTCTATAGCACTCTGGGGGCCTGCTGGATGTCCATAGCGGCCCCACCCAACATTGGCGACGAGGAGCAAAACCCCATGGTCTGCCATTCCCATGCCGTCCTTTGAAGGTGATCTTCTTTGTTCCTCCGTATAGGGGATGGAGGAGGAGGGAGGACGGAGGAGGAGTGGCAGTCCACTGCCGTGGAGAGGGTCAGGGAAGTCCTTGCACGCTTCACCCCGGCTGCAGCCCTCATTCATGGGGGTGCTCGTGCGCCCGGGATTGGAGCGTGAGGGCAACTCTGCACCTCTGCTGCCCCTGCAGCGTCTATGGCCATCAGGGGGAGAATAAACAGAGCGGCCGCAACCGTGTAAAGAGAGGGAGAAGGGGCGGCCACTGCCGCATCCTGGAGGGAGAGCCCTGATGGTGGATTCCTCCCTGGCCCTCTGAGAGGAGGGTGCTTGCACGGCCACGGGGAGACAGAGCTCTGTGGCATCAGCCGCCAGAACAGAAGGTAGGGGAGGACCATCTGCCTGCGGCATCCGCTGCAACATGAAGAGGAGCTGTGCTGTCACCCCCGCAGAACGAGAAGAGTGGTGGCAGCCTGTGCCACGCTAGGGGGGAGGAGCCCTGTCGGTGGGTCCTCCGTGGCCGTGGCCCTCTGCGGGGACGGTGCTCGTGCGGCCAGGGAGGGAGCCAGCCGGCAGGCTCCTGTGGCGTATGCCGCCATCGGAAGGACAGGAGGTGAGTGCCTGCAATGGGCAGCATCCTCCTGAGTGGTGCCATGCCGCCACCGGGGCCCCACTGTGATCCCGGGTACAGTGACAGTGAAATGACAGCTCTGGGATCGGAGCTGTCAAAGAAGAAAAAATAAACATTGCAGATCAATTTCCCAGCCCCAGCCGTGACAGATGTATAACAACAGCTCCAAGTCGGAGCAACAGTGAAAGGTGCTCAGGGGTCAGAGCAAGGAGATAGGCGGTTCCCGGCCACGTGTGAATGGAGTGAATAGAGGCTGCCCGTTTTCAACAGGTGAAGCGGGCAGCACTCTGCTGTTTCTGCAGCCCCGGCTGCATCCATACCGAGCCGCCAGCGGTGAAACTTGCAGCTCCATGTTGGAGCAGTGGAGAAAAATAAAATGAAAAAAAAATGGAAAAAAAATTGAGAGGGCTCCACGTCGGTACACGAGAAGAAAACCAGAGAATGTAATATGTGCATGCGATGGCACTGAGAAGAGAGGCCCGCTACAGTGACCTAATCATGGGCTGCCCTGTGGTGAAAAGGCAAAGAGCCTGATGAAGAGGATTCCCGCCCCAGCGGTAATGCAGGATGCTTTGGTGCCAGAGATCCCTGGGCACAACGGGGGTAGCACAGTCAGCTGCTCCACGTCGGTGCATGAAACAGCAAGGGCAGGGCCCTCAGACCAACCGGGCTGCCTGGCGGGTGACATTGCGTGCAGCTCTGCGTCAGGAGTTACACTAAGCCAGAGGATACCCGCGATCACAGTATGGTTGTGCCTCCATCCCTGACAAAGTGTGGCCCCAGTAGGGCCCTGGGCCCGATCAGATGCATAGAAGCGATTCACATCAGTGCCATCTAAGTGGCGAACAGAACCTGAAGAGAACCTGATCCACCCAGTTGTAGTTTCAGTGAAGCAAAAGAAAGGTCCCAGCAACATACTGGGCCATGAGGGGGCGAGTTCTGTGGTGTGCGCTCCATGCCGGAGGGGTAGTGCAAGGCTCCATATGTGCAGAATGGATGCAAGTATGTCAATGGCCAGAAGATCACTGGTCCACTGGTGGCAATTCCTACGCTTAATCCATGGTCGGAGCTCTCCAAGTTGCACACTGGTGTGCGTAGCTGGTGCAGGAGGGACGGAACTGGCATAACTGAAGTTTCAGAGGTCGACTCTAAAGTCTGAGGACAGAGTGGGACTGGCCTGGAACGAGAGAAAAGAAACAAGAAAAGAATGCAGCCCTGCGGGTCGGCGCAGTCAACAACTGCACATGTGCATGGAGGAAAGCAGTGCCCCCCTTCCCTGATGGACCCGTGGGCGTGACAAAGCGGTGATACGAGATGCAGCGTTCCATGCTAGCACAGGGACTGGGGCACAGGAATGCTCCCCACTGAGAGGAGCCAGTGGGCAGTGAAGATGGAGAGGCTCCAGCTTCGAAGTCCAATACAGAATCGCCATCTGTGTTCCCAGGTTGACTGTGCAGCGAATGTGGTGCACTGCACCCTCTTGCCCGAGAGTGGGAAGGATCTGCAGTTCAAGCGAAAGTGCTGCCTGCCACCCTGTTCCTGCAACGGCCAAAGGCATGGTAACCCAGTTCCTCCCATCCTGCCTCCATAAGGATACACATGACTTAGTCCAGGTAAACCAAGCCACAACTCCTGGCTGCCAACCGACGGATGGATGAGGTCTGGCAACGTGCCGTGACATGACACAGAGCTGCGGCGCTGAAGTAAAGAAGCCCTGCGGTATGTGGACTAGAAAGGAAGGTGGCAATACTGCATTCCAGGTCCCCTATAACATCAGTGATGAGCACAGGATGGCCACAGAGGACCTGAGCTGGCAACTGCCCAGTGCCCCTGATGCCCTGCCATGAGTATCACCTGACCTGGCCCATCATCCGTGACCCAGGCCGATGTGGCCTCAGGTGCGATTCTGGCTGGCCCTGAGCTGAAACGCCAACTACCCAGCTATCCGACCAGTAGGAAGGGAAGAGAGGACTGGCCAGGACAGCTGCCCAATCAACAGCAATGACTCCTGCATGGGGGAGGGGAATGTGGACCAGACACCCGGTGCCGAGAAGCGGTGCGACGGGCAAGTTATGGGTTGCAGCTCTGAGTGAGTGCTTGTGTGCCCTCTTGTGCCCATTTAGCAAAGTGTTCTTAGGCTGTGATCCCCCAGTTTGTAGGTATCCTCTATATGGGGCCAACAGTTAACAACGTTGTTAGTCAGTGGTTGCGGTTCCACACCCCAGGTTAATAAAGGGTCTTGTAAAAGGTGGCAGAACTGCCACCATTCCACCAGCGGGTCACCAACCACGACTGTCACCCACTGAGTATATTTACAGTGCGTTGGTATGTTTTATGTCTGTACCTATCTGGCACAGCTAATAAAAGGAGCCCCTGCAGGCACGTGAGACAGAACGGCTGCAGACTCCAGAAGAGGAACTACTGAGGGCCCTATTCTCATCTAGGTGTTAAGTACTGAAAAGGACGTTAAAAGGCTTAACAACCTTTTCGGTACTTAAGACCTATTCTGAAGGTGGCGCATTCCTCCGAAGCCGGAAGGAATGCGCCACTTTCGCAATATATGTGGTGGTTGCTGAGATGGGTTGGAAACCAACCTAGCAACCGCCACATTCTGAAACTGGCTTTTTAGAAGCCTATTTTTGTGGCACTCCGCCAGTTTAATATGTGCGCTAAACTAGCGCACAAATACGGTACCCTTTTGGTGCCGTTAAACTGGAGGACTGCCACAAGAAGCCTTGTTTGGTGTTAATGAAAGTGTTCATATACACCCGTGTGTTGTATATAGACACTTTCATGTACACCAAAGCAGGCAGCTTGTTATGTTGAAGCTGCCTGCTGTGGTGTACATGAAAGTGTTCATATACAACACACGGGTGTATATGAAAACTTTCATTTAAACCAAAGCGAGCAGCTTCAACGTTGCAGCTGCTCGCTTGCAATGAAAGTGTTCGTATACATCGCACTGGTGTATATGAAAACTTTCATTTAAACCAAAGCGAGCAGCTTCAACGCTGCATGCTGCAACGTTGACGCTGCTCTCTTTAAATGAAAGTGTTCATATACACCAGAAAGGTGAATATGAACACTTTTCTATACACCACAGTAAGCAGCTTCAACATCCTGCAACGTTGAAGCTGCTCTCTTTAAATGAAAGTGTTCATATACACTGCATGGGTGTATATGAACACTTCAATTTACACTAAAGCGAGCAGCTTCAACGCTGCATGCTGCAACGTTGAAGCTGCTCTCTTTAAATGAAAGTGTTCATATACACCAGAAAGGTGAATATGAACACTTTTCTATACACCACAGTAAGCAGCTTCAACATCCTGCAACGTTGAAGCTGCTCTCTTTAAATGAAAGTGTTCATATACACTGCATGGGTGTATATGAACACTTCAATTTACACTAAAGCGAGCAGCTTCAACGCTGCATGCTGCAACGTTGCAGCTGCTCTCTTTAAATGAAAGTGTTCATATACACTGCATGGGTGTATATGAACACTTCAATTTACACTAAAGCGAGCAGCTTCAACGCTGCATGCTGCAACGTTGAAGCTGCTCTCTTTAAATGAAAGTGTTCATATACACCAGAAAGGTGAATATGAACACTTTTCTATACACCACAGTAAGCAGCTTCAACATCCTGCAACGTTGAAGCTGCTCTCTTTAAATGAAAGTGTTCATATACACTGCATGGGTGTATATGAACACTTCAATTTACACTAAAGCGAGCAGCTTCAACGCTGCATGCTGCAACGTTGCAGCTGCTCTCTTTAAATGAAAGTGTTCATATACACTGCATGGGTGTATATGAACACTTCAATTTACACTAAAGCGAGCAGCTTCAACTCTGCATGCTGCAACGTTGCAGCTGCTCTCTTTAAATGAAAGTGTTCATATACACTGCATGGGTGTATATGAACACTTCAATTTACACTAAAGCGAGCAGCTTCAACGCTGCATGCTGCAACGTTGAAGCTGCTCTCTTTAAATTAAAGTGTTCATATACACCAGAAAGGTGAATATGAACACTTTTCTATACACCACAGTAAGCAGCTTCAACATCCTGCAACGTTGAAGCTGCTCTCTTTAAATGAAAGTGTTCATATACACTGCATGGGTGTATATGAACACTTCAATTTACACTAAAGCGAGCAGCTTCAACGCTGCATGCTGCAACGTTGCAGCTGCTCTCTTTAAATGAAAGTGTTCATATACACTGCATGGGTGTATATGAACACTTCAATTTACACTAAAGCGAGCAGCTTCAACGCTGCATGCTGCAACGTTGAAGCTGCTCTCTTTAAATGAAAGTGTTCATATACACCAGAAAGGTGAATATGAACAATTTTCTATACACCACAGTAAGCAGCTTCAACATCCTGCAACGTTGAAGCTGCTCTCTTTAAATGAAAGTGTTCATATACACTGCATGGGTGTATATGAACACTTCAATTTACACTAAAGCGAGCAGCTTCAACGCTGCATGCTGCAACGTTGAAGCTGCTCTCTTTAAATGAAAGTGTTCATATACACCAGAAAGGTGAATATGAACACTTTTCTATACACCACAGTAAGCAGCTTCAACATCCTGCAACGTTGAAGCTGCTCTCTTTAAATGAAAGTGTTCATATACACTGCATGGGTGTATATGAACACTTCAATTTACACTAAAGCGAGCAGCTTCAACGCTGCATGCTGCAACGTTGAAGCTGCTCTCTTTAAATGAAAGTGTTCATATACACCAGAAAGGTGAATATGAACACTTTTCTATACACCACAGTAAGCAGCTTCAACATCCTGCAACGTTGAAGCTGCTCTCTTTAAATGAAAGTGTTCATATACACTGCATGGGTGTATATGAACACTTCAATTTACACTAAAGCGAGCAGCTTCAACGCTGCATGCTGCAACGTTGAAGCTGCTCTCTTTAAATGAAAGTGTTCATATACACCAGAAAGGTGAATATGAACACTTTCCTATACACCACAGTAAGCAGATTCAACATCCTGCAATGATGAAGCTGCTCACTGTGGTGTATAGGAACGTGTTAATCTGTGTTCTCGGCTGCATTTTTGTAAAATAACGAATCTATCGTTATTTTACAAAAATGCTGCCGAGATTGGATTGCGCCCTAACACCTTAAAACAGGCGCAATCCTCACAGATCACTGTCGTGCTCTACGAGGACGCCCAGGCCCATTTTAGAATAGCAGTGGAGCCTGGGCGTCCTCTTTTGGCGCAGTGAATCGTGCTGTTTAGCACCTTCACTGCGCCAAGTTGAGAATAGGGCCCTGAGTCTGTGTCTCATTTATGTAGGCCTGCAGGCCTACAGGTGGGGGGCACCGGCCTGCTTGTCCTGATGCTGTGGGACCATGGTGCCAGCACAGTGGCAGAGGTCTGCATGGTCAGGGGCATGGCACGAGCTGCTTCCAACCCCGGATGGTGCTGGTGTCATGTAGCACCATGGGGCCTGCTGGATATCCAGTGCAGGCCCCCAAACCCCAAAGGCACTGGGCCTGCAGAGTGCTGGTGTCTATAGCACTCTGGGGGGTCCGCTGGATGTCCATAGCGGGCGCCCCACAAAAGCCATAACCGTTTGCGTGAACAGAAATTACAGAGGGGGTGCGGGAAGGGAAACCTTGTGAACGCAGGCAGCTCTGTGCCTTTGGGGGAAAGTACCTGCCCTGAGTGACCCGGGCGCTCCATTTCCAGCGCATGCTTGAGCGGTGAGTCAGCGAATCCTCTGGAAGGCGGGAGCGCATTGTTTGCACGGCTCAGGCAAACACACGCCCTTTGTCAGAAGGATTAGCTGCTTGTGGGCTGCCAGCAGGAACTGCAAGTTTGATTTCAGGTTCAGGATCCTGCTGGGGGAGGGTGGCTGAATGGCACGCCAGGAATGCCTCTTTACATCGAAAGATGACCTCAGTTCTCGAAGTTTTGGTGGGAATATTATCCAGCTCAGTTATTAGCCTATGCCTTGAACACATATGAAAACACAAAGAATTCCTATTATAATTTAAAAATACACAAACCCAAATCATGCCTTATTAATAAAAGAGAATAATCTAGGACATTATTTCGTGAGACACATATTTTTGCTTTTACGCAGTAAAAAATACATCACCCATTTGCCTGTTTGTTTAGACAATACAGAAATGCATCCGTTTCATTATTACGTCGTTGGTGCACAAGGGCTCCCGTAATGCTGACGTAATTATAGGCCGCGAGGGGCCTCATAGATGTAAAAGTGTGTTTGCAACGCTTTGCGATACTCCACCAAACTAGCTGGTTATAGGACAAGGCAGGGCATACCTCTCAACCTTTTCCGTCACGTGGGCGGGTGAAAAGACAGGGATTTCTTTCAGAGCCCATTGACGTCTATGGACCTGCAAAGGACCTGTTAGGCGAGCGCCTGACTGAAAGGCAGGTGTCATCCGCCAAAAGTGTGCCAGTTGAGAGATATCGGTAGGACCAGAGGGCTGCTTAGGATCCTCACCCTTGGAGGAAATGTCCATCCTGTGCTGGTGGAGAGAGGGCTGTAAGTGGTGGGCGTGGAAAAGTACCCCTTTGCCCATGACACAAATTTGTGCCCCGACCCTGGCCGCTGAAAACACCTGATTCAAATACGAGCCCAATCACAAAACATGTTTTGTGGCCACGTGCAGTGTCGGAAATGGAAAAAATGTGGTGGGGGGTGCCACAAAACAAGGGCTGGGGGAGGAGTTGGGGTGGGGGGCGGTGCCCGAGAGGGCGTGGTCTATAGGGACGGGGCTGGCAGTGGACATCCAGCAATGCTGGACTACTTAAACAACAAAAACAATAACAAACAAAAATTGGCCGCGACGGCAGCATTGACTTTTACTGCGGCCTTGGCACTGGTGTGTAATGCACAATGCTCGCTACATGTACAAATGACAGGAATCAGGTGTACATGTAGCGAGCATTGTGCATTACACAACAGTGCCAATGCCGCGGTAAAAGGCAATGCTGCCGTCTCAGGCGCTTTTCTTTCTTTCTTTCTTTTTATTTTTTTAAGTTTCCCATTGCGGTTCATGGGCTTGGGCGGGTGACTCTGGCCGGATCCCGAGATCCGGCTACACATCTGGTGCCGGATCTCGGATCCGCCGAGAGCCGGCCCAATGACCAGCACTGGCCACATGGTCGGCGCTTGGAAAAAGTGTATTGTGTGCACGCAATAAAGGGGCACGAAGTTAAAATGTTATTTCACTCGAAAAAGCAAACTTTTACATAAAAGTGCATAGAAAGAAAAAGATCATTTAAAATATCAATAAAAAAAATACATGGTTAAAATAAATTATAACAAAGGGAATAACTCTAAAACACATGATAGAAAACTAAAATCCTAGTTCACTAAAAAAAAAAATCTGCATTTTTATTCCACTATTCTTTCTGGAGTCCTTAAAGCATCTGGGGGGAAATTGACCATTGCGAAAGCGACTGTCACATTCGCTAGCACAACATTGAATTTAACCACTGTTTTAATACATTCCCCCATTGTTGAACCGCATAACGCAAAACAATAGCGCAAGGTGAAGCACAGACTTTTCTTATCCTGTGCCACATGGGCAGGATTTTCCAGGAATGTTCTCTAGAGTCCAACAGCTAGTCAGTGTCTTGAGGGGCAGATTGCCTAGTCGCAGCCTGGGCGCAGAATCTTCTATGTCTATTGTTGGTGACACAATGCAGGGATGGATGCCGGGTGCTGTCTGGAGCAAATGGTAAACACAATCTTACTGGCATTGGATTTTCCGAATGTTCTGCTCTGGCGTGTTCTTTACAGTTATAAAACGTACCTTATGCTCTCTAGCGTGGTCCGTGAATCGCCATACCACACTACCAAATGTGAGTATCGCAAGTTAATGAATGGTTGAAAATGCTATTAATCCAAGGGAATGTACTTATATAATCAAAATCATTTAGATCCATCCAAAGTAAACTACTAAGAGTCGGATGCAGAGTGGTCCAGGTATGAACCCATAATACCAAGGGTCACATGGCTAGGGCATCACCCCGAAGTGTCTCACAGTGTCTGATTGAGGCCTTTGTCCATGTCACGTGACAGAGCCGAAGGTTCAACACCCACAATCATCTATAAAAGGGTTTGCTGTTGATTGAAGAGAACCAGTGGATGTTATGCCTCCTGCCCCCACACACCTGCACCGGAACTAGGTGCACGTAACGGCTTTTCATTCTATATCTTAACCATCTCTTTTATGGAGAGATGAATTGGATTGATAGACCATCGGGCAATCCGTCTCAAAGTTTGTTACCTTTTCAGCTCTTAGCTACATCAAGACACGGAGCTCAAGACAGCTTTTAGTATTGCATAGGCCAAGATAGTCGCACAACTTGCTCGCGGGCAGGGGTTTTCCTGCCGGCATCATTATTTTCCCAGGTTGCGTTCTAAGTCCCAAGCGCATGACTCTCCTTTTACCGATTTATCACTAAAACCGCTTATGCTCATAAAGCGGGTACAGAAGCCCATCTGCAAAGCCTCTGATTACTGAGCCATTCATACGGCGCGTTCGCATCCAATAATGGAATACGCGTCATTTAGTTTGGGAACATCCTCATCTTTTAGATCCTACCTCCTGTTCCTCCACGCCTTCTTGTATTTCTGCCTCACTGATCTTATTGCCAGAAGATCCAGCAGAACTGATTTTAACACGCTCAGCACTTCTATTCTTAATGAGCTTTTAGGGGTTATCCCACCAAGACTTTATATATAGAGAGCGTAGTTTTTTCTGGGTTGGTATTTCACTGCCATAAATTATTGATTGCCGCTAATCTCTTGTCCAAACGGCTTGAAATCGCGGCCATTCTCTTTTTTACCAGTTCATTAATGAAGAGTTGTGTTTACAAATCCTCTACCATATGTTTTGACCACTATAAGTGAGAGGTATCTACTTGTTCCTCAACCTGGAATGAGGTCTAAGGGAATTATAATATAGTCTGTAATTGTGCTCCGTCTACCACTGTTAAACGTATGAGAGGCCGGTATACCAGAGCCTGTCGTTATATCTAGTTTTCAAAGGGTAAATACCAAATTGTAAACCAATGGCATTCGACCTATCATCGTTCAGCACGGGAGCCAGTATGCCCTGTCTTAGATATTTCTTGGTTCTTGCCCAGTCTGATCTTCCTCCTCCTAATTTGATATGAAAACCAACAGCACTTATCAGCTTGTGAATAATAGAACTCAGTGGTCTTTCCTTACAATCCTGCCCTCATGAGAGTGGACCACATGTATGCATTCTCTCTGCTACCAAATGGGGAAGGACCGATTAACATCATTCAGCCTCCATCATTATTAGTCAACTGAGAACCTGAATGTTATTCATTCTATTTGACTAAGGAACCAATGGCCTCTGAAGATGTTCGGCAATCCAGCTACGAGCCGCCCCCAGCAACGCATTCTTTAATCCTTCTTGTGGCAAGCATTTGATGGTAAGTGCAACCCTGTTAGTCAGTTCTCGCAGTAGCCCAAGGCTCGTGTGAAATAATATTAGAACTGCATATATAGGCTATGCATTGCAGAAACTCATTGTGTTTCCTAATTCTGCTTTGTTACCTCTAAAATGCCTAATATTGCTGGATAGATAAGTTACCCAGTGCTTTACCCCCTTCACTATTTCATCCTTCACTGTACACACCAGTGCCATAGATTCCATCTCCCCCATCGGTTCCATGTGTTAATATCCCCGCAAAAATCTCACCATACAAAAATATCGCCATATTTTTGTGGCGATATTGAGGCATGGAACCTGCGGGGGACACCCCTGCAACCCCTGCATTATTTTTAAAGGAGCGGGGGACACCCCCGCAACAACTGCTCCCAAAAAACCCCAAAATGATCCCCCAAAAAAATATTGCTTATGGCCGTTCCAGACGACCATATATACGCCGATATTTTTGGTGCTGATAATATGTAGTGATACCCCCCCATCCTTATTGGAAGAGACTACCCGGTCAACTACATTACTTTTCCAAAAGCCTGCTTATTCCAGAAATGGGTACCACTTCTTCTCTTCTCTGAGGCATGAATGTCGCCTTTCCATTTTCTGGAGTGACTTTTAGTCACAATTCAAGTCGAGATAAAGGATCACATTTATTTTTTAATGCAAACAAAATAATCATACACTGTACATTTCCGTGTGGCCATGCCAATTCGATGCTCAAATATTGTATCAATCCCCTATCGAGGGAGCCCCGCGAATCATGCTTTCCATGCTGCCTGCTCTGTTAACTGCGCCTCTACCTCTCAATATCCCTCCTCTACATATCTTGACCTATTTTTCATTACTCCTTCATACGGATAAATAAATATCTAGTGGTCTAATGATGATGTCCTTTACACGGTATTAGCATACGTGATAGAAAAACATTTGACCTTTTCAATTCGACCGAATTTCTTTGATCGTTTTTTCGGTCTTTTATAATGAAATAAATATATGTGGAGGGGCAAGCGAATAGGTTAGGGTGCGGGGCACATGGGGGGAGGGTGCGGGGGGGGTTTCCCCAGGCATTTTCAACCAAAACAAATGACCAACAAAATTGGGTCAAATTGGAAACGGTCAAATATTTTCGATCAAATAGACCTAAACCCTTAACACTAAACAACTAGATTAATAAAGTCAACAAAAATGCAACAAGAGGGGGCACCTTTTTTGTGAGGCCCACTGTGAAACGGTCCCCTGCTTGTCCCTTTCGGGTGCGTGTGTGAGAATGACTCAGGAGAGGCATCCTCTATGTGATGTAGGGCCTAGGCTGATATGGAAGGAAACATTGGTCGCTCTTACAGCACTGTGGACCTGGAGCAGGGGACCATCCATGGCAGCCACAACCACTGCTCGCCCTTTAAATAAGCCGACTCAGAATTTGATAAAGGAACCTGCATGCCTGGTACAGTGGGATATGTGGGATTTGGGCTTAGATAGAGGCCTCTACAGCTTACTCAGATTCAAAGACCTCATAATAGGTTTGCCACTCTGGCATGGCATTCGTCAAAGACAGAATTGCAGCGATGCTTGTGGGCTACCGCACGAGCGAACTGACAAACAAGATGTCGGACGACCGTTCAAAAGCTTGATCTGATGAGGAAAGAAAATGGAAGAATAAACACCAGCACACCTGAGAGCTACCCACGCGGACTCACAAACCGAACCCAAAACTCAAAGAATGTATTTATTCAGCTGCAGACCCATGACGTAAGCCCAGGCTAGGGGAACGTAAGAAATCTCTATAAAACAATTGTGTAGTGAGCAGTGGGAGTTTGGAGTAGTGGAACAGCAAGTGCTAGAGGAAAGTGGCTGGGGGTGCAGGATTAGTTGGAGGGGCAGAAGGAGTTGGAGGTGCAGGAACAGGTGTAAATGCTGGAGTAGTTGGAGGCGAAGTAAGATTTGGTGGAGCAGGAAGAGCTGGGGGTGCAGATAGAGGTAGAGGTGGATGAGGAGTTTGTGGTGCTGTTGGAGGCTGTGGATCAGGTGGAGTAGGCTGTGCAGGAGGTGGTGGTGGAGCAGGAAGGGCTGGTGGTGCAGATAGAGGTAGAGGTGTAGGGGGCGTTTGTGGTGCAGCTGGAGGCGGTGGATCAGGAGGAGTAGGCTGTGCAGGAGGTGGTGGTGGAGCAGGAAGGGCTGGTGGTGCAGGTAGAGGTAGAGGTGGATGAGGAGTTTGTGGTGCTGTTGGAGGCTGTGGATCAGGTGGAGTAGGCTGTGCAGGAGGTGGTGGTGGAGCAGGAAGGGCTGGTGGTGCAGATAGAGGTAGAGGTGTAGGGGCGTTTGTGGTGCAGCTGGAGGCGGTGGATCAGGAGGAGTAGGCTGTGCAGGAGGTGGTGGTGGAGCAGGAAGGGCTGGTGGTGCAGATAGAGGTAGAAGTGTAGGAGGAGTTTGTGGTGCAGTTGGGGGCTTTGGATCAGGAGTTGTAGGCTGTGCAGGAGGAGGTGATGAAGCAGAAAGAGCTGGTCGTGCAGATAGAGGTAGAGGTGGAGGAGGAGTTTGTGGTGCAGTTGGAGGTGTGGATCAGGAGGAGTAGGCTGTGCAGGAGGTGGTGATGGAGCAGGAAGAGCTGGGGGTGCAGATAGAGGTAGACGTGGATGAGGAGTTTGTGGTGCTGTTGGAGGCTGTGGATCAGGTGGAGTAGGCTGTGCAGGAGGTGGTGATGAAGCAGGAACAGCTGGTGGTGCAGATAGAGGTAGATGTGGAGGAGGAGTTTGTGGTGCAGTTGGAGGTGTGGATCAGGAGGAGTAGGCTGTGCAGGAGAGGTGGTGGAGCAGGAAGAGCTGGTGGTGCAGATAGAGGTAGAGGTGTAGGGGGCGTTTGTGGTGCAGCTCGAGGCGGTGGATCAGGAGGAGTAGGCTGTGCAGGAGGTGGTGGTGGAGCAGGAAGGGCTGGTGGTGCAGATAGAGGTAGAAGTGTAGGAGGAGTTTGTGGTGCAGTTGGGGGCTTTGGATCAGGAGTTGTAGGCTGTGCAGGAGGAGGTGATGAAGCAGAAAGAGCTGGTTGTGCAGATAGAGGTAGAGGTGGAGGAGGAGTTTGTGGTGCAGTTGGAGGTGTGGATCAGGAGGAGTAGGCTGTGCAGGAGGTGGTGATGAAGCAGGAAGAGCTGGTGGTGCAGATAGAGGTAGAGGTGGAGGAGGAGTTTGTGGTGCAGTTGGAGGTGTGGATCAGGAGGAGTAGGCTGTGCAGGAGGTGGTGATGAAGCAGGAACAGCTGGTGGTGCAGATAGAGGTAGATGTGGAGGAGGAGTTTGTGGTGCAGTTGGAGGTGTGGATCAGGAGGAGTAGGCTGTGCAGGAGAGGTGGTGGAGCAGGAAGAGCTGGTGGTGCAGATAGAGGTAGAGGTGTAGGGGGCGTTTGTGGTTCAGCTGGAGGCGGTGGATCAGGAGGAGTAGGCTGTGCAGGAGGTGGTGGTGGAGCAGGAAGGGCTGGTGGTGCAGATAGAGGTAGAAGTGTAGGAGGCGTTTGTGGTGCAGTTGGGGGCTGTGGATAAGGAGATGTAGGCTGTGCAGGAGGAGGTGATGAAGCAGGAAGAGCTGGTTGTGCAGATAGAGGTAGAGGTGGAGGAGGAGTTTGTGGTGCAGTTGGAGGTGTGGATCAGGAGGAGTAGGCTGTGCAGGAGGTGGTGATGAAGCAGGAAGAGCTGGTGGTGCAGATAGAGGTAGAGGTGGAGGAGGAGTTTGTGGTGCAGTTGGAGGTGTGGATCAGGAGGAGTAGGCTGTGCAGGAGGTGGTGGTGGAGCAGGAAGAGCTGGTGGTGCAGATAGAGGTAGAGGTGTAGGGGGCGTTTGTGGTGCAGCTGGAGGCGGTGGATCAGGAGGAGTAGGCTGTGCAGGAGGTGGTGATGAAGCAGGAAGAGCTGGTGGTGCAGATAGAGGTAGAGGTGGAGGAGGAGTTTGTGGTGCAGTTGGAGGTGTGGATCAGGAGGAGTAGGCTGTGCAGGAGGTGGTGGTGGAGCAGGAAGAGCTGGTGGTGCAGATAGAGGTAGAGGTGTAGGGGACGTTTGTGGTGCAGCTGGAGGCGGTGGATCAGGAGGAGTAGGCTGTGCAGGAGGTGGTGATGAAGCAGGAAGAGCTGTTGGTGCAGATAGAGGTAGAGGTGGAGGAGGAGTTTGTGGTGCAGTTGGAGGCTGTGGATCAGGAGGAGTAGGCTGTGAGGGAGGAGGTGGCGGAGCAGGAAGAGCTGGTGGTGCAGATAGAGGTAGATGTGGAGGAGGAGTTTGTGGTGCAGTTGGGGGCTGTGGATAAGGAGATGTAGGCTGTGCAGGAAGAGGTGGTGGAGCGGGAAGAGCTGGTGGTGCAGATAGAGGTAGAGGTGGAGTAGTTTGTGGTGCAGTTGGAGGCTGTGGACCAGGAGGAGTAGGCTGTGCAGGAGGAGGTGGTGGATCAGGAAGAGCTGATGGTGCAGATAGAGGTAGAGGTGGAGGAGGAGTGTGTGGTGCAGTTGGAGGCTGTGGGTCAGGTGGAGTAGGCTGTGCAGGAGGAGGTGGTGGAGCACGAAGAGCTGGTGGTGCAGATAGAGGTAGAGGTGGAGTAGTTTGTGGTGCAGTTGGAGGCTGTGGATCAGGAGGAGTAGGCTGTGCAGGAAGAGGTAGTGGAGCGGGAAGAGCTGGTGGTGCAGATAGAGGTAGAGGTGGGGTAGTTTGTGGTGCAGTTGGAGGCTGTGGATCAGGAGGAGTAGGGTGTGCAGGAGGAGGTGGTGGAGCAGGAAGAGCTGGTGGTGCAGATAGAGGTAGATGTGGAGGAGGAGTTTGTGGTGCAGTTGGGGGCTTTGGATCAGGAGTTGTAGGCTGTGCAGGGTGAGGTGGTGGATCAGGAAGAGCTGATGGTGCAGATAGAGGTAGAGGTGGAGGAGGAGTGTGTGGTGCAGTTGGAGGCTGTGGGTCAGGTGGAGTAGGCTGTGCAGGAGGAGGTGGTGGAGCACGAAGAGCTGGTGGTGCAGATAGAGGTAGAGGTGGAGTAGTTTGTGGTGCAGTTGGAGGCTGTGGATCAGGAGGAGTAGGCTGTGCAGGAAGAGGTGGTGGAGCGGGAAGAGCTGGTGGTGCAGATAGAGGTAGAGGTGGAGTAGTTTGTGGTGCAGTTGGAGGCTGTGGATCAGGAGTTGTAGGCTGTGCAGGAGGAGGTGGTGGAGCAGGAAGAGCTTGTGGTGCAGATCGAGGTAGATGTGGAGGAGGAGTTTGTGGTGCAGTTGGGGGCTTTGGATCAGGAGTTGTAGGCTGTGCAGGAGGAGGTGGTGGAGCACGAAGAGCTGGTGGTGCAGATAGCAGTAGAGGTGGAGGAGGAGTTTGTGGTGCAGTTGGATGCTCTAGATCAGGAGGGGTAGGCTGTGCAGAAGAGGTGGTGGAGCAGGAAGAGCTGGTGGTGCAGATAGAGGTAGAGGTGGAGGAGGAGTTCGTGGTGCAGCTGGAGGCGGTGGATCAGGAGGAGTAGGCTGTGCAGGAGAGGTGGTGGATCAGGAAGAGCTGGTGGTGCAGGTAGAGGTGGAGGAGGAGTTTGAGCTGCAGTTGGAGGCTGTGGACCAGGAGGAGTAGGCTGTGCAGGAGGAGGTGGTGGAGCGGGAAGAGCTGGTGGTGCAGATAGAGGTAGAGGTGTAGGAGGAGTTTTTGGTGCAGCTGGAGGCGGTGGATCAGGAGGAGTAGGGTGTGCAGGAGGAGGTGGTGGAGGAAGAAGAGCTGGTGGTGCAGATAGAGGTAGAAGTGTAGGAGGAGTATGTGTGCAGCTGGAGGCGGTGGATCAGGAGGAGTAGGCTGTGCAGGAGAGGTGGTGGAGCAGGAAGAGCTGGTGGTGCAGATAGAGGTAGAGGTGTAGGGGGAATTTGTGGTGAAGCTGGAGGCGGTGGATCAGGAGGAGTAGGCTGTGCAGGAGGAGGTGGTGGAGCAGGAAGAGCTGGTGGTGCAGATAGAGGTAGAAGTGTAGGAGGAGTTTGTGTGCAGCTGGAGGAGGTGGATCAGGAGGAGTAGGCTGTGCAGGAGAGGTGGTGGAGCAGGAAGAGCTGGTGGTGCAGATAGAGGTACAGGTGGAGGAGGAGTTTGTGGTGCAGTTGGAGGCTGTGGATCAGGTGGAGAAGGCTGTGCAGGAGGAGGTGGTGGAGCAGGAAGAGCTGGTGGTGCAGATAGAGGTACAAGTGGAGGAGGAGTTTGTGGTGTAGTGGTGCAGTTGGAGGCTGTGGATCAGGCGGAGTAGGGTGTGCAGGAGGAGGTGGTGGAGCAGGAAGAGCTGGTGGTGCAGACAGAGGTAGAGGTGGATGAGGAGTTTGTGGTGCAGTTGGAGGCTGTGGATCAGGAGGAGTAGGCTGTGCAGGAGAGGTGGTGGAGCAGGATGAGCTGGTGGTGCAGATAGAGGTAGAGGTGTAGGGGGAGTTTGTGGTGCAGCTGGAGGCGGTGGATCAGGTGGAGCAGGCTGTGCAGGAGGAGGTGGTGGAGCAGGAAGAGCTGGTGGTGCAGATAGAGGTAGAGGTGGAGGAGGAGTTTGTGGTGTAGTGGTGCAGTTGGAGGCTGTGGATCAGGCGGAGTAGGCTGTGCAGGAGGAGGTGGTGGAGCAGGAAGAGCTGGTGGTGCAGACAGAGGTAGAGGTGGATGAGGAGTTTGTGGTGCAGTTGGAGGCTGTGGATCAGGAGGAGTAGGCTGTGCAGGAGAGGTGGTGGAGCAGGATGAGCTGGTGGTGCAGATAGAGGTAGAGGTGTAGGGGGAGTTTGTGGTGCAGCTGGAGGCGGTGGATCAGGTGGAGCAGGCTGTGCAGGAGGAGGTGGTGGAGCAGGAAGAGCTGGTGGTGCAGATAGAGGTACACGTGGAGGAGGAGTTTGTGGTGTAGTGGTGCAGCTGGAGGCGGTGGATCAGGTGGAGCAGGCTGTGCAGGAGGAGGTGGTGGAGCAGGAAGAGCTGGTGGTGCAGATAGAGGTACACGTGGAGGAGGAGTTTGTGGTGTAGTGGTGCAGTTGGAGGCTGTGGATCAGGCGGAGTAGGCTGTGCAGGAGGAGGTGGTGGAGCAGGAAGAGCTGGTATTACGGAAGAAGATGGCCGTAGGAGCTGGAGGTAGATAAAGTGCCAGAGGTGTGGAGGGAGATGACGGGTGTGGAGAATAGAAGGTGGTGAGAAGGTCGTGAGAAGAGGAAATGGTAGAAATGTTGGTGGAAACAACTTTGGGCGAAGCGGAGAGAAAGCAGGAGGCATGGACATAGAAGAAGAGGAATTCTCTTGGAAAGGCAGGAAGCGTGCATAGTTATTGTCAGAGCAAAGGAGGAGGAGGAGGAAGACACATGTTATAGAACGGCGTGGAGGGTATATCAAACACACAAAGCGGCCTGTGTAAAACACACAGTGGTGTATCTCTTTGGCAAGGTTGCTACATACTGCATGCACGCAGCAGAACTCTTTGTGAAACATGATTGACACACGTTGGTGCCATGGCGGGGTATTTCCTCTTTCAGTCTCCCACAGGAAATACAACAAGTAACTAGTCGGCTGGGAAATGGCTTAGCTGCTAAGAAAACAACGCATGGATATTTTCAACGATAGTCCCATGTCAACAGGTGCTCAACTGCGCCCTATTTTGCATAGGATTTGCATACTTGCACAGAGTAAGCATCTTTTATTTTTTTTATCGCAGCCCATTACATTAAATTCCTTCTTTGTTGCACTACTTTAATCACAGCTATATTAAAGGACCCAAGCGGCCTAACATGAACTCGTTTACTCTCTCGAAGGAGGACTCCCTCTCATATTAGTGCCAAGCTTGCACCATCTCCTAAAAGGCTATGCCCATACCAGCAGACCCCCCTGCCTGCTCCTCTTGATCTTCAACTGCATTGGACTTCTATGTGGTCTAATCTCAGCTGGGCCACAGGTGGCTCTAGGCCTGATGGTTTTCTGGAATTACCGGACCAATGGTTGCGAAATACAACAACCAGGTCAAAGGCCTCTACCAGGGCAACCAGGTGGTTGAAGCCCTTCTCGAGCACATCAAACCCTGCAAGATGATGATACGGATGCTATGCCTTGACACTGACACACATAAATACATTACTTTGGAACTAAACTACATAGACATACTATACCTTCTTCTTCCATGACTCGTGGTCCTCCTAAAGGACCTGCATGCATCCATTCAAATGCAACCTCTCCCATGCCCTCGCGGCATCCTCCCACCCACTGTGCCTCATTCTTCACCTGCTCTACCATCCTCTTATGTTTGCCACTTTGCCCCTCTTCCTTTCACAGACTCCAGTCTGGATAACCTGGGCAAGGGCACAATAGGCCACCCTGTTCCAGACACGTTGGGGGAGCTGAGACTGCTGCTGTGATGATCCGGCACACTATAAATGCTCCTAGACATAACATACCATACCATAGCATGGCCCATAGTCATGAGTATATTGTCTGTGTGTGTCTAGCTCCTGTGGCTTCTCCCCGGCCTTAGGGCACTCTCTGGGGAATACTGTCCCATTTCTACACCTGGGGTTCCCTTATTTCCCAAGGGTTCTCCTGCTGATCTACCCGCCACCAGCAACCTACGCTTGTGAGTAGCGTATCCTCCAGTTGCAACTATGGTTCTGTTAATGCTGCATTTCCCCTCTTCATGTACATATAGCCATGCTTTGATGCATGTGCGTTGCTGCTCCCTGGTGCAGTAACCTCTGCTGTTCATAGGTGGCACCAGGGCTTTAAGTGGGGTAAGAAATCGAGGGGGGGCCCTCATTTGGGGGCATAGCTTGTGGGATGGGCGTGGCCTTAAAAACGTACACAAACCATAGTAAGGTACGCGCACATTTTATATATTTGTATGCGTACCTTACTATGGTTTGTGTAGTATGCAAGCCATCTTTTATAAACATAGAAATATGTAACATATTACATAGAAATGTTTAACAAAGATGGCTTGGAAAGTACACAAACCATAAGGTAAGCACACAAATATATAAATGCTATATATTTGTGTGCGTACTTTAGTATGTTTTATGTACGTTTCAAGACATATTGAAGTTCACAAACCATAGTAAGGCACACAAATATATAAATGTAAGCATTTACACATTGTAAGTCTGTGAAAGGAAGAGGAGCATATGTTGCATATTTCTATGTTTATAAAAGATGGCTTGCATACTACACAAACCATAGTAAGGTACGCATATAAATATATAAATGCTTACATTTATATATTTCTTTGCGTCCCTTACTATGGTTTGTGTACTTCAAGATGGCTTGAAAAGTACATAAACCATAGTAAGGTATGCATATAAATATATAGCATTTATATATTTGTGTGCGTACCTTATGGTTTGTGCACTTTCCAAGCCATCTTTGTTAAACATTTCTATGTTTATAAAAGATGGCTTGAAAAGTGCACAATTGAATACATCTTTTATAAAGCTTTCCTGACTGGACAAAGCCTGAGGCGTCTTTGTCCGTCAGCAAAGCTTTATAAAAGAGGGCTTGAATTGTGCACTTTTCAAGCCATCTTTTATAAATCTCGAAATATGTCGAGGAGTCCCCAAGTTTGCCAAGGGTTAAAGACACCTGAGCGACCTGGGGAAACAAAGGCACAGTAACTTCCTCTGGTGACCCCTCGCGTGAGAGGTCACCATAGGAAGTTACAGTGACTGACAGAAGTGCCAGCCAGGTACAGTGATGCTGCGGCTGGCTGACACTTCTGTCAGCTTGCCTGACCTAATGCCGGACGCATCTCCTGTCGCGGCCGCAGCTGACAGGCCACGGCCCACTTAAAGCACTGGGTGGCGCTTCACTCATTTCTGCCTTGACTCATACTGTGTGATTTCTTTGATGTAGTTTAAGTGCAGTACCCCTAACCATATGTAGAGGTCCTTCTATGTTGCCATTGAAATTCCGTAAGCCCATGTTTCTGTTGTTCTGAGCTCTGTTTGGGAAATGTAGACAGTTTCCCTTGGGATTGGAAATGTTCAGGTTGTATGTAAGCACTGTGTGACACTTTCAAATGTTAAATATGTTGCAAATAAGGTTACTCTACTGTTAAACTGTGTGTAAACAGAGACGCTGTGCTCATGCCAAATCATACTTGTAAAACGTGTTCATAAGTGATGCAAGGAGAAAAGGGCTGAACCTCTTATGCTTTACATTAGTTACACACCTTAAGTGTGCATTTTGTGTTGTACAATAGATAGTGGACTGTTAAGAACAATTGAAAATTGAATTGAATTCTGAACTTTGTATGTACAAGCACATCTGTAAATTCTGTTCCAGTGTTATGGCTTGTGCTTTTTTATGCAAACTTGCCATTTCATGTGTTCTCATTTCTATTCAGGGGTCATGCTTGTTGTTTCTTGAGTCTAATACTCATTTTTGTATTCACGTGGATTTGCCTGGAATGGGACTTCTGGCCAGCGTTCCTGCCGTTCAGTATTTGCATTTCCTGTCTGTCTATGCCAGGCTGGCCGTGCCCCATTTCTCCAAGAACTCAGGAAGGCGATCACAGGTAACCCGTATATCGCTTTCCCCACCGCTAGGCTTGTGGAGGCAGCAGCCATCTTCATTCTCCCCGAAACCTCTGCCAGTTGCACATTCTTTTAGCAAACACAAAAAGAGGCAATGGCCAACGCACTTCTTTCAGAAAACAAATGCTGTGAGGGGCCTTTCCATGTGGATGAACTCCTGTCACGGAGATATATGCTGATGGCGGTTTTGTTTTCATAATGAGTTCATGCAATGTGTCTGACTTCATCCGCATCCTCATCATCTTTCCGCGACACCTCGCGGCGTTATTTGTAGGGCATGTGTGTTCGGCATAATCCCTCGTCTGTTTAGCGTTAGGACTGAGAGCAGGCCGCACTCCGCACATTGTGCCCAACTGACAATGGAGTCACGTCTGAACGGCGGACCACCAGCTGCCCACAAATCCGAAATCAGAATGCGGCTCGGCGCTGCTGCCCTTTCTGTTCACAGATCATAATAAGGTGGCGCAGCAGAGAGCGCATGCGCGAATCTCTTCCAATGTGGGGACCACCGTCGTCGCTTTCTGCTGCCATGACTACAAATGCCAATTGAAAGGGCTGTGCTGGAACCGCTTTTTTTCCCAGGCATTTTTTTTTTTTTTTTACAGAAGGTGTGCACAGCGCCAAAGCTATGCATTGATGTGTGAGAGGATTTGCTTGGGGGGGCTAGGGGAGGGGGGGCTGAGGGGACTATAGCCCCTGGTCTTTTGGTTGTAGCTCCTGATAGAAGCTCAGGGGTTACAACCACAAAGGCTAGCTAGCCCCCAGTCCCGACAGTCCCAAAATTAGCATAGCCCCGGATCTTTTCCAGACCTAGCAACACCCCTGTGTGGTAGGCTGGTTCCATAGAAAAACACGTCTCCCAGAAGATGTTTCAAAGCGTACAGACATGGAAAAGAAAGGGGTGTAGGAGAAAAAGCGCGAGTTAGGAGATGAGAAGGAAGTAGAACCAAGTTATAGTAGTTAAAAATAGATTAGAGGAACCGTGCCAGATAGCACCCAGAAACACCTTCAAAGCACTCTAGGACAATAGGAGAGATGTAAGTAGGTTAGCAGAAGCAGGAGTTGGAGAGTGTGGTAGGGCTTGATGTGGGGCCTGGGGCATCCACACGCTTAAGGTCCACCTTACCCCCACTGGTGGCACTCTCAGTTTCAAGTTGTACCCATGCTCGTCTCAATTCTTTTTTAAAACACCCCTTTTCCTTGTTTTCAACATTCATTTTAAACACCCCTCATTCTCTTTATAAGAGAACATAGCAAATAGCCCAACACCTCAAAGGAAGGCTTGGGGGAGTTTTTCCCCCAAGGAACTTTGAAACAAAATGGTCTAAATGGTGAATCGCAAAGCACCTTTGTCCATATTAAAAGAAGCATAACATAGTGAAAACCTAAACAATATCATCTACTGGTTAAGAGTGAGTAAAAGCATACTGAACGCCTTATAACAATTCTTCACTCCAAAGGGCTGCGGTGGATGAAGAGAGGGGAGAAAAGGGCAGAGTGACTGGGAAAGTGGGTAGAAGAGCACAAAAGCAGGCAGCGTCAGTCTTAGTTTGCTGACATAGCCCTTAAGACTGCTCAAAATCTTCTTCAAAGTCCTAAATGAGAAAAGAGAGCAAAGGGTGATGGGGTTTATGCCCAGGTGATCCGTGATTATTAGACTATGGAGTCAGGGTCTTCATAGCTGGTCCTGGTTAATTTAAGTGGAGGTTACATTCTAAGTTTCTTCTATTCCTTCTCCTAACCCTCAAAGTGTCCTCACAGAGACTCTATCTGTGATACAATCTGAACAAAGTGACAGTAGCTGATGGAGAATTATAATGGGGTTGCGTGACCATGAAATAACTGTGAAATATTCTATCCCAGAGAGAAAGTGAATGATGGCTGACAGTTAAGCAGTCCCGGGAGGATAGCTCATTGGCAACATGCTCGCCTTGGAAGCAAGACAGCACGAAGCAACACAGGTTTGATCCCTGTGTCCGCGCTTAGAATCCTCTGGGTATTAAACGCGTTATAAATACCCTATCACATCATATCATATCATGGTTCTGCAAACCCTTTCTTTCCTGATGTTTGTACTGTGTATCCCATGATCCCTCACCAATGACTATGCTGGATAGGTGTGATGGGAGCTGTAGTCTAAAACATCTGCCCATGGCATGGTGAGCAGTAACTGTCTAAACTATAAGACTTGTGTATGTTGGAAGGCATCAGCCACTTGCATTGCTCTGCCAACACTGCAAACCATCATATTTCAGCGTGATATGCCACGAGAGACGGGCCTTGCGATATGCAAATGAGGCTTGATCCCACCCAAAAAGGGCCAATCTAGTATGAACTACTAGGTCTCAGCACGAGACCACAACCAAGCCCAGGCATGTTTTGGCCTTTTTGGGCACCATCAGTGAAGTACAGGTTGGGTTGGAAGGCAGAGCATACCGGTCCCACGTAGGGTGACAAATGTAACACTGAGGGGTGATGGAAGGAGCGCTTGGAAAAAACCACAGCCATTGACATTGCTTTGGGCATCCCTTCAAACCACTGTATTTGCTCATGATCACTTTCAGAGTGGATGTGACCTCGCAGTTTGTGTTGGACTGCCCTTTCACTGTGGGACCCTGCTTCATTTGCATATGTGTGTTGCCTCTCTGTAATGGCACGGCAGGCTGATAAACAATGGGCTGGAAATGTGCCCAGAGCTTTGTCAGTGGCTTTTGATTTCTTCAGAACCATCTAGCCATCACTCTTTCATGTTGCATCTGCCAGTTCAATACAAGCCTTCATTTTTACCAGGTCAAATACAGACAAAATGACCCTACTGGACATTCCTCACAAGCTTGGAAATAGCCCATGCCTTGTCAGGGAAGCCTGCACAACCTTGTAGTAGCACACAGCTCTCAGATCTGCAAATCTAACCTCAGGCATGTAGTGTTTGTTCTTTGGTAGCAAAGGGAGAGGATGGCGTCGCAATATCTCATTGGTCTCCAGTGTATGATTGTATGTTTACATGCATGTGTCTAGGAACTCAGGGCTGCTGGCAGAGACCAGAAAGTCTTCTAATACAGGGATTATATGTGGTCCCACTAGTATGCCTTTTCCCAAGGGGCAGAGGCGCAGCTAATATTAGTAACCTGCACTTGTTCCTCAAGCAGGAAGCAAAAGTCTCCCTGGCCCAAGGAGTCAACACTCTAAGCATGTCACAAATTAGCTTGCAATGCACTTGCTCTCTGGCATACCCACATTTGAATGGTCTTGGGGCGTGTCATATTTTGATATATGGTCGACTTAATAAACAATCTAGGTATGTGTGTCCTTTCTCGCAGACAGCTTTTCATTGTGCATGGAGGTTGCCTCAATTTCACGCTAAATAGCATCAATTAGCAAAGATGAGTTAACCAAGCAATGCGCTCATCTATTCCTTGAGGGAGGATATTGAATGTGTACTTAGACAACATTAACCAGTACTGTTCAAATAACAGAAAACATCTAAAAGGGCCGTGATCCCGGCGGGTTTTTAGGAAATCCCTCATTAATATTCATGAGGAAAAATGTGCACACAATTAGAATCATTGTATGCAAATTTTTCTCATGAATATTAATGATGGGTATCCTGAAAACCCAACATCCCTGGGAGGCCTTGAGTTGGACAACCCTGCATACTTTCAACTGCTTTAGACCATACAATAATGTTCCATGCTAGTATCGCAGAACCCATTTCCTACGAAAGCCCTGGATGATATAAATCATGACATTCTGCTCCGGTACCTCTTCAAAAACTCCATGTCGGCACTCCACTATCTTGCCTCTTAAGTATCCCTCTGTCCCATGGCATCTGAAATAGAGATTGCCCACCTTAGTGTGCCAGGGCACAGCACAGGATAACGTTCTTCCTTTCAGGGCTACATATACACTGTCCGCGACCTTGGCTCCTGGCACCTCCTTCTGCCCGCCTTTGCGGGATGCATATCATGCCAGCTGCAGTGACTGCGCATTGGGAGGCAGCATCAGTGCCAGTTCCAGGGGAAATACTGCCACACCTTTGTGTTGGAGGCATGAAACGGCCTTATTTGTAGTAGTATTGATTACCTGCCCTGCCCTCTGACATGCCTCATGGAATCTAGTGTGCTGGTTCTGGAGACTAACAGATGTTCAAATGAACACACATTTCTCTTCACATTGTAAAATAGCCAGATTGTTATTATTCCATTTTAGTGCACATGCATTTACTGAAGTAATCTCTTGAGACAAATCATTAATAATTAAGAGAAAAGCAGCAGGTCCAGGACACACCCTTTGTGAATCCATGTATCCACATCTTAACGCTTTCGAGTCATATGGTAAACAAATAAGTATGCTAGTTTCAACATTCAGGCAGAAAATAAACAGCACATTGCCTGCAAAATATTATCAATAAAGTTCTAACATTGTCATGGTGGTGTTGCACATTTTAGCACCTTTTCATTGTATTCTCAATATTTCCCCAAAGAATGGCCATGCCGCTTTCACATTGCTACCAGAATTTCGCCATTCCCCTTTCACATTGCTCCATAAACATGACCTCATGCCTTCCCCCAAAATACTCAACACCCCTACACATTTCCCATGAATTGGCCCAAACCAATTTCACATTGCCCCAGATTACACTCATGCTAATGCACAGTGTCCCAAGAATTACCCAATGGCACTTTCCCATTGTCCTAAATTGCCCGATTTCTTTTTTTATTATTGTGTTTTAGCCGAAGATTCGGCTTTTCACATTGCATATTACAAAATACATGATCTACTGTTACTTTAAATCAACATACATTAAAATGATTCACTGTTTTATGAAACCTAATTCTTTCAACACTTTCAAAACTTCAATAGAATGACAAACTTCATGACCTGCTATCAATCTCTCCCAAAAATTATCAGAGGATAACCAATCTTCTTTATCAACCACTCGAGTAAGATGCTTGACTCTCATCTCCCAGGTCGCCCGACACTCAATCCCTGTGTGTTTCAGAGTCTCTTTTCCTGAATCCTCACACAAAGTACAAAGGTTATCCTTATATAGATAAACTGGATTAAGGCAAAACCTTAAAATTCTAGACCTCCAGCACGTATTTGGAAATCGCCTTAAATACATTGGTAAATGCCCTCTAGGTTTATCATATAAGGATAACTATTTTGCTATTACCAAGCTGTGCATCTCTGATATTGTGCGTAACCAGTCTATTCTGGCTAGAGCTACCTTTACACCCAAGCGAATCGTTACTAGATCTTCTTCAGAATGGTTAGACACTAGCAAGACTTTTGTCACAGCACTCGTCAGGTGTATATGGACTGGATTACACACATTATTTAGCTGAAGCCCAATGTCCTCATACAAGGAGTTCTTTTGATGGACTAATATCAATCTATATAATGAAACGACCTTCCAGTCAATACAAGCCTGCATGGATTGTGCTCCCAACGCATACAGAAAGCTTGCCATCGGAAGACTCTGACGTAAACTCAGAACCTTCCTCCATAGTTTCCCTTCTAATCTTGTTCAAATTACTTCTCGAGATAAGATTTTTATATCCATTCCCTATGTAAGTGAGGGTATAACCTTGCCTGTCTAAAACCTTACTAAGGGAATTAGTGAGAATGTACAATAGGTGTAAAGAAGCTTCTTTATTTGGCAAGCCAGTTGCTTGAGTTTGTCTCCTACTTCAAACTCTAGTAGAGCAATTGTGGGATAGGATCTGTGAAGGTACGCATGCATATGTAACATTGTCTCACACTTGGAGTTTGTACTAATCACCATATGCGTTAAATGAATGTACTTTTTGCTAAAAGAAGAGGCCTTCTCTTTTATACGGCGGCGTTTAAGACCTGCTGACCCGGCAAGAACTTGTTTTTAACAGAAGAATTGTGTTTGGTCACTGTATGTCGAAGCATGCTGAGCCTGCTAAAACTATCTGCAGAATACGGGTGGGGGGAAGGAATGAGTAAGCATGGCCTCGAGCACAGAGATACGGGCACAAAGGGGCACGAAAGAATGTGAAGACCGGGATAACAGGAAGCCACGATAGACCGCGATAACAAATGTGCAATGGTTGTTCGTTAAACTCCAACTGGATACTTCAGATAAACTCCAACTGGAGATCCGCCCTGGGGTGGACGTGTGCTATGTGCAAGGCAATGTAAACAGAAAAGTATAAAAGAGCACGATGTGTAGAGGAAGGCGCGGCACTTCGACGACTTGCTTTGCGAGACGTTTGAACTTGCGGCCCATTCGCGAATGCTTGTGCATTAATAAAGTAATGTTTACTTGGCTCTTTTCTGTCTGAGTTATTGCAGGGTCCCTCATTGTACTGGTTATGGTGACGGCGAGAAATCGCACCCACAATTTTGGTGTCAGAAGTGGGATGCGAAGGAGCGACAGTCCGTCACTGGGTGAGGAACGCCGCGGCGGAACCGGAGAAGGAATTGATCACGGGGCCCCAACAACTGAATCCGCACCGTTGATTGCAATCAACGCGTCATCCTTGTTTTTCCGGCTCCGTCGGCGGTGGAACAGCAGGCTGTCGCCCTTCGGGTCCGGAACACTCTGGCGGGACCCTTAAGGTAAGTGGTATGGATGGATGCATGATGGAATAAGGAAATAACGATTTAGGGTTTATGAAGAGGACGGTGGTATGTCCGTCTATGTAATAATAATGATGAAACGGTGATGTATTGATATTGGTATGGCGATATATGTCAGGAGGATGTACTGTTAATGTTAGCCTATTAATGCACATTTGGGAAAGGTGAGTGTTTTTAGGCAATTGCGGTATACCAACAAAATGGGTCAAGCGGCTTCCAGCAAGAGTGGTATAGGCAAGAGACACTATGCCCCTCTTGAAGGAACCCCTGCATTTGATATGTTGATTAAACATGGATTGAATTCAACATTGTTCTTAAGGGAGTGGTCTGAATATACAAAAGATTTGATTGAGCATAAATGGCCAGACACCGGGTCCTTTGATGTGGACCGCATATCCAAAGTAGAAATAGAATTAGTAAAAAGACGGGTCAGACCCGCACAGTTTGAGGCTATACGACTATGGAGGGTAGAAGCAATGCGCAGGCGCAATGCTCAGAACAAACAAAAGGCAAAGGGGCAGAAGAGAACAGTAAATCAAAAATTACGTGACCTAGAGATAAAAGAGAAGGATGAGAAACTAGACCAGTTGGATAGACGTATGATGATTAAGAATAGCGGAGGTATGTATCCTGCCTTGCTGGCGCCTCGGTATGAAGATGTGATAGGACTAGAAGCAGAACAAACAACGACTGAATTGTTATTTCCAGGGGCTACGGCTCCTCCGAGAGAAGGTGATTGTGAGAGGGCGGAATTCCCAATGAAGTATGGAGACCCAGATAGGTTGATAGACCATAGGAGAACGACTACTGTAGAAAAGGATAGAGATGGAGACTTGCAAATCCTTATGACCGGGCTGTATGGCACACCCCTCAATGACAGCTTACGGGACCAATTGGGGCGTTTGACACCTTTGGAATTTAGGACAGTGGCCACTAAACTATATACCTTTCATGAGGGTAACTGTAAATTGAGAGGACAGAGTACTGCGGATCTGCCCTCAGCATATCAGGACGCTGTTGCGTTACTACCAGTGACTGCGTCCAGTGTTCAGTTATGGGGATGTATGTCCGACATAATAGCGGAAGTCATAAGGGGCGGTGTTGAATGGGAGAAGGAAAAGAGGGCATGGGAAAGAGAGGTGAGGGAAAGAGAGGCTAAACTCAAAGATGCAGACTAGGCGGGCCAAAATGTAGCTAATCGTATGATAGCATCCATACACTCGCAGTCCATGTCCACCCTGGTGAGTCTGATGGAGGGCCTTGGCTGGCCTATACAAGTAAACGTAATTAAATATCTTCTTATTAGGGTGGATGATATAGAAGAGGAAAAGGAGCCTAGATATGTGTCCCAGTGGAATAGGATTAAGACGGAATTGGATAAGAAACTGCTACCTAATATAAGAGTGGATGATTATGGGGCGGAAGAATGGAGAATGGCTAAGGTGGAGAAATTGTTAAAAGATTATAAAAAAATAAAAGAGAAAAACCTTAGTCACCAGTCCTCTGCTTCATCACCAGTGCAGGCCCTTGTAAGTGAACAAACAAACACGGAAAAGTTACTATCAATGCCAATGAGAGAGTGTCAACCCACCATAGATGCAGTTACTGGTAACATGATGCGCACCTATGTGTATGTGCCCTTATCTCGAATAGAATTGATGCATATCACCAAGTCCATCCCCGACCCCCGTATAGACCCGGCAGGATTCTACAAAGAAGTAGGAAAGCTATTCAGACCCGGGTTATTTACTGTAGAGGATGTAGATAACATATTGTTAGCTATTGTCCCAGAGGAAATATGGACCCCCTTTCGTGCCAAAGACAATGATACAATAAAATGGAAAGATGTAATGGAGGCGAGTAAAAATAGGAAACTGCATGAGGAATATCCCGAACCCCTAAGGGGGCATGGCATGGCAGTCCTGAGGGCTCTAGAAAAGGTATTACCCCCATTTGATGTGAATGTGGAGAAACTGTCTGCTGTGATACAGGGCGCAAGTGAGGAAGTAGCACAGTACTTCCTGCGTTACGAAGCAGCATTTAAAGCACACAGTGGGCTAGAGATAGGGTCTGAGACGGGCCAACGGTACTTTGCCACAAACTTTATAGAAGGGCTCCACGGGCCAATCCAGGAGAACATTAGGAAGGCAGAAAGTACGTGGATGACTAGAAACCCCCGGGATCTCCTCGAAATGGCCAGGTATTATGAAAGAGGGGAAAGAGTAAAGGGACAACAAAAGGCACGACAAGAGAAGGATCTAAAAAACCAAAGTGTTGATGCAACAGTTGCATCAAGGGCCCCAAGGCAGGTATAACTACAATAGTAACGGCCCGTCACAGGGCTATAGTAGCAACATGATAGGGGGCCAAGGGACAGGTAGAGGTACAGTGCAAGGAGGTGCGCTATATGGGAGGAGGGATGGGCTACCCCAAGATGTATGTGCCTTCTGCAAGAGACCCGGACACTGGAAATCCCAGTGTCCCCAGAGTGGTGGGAGAGGAAGGGGCGTACGGCCCCCTTCACAGACAACATTTGCCCCAGGAAATAGGACTGGTGGGTACGGCAACCAAGACAATAGAATGTTTAAACCCCCTCAACCCAATGCCTTTGACGGACAAGCAAGAGGGGATGTTCCCTGGCCGGCCCCGCCTCCCCCCAATCTACTGTATCAGCCACGACAAACAACACAAGTACAAGGTGTATGCCAGGGCGAAGGATGTGGGGAAGGGGTATACTATAATGACGACTTCCAGGATAACACAAGTGATATGTCCTGAGGAGGCCGAAATGAGACAGCGGGAGTGGTACAAGTACCTATAGATCAGAGGGGGCCTTATGCCTCCATTAGGATCGGCCCCCACCGAAACTTGAGATGTCTGGTAGACACGGGAGCTGGAAACAGTTCCGTGAATATCAGAGCCGTCCCCGCTGTCCCATTATCGGATAAAAGCAAGGTATCAGTTGGATTTGGGGGAAATCCAATAAAGACTCCTGTAAGTGAAATAGTAGAAGCGGAACTTCATGGGGTAAAATGGGAGAATGGGTGGCTATTGACCAATCACTGCCCAGAAAACCTGTTAGGTATTGATGCATTAAAGACACTAGGGGCCACAATATATTGCTCCCCTCAGGGGGTGAGAATGACTATAAGCAAACCTATGGGTATGATAGGAGTAACGCAAACCCTGCCCCCGGAACTCCAAGACATCCGGAATGAACTATGGGCCACTCATGGGAATGATGTAGGGGTGTTGGATGTTTCCCCAGTAGTAATCAAACTAAAGCCCGGTGCCAGGTTGCCCAGGATAAAACAATATCGCATATCACACGAGGGAGAGCAGGCACTATATCAAATAGTACAGGATATGATACGGTTAGGGGTGGTAGAGCCAACAAATGATAGCCCTTGTAACTCTCCGATCCTTCCAGTACACAAGAAAGGTGATGAAGCCGTACCCTATCGTTTCATTATTGATTTGAGGGAGATAAACAAAATAGTAGAACCCAGATATCCAGTTGTCCCTAATATTGCAAGTGTACTCACTTTAATTCCCAAAACAGCGAAATGGTTTACGGTAATTGATTTGAAAAATGCCTTCTTCAGCATTCCTATTGCCGAAGAAAGCAGGTACCTGTTTAGTTTCACTCTTCGAGATAGACAGTACCAATTTACTAGAGCCCCGCAGGGATATACAGAAAGTCTCGCCATATTCAGCCAAGCACTAAAAACACAGATGGATAACCTAGCCCTACCCGCTAACACTGCTCTGATACAATATGTTGATGATTTGCTATTATGTGCAGCCACCGAAGAGGAATGCCATTATGTGACCAGATTGGTGCTAATGCACTTAGCAGAGAATAAGCACAAGGTAGCCCTAGCCAAAATGCAGTATGTAAAACAAAAGGTCCATTATTTAGGCTTTGAGTTGTCCGAAGAGGGGCGAACTCTGTCTACTGATCGCATTGCTTTGATACAGTCCATAAAAGGCCCCGACACGGCAAAAGGTCTCCGAAGGATAATTGGTGTTTTATCCTATTGTAGGCACTGGATTCCTGAATTCTCTGTATTGATCCAGCCCATGCTAAAAGCCTTAAAAGAAGTACAAGAAAACGGACCATTAGAATGGACACCTGAGATGGAAAAAGCCCTGACAGCTATGAAAGATGTTCTATGCCACGCACCGGCCTTAGGCACACCTGATTATACCAAGAGATTTTGCCTTTTCGTTGATGAACAGGAAGGTTGCGCTGTGTCAGTCTTAACGCAGGAACAAGGGGGTAAACAGAGACCATGTGCATATTTCTCCAGTGCTCTGGACTCAGTAGTTCGAGGCCTACCCCCATGCATGAGAGCAGTGGCCGCAGCAGCGGCAGCCCTAAAACAAAGTGCAGGTATCATCCTAGGGAGCGAAGTGACAGTAAAAGTCCCACATGCGGTGGACGTTCTCCTGAATAGAGTGCATACACAGCATTTGACCACAGCTAGACTCACACATTATGAGATGATTCTGTTTGCCAGTAATGTAAAAATCGAACGATGTAACACTTTGAATCCAGCGACACTGCTTCCTTTGCCCGTCTCACCTAATGACATTAGGCATGATTGTGTGATCCAAATGTAAGAACACACTAAGGGTAGAGCAGACCTGCGAGACACCCCGCTGGTTGATAATGAGGGTATATTATTCTATGATGGTTCCTGTTTCAAACTGCCAAATGGGGAGACAACAGCAGGGTATGCTGTAATCACAGGGGAGCGGTTGATTGAGAGTGGGAAAGTGTGTGAAAAATCGGCCCAGGCAGCAGAATTGATTGCGCTAACGAGAGCATTAGTGTTAAGCAGCGGTATGAAAGTGACAATTTATACTGATTCAGCCTACGCTCATGGGGTGGTTTCCAGTTTTGGTAAACTCTGGGGAGAGCGTGGGTTTTTAACCTCCCAAGGTGATACTATTAAACATGCCCAATTGATTGCTGAATTATTACAAGCCCTTACATTGCCCAAGATGGTGGCCATAGTGAAATGCCCAGCGCATAAAAGGACTCTAGATTATGTCACGCAAGGAAACTCCTTAGCCGACCAGATGGCTAAACTAGCTGCCACAAGGGATACACGGTGGGAGGCCCGACAACTCATAGTGGGGAGGGATGTGACTATGGAAGGGACGAAGGAGCGCGTAAAGGAAATCCAAGCAGATGCAACCATTGAAGAAAGACTATCTTGGCACAAGGATGATCAATACGAGGAGACGGTAGATGGGCTATGGGCACATACCAATACGAATACTTAGGTACTACTTGATGCATACTTACCTGTGATAGTGAGTGTGGCTCATGGTCCAACTCACGTTAACGCAAGGACTATGGAAGAAGTTTTGAGTGCTGTGTGGTACAACAAAAGATTGGGAATGTATTGTCGTCAATGGGCAAAACAATGTGAAATATGTATTCTATACAATGTGGGGAAAGGTGTACCAGCCCCGGCGGGCCACAGTAAGTTACCCACCTGCCCTTTTGAGGTGGTGTATATGGACTTTATACAGCTGGAGCCTGTAAATAAACATTCCTACTGTTTGGTGATGAGATGTGGGTTCTCAGGATGGGTGGAAGCATATCCCCTGCGGGACAATAGTGCCACCTCCACAGCACAATGCATATTGAAACACTGGGTGCCCTTGTATACGGTCCCCAGATATCTATGGTCTGACAATGGGACTCATTTTACTGGTGAAGTAGTACGCAAAGTTTGCAAGGCCCTTGGTATTGATCAACGCTTCCATGCAGTTTTTCATCCTCAATCAGCTGGGATTATAGAGGGCACAAATAAGGTACTGAAGAACAAACTGGCAAAGGCTTGTGCTGAAACGGGACTGAAATGGCCGGATGCATTGCCTATTGCATTATTGAGTATGCGTACTATGCCTAAGCGTACACATGGTTTATCTCCTTTCGAAATTGTTATGGGGCGTCCACCAAGTATTGGGACCCCCATATCACCTAAGAGATTGTCTGAGCAAGCATGGCCTGCATTACAACAGTACTGTATTGGGTTAACTAATAGACTGATTTCTATTAATGCACAGGTGAACGCAGTAGCTCCCTCTCCTCTGATAGGAGAAGGTCACGACGTGCAGCCCGGTGACTGGGTTGTTATAAAAGCCTTCGATCGCACCAGCGGACTGCAACCCAGATGGAAGGGCCCGTTTCAAGTGCTCCTCGCGACACAAACTGCGGTAAAAGTTGATGGCAAACCGCACTGGTACCACGTGAATCACGTCAAGAAGACGCTTCCACCACTGATTCCTCCAGAAAAGGGAACCAACCAACCCCAGGTTGCAACAGTACTGCCAGACGCCATTAGTAGGTGTGCCCATCGTCTCCGATCCCGTGACGTGTATGTGCCAAGCAACGTGTAAGGACACTGTTTTGAACTTTGATCATTAGGGAGATGAACATTTGGACTCTCTTGTTGGTTTTAGCAGGATTGTGCCTTACTGAAGACAACGGGCTTGTAGCCTGAAGGGCCTCTGGCGTTCCCCTCATGGGACAGGCACTACGAGGCGTGGGACAGATCGGATGAAGGTTTTCAGTGAGACCTACCACTATTAGAGTAATAAGGACACTGGTGCTTTAAATAGAGAATACAGCTATATCGCTAGGTTGCATCTGATACGCATACGTACCTATAATTGAGCCACATACTGAATTATGTCTGCACCCGTATATGCTGGTTTAATCCCTGAGCAGATAAATGTATGCTCCCCAAACACAGAAGGTAAGAGAAAAACACCACTTTGCACCACAAGGAACAAAATCTTATTTTTTGTATGCTCGATAGTAGTATTAATAGCGTTCGCCATATTATTCTGGTATTTGGAACATCCATCTAGATATGAATTAAAAAACTTGTTACCCGTGTCAAACGGAACAGGGAGAATAGATCGGGTCAAGAGCAGGAATCGAGATGCCTATGACCAACACGACCCGGAAGACTATGCTAAAAATGAATACGTGAAGATAATAAACACAACACATGGGGTAGTGAATAAAACTGATTGCTGGATCTGCACCCACATGCCCCGACATAGCAGTGAAGGCATCCCAGTGTACGCGTCGCCAGTTACTGAGGATGCCGGGTGTACATTAATTTACATGAGAATAGTGTCAGCACAGCAATACATGATACCGAATACCGCTTGTTATGTTAGAGGAGAGAACAAAACCCTTCTAATGGAAAAGATACGCTATAAAATCAAAACTGAGGGAATCAGGCTTGCACCTGCTATGGTACAGATAGTAAGAGAACCTCCTCCCCCTATCACCATCACACAAGAGTTTAGGCCAAAGAATATATGTTTTAAGAGAAGCGCAAGAGGTAATCAAAGAATGATCTCGGGGTGCAGTCAAATGGTGAATCTAAATAACTACACGAAGGGATCGTTACAGATAGAAGGACATGCCTACGTCTGTAACAAGAGGGCTTATTTGTGGTTAGCCAAAGATTTTGTTGGGGTATGTTACATAGCCAGAATAATGCCGGCTGTGATGGTATATGCCCCGTCTACTCTGCATAAAGAAATACACAGCAGAAATAAACGAGCAGTAAACCCAAAAATTCCTACGTATCAACCTACAGGATGGGAAACGTTTATAGATCTGATGGGGGCCCTGGTTCCTCCAGCGGGCATCTTTATGAACAGTCAAGAAATCCAAAAGCTAAGCATGGCCCTTGAGTTCGTAATCGAAGAATCCGCAGACCTAATGGAAAACATCACTTATGAAATGAAAGCAATTCGGCTAGTGGCTCTCCAGAATAGGTATGTCTTAGACATACTCACTGCAGAAAGGGGCGGGGTCTGTTTCATGGTGGGGTCCCAATGTTGTGTTTACATACCAGAAGAAAGTACAGGAATCTTAGATGGAATAAACAAACTACATAAAATAGCGGATAGTATCCACAAGGAGGAAGGGTCAGGAGATAGCTGGTGGATGAAGCTCCTAAAAGAAATTGGGTGGCAGCTCCTTACGCCCATACTGGTTCTAGCGGCAATAGTTGTAGGAATTTGTCTCTGCATCCAATGCTTCCCGGTATGTGTGTCGTGCTGTGTTTCCATGTGTTCTTCCAGCATAACGCGCCTAAATCCAATGGATAAAAGCCATGTACAACAGGAATTTTTTGACATGGGAGGCCTGGAGAAGATTATGGTACATACATTATGTAATGATGTTGCTTTCCTGCCATCTGCTTATGCTAGGACTGCTTAGATTGATGCTCAAGTGTGAGCAAAGGGTGGATTGAAGGTACGCATGCATATGTAACATTGTGCTCACACTTGGAGTTTGTACTAATCACCATATGCGTTAAATGAATGTACTTTTTGCTAAAAGAAGAGGCCTTCTCTTTTATACGGCGGCGTTTAAGACCTGCTGACCCGGCAAGAACTTGTTTTTAACAGAAGAATTGTGTTTGGTCACTGTATGTCGAAGCATGCTGAGCCTGCTAAAACTATCTGCAGAATACGGGTGGGGGGAAGGAATGAGTAAGCATGGCCTCGAGCACAGAGATACGGGCACAAAGGAGCACGAAAGAATGTGAAGACCGGGATAACAGGAAACCACGATAGACCGCGATAGCAAATGTGCAATGGTTGTTCGTTAAACTCCAACTGGATACTTCAGATAAACTCCAACTGGAGATCCGCCCTGGGGTGGACGTGTGCTATGTGCAAGGCAATGTAAACAGAAAAGTATAAAAGAGCACGATGTGTAGAGGAAGGCGCGGCACTTCGACGACTTGCTTTGCGAGACGTTTGAACTTGCGGCCCATTCGCGAATGCTTGTGCATTAATAAAGTAATGTTTACTTGGCTCTTTTCTGTCTGAGTTATTGCAGGGTCCCTCATTGTACTGGTTATGGTGACGGCGAGAAATCGCACCCACACCTGAGTTGAAGCCTACATATGAAACGTATTTTACTACGGGGACCTCTTGGTCTATATGTGTCCACTTAAAGTTTGAAACACCCTTGAGAGGTTTCTTAAAACGTACAATATGCGACTTTGGTGGATTTATTTGTAAGTCGTTTAATATTACATAACCACTGAGGGATCCCAAAAGACATTGGAGGCCTATCGGAGTATAGTCTAACAGGACTTTATCATCCACTCAGGCAATCCGATTAATAGTTTGGCAACCAATCTTGGGGCTGCCTAAAGCATAATGATCAAATACATCTGCCAAGTTAGCTAGATCTAAATTAAAGAGGCAGGGGGCAATTATACACCTCTGCCTCACACCTCTCTCTGTAGAAACAGGGGCAGATAGATGACCCTGAGCATCTAGCCTTACTTGTAATTGTGAATTTTCATGATGATATACGATAATCGCTAGAAGAGACATAGATAGACACCATTGTTTCAACTTTGTCCGCAGGTGTTCCCTATTTATTGTATCGAATGCCTTTGAGTGATCGATCCATGCACCATAAAATAAAGGGCCACCCTTAGACCAGGACTTCCCACAAACAATGCTTGTTACTAATCCATTCAATAATATTGAGAGGCCCTTTCTAAAGTCTATTTGATGTTTGGACAGTATGCCTTTGCTTTTCGATCCAGAATTTCAGCTCTCTCAACACTGCCCCAGCTAAGATTTCACTGTCCGCATCCAGAAGAGCGATCGGGTGGTAGTTCACCGGATCCGACTGATCGCCCTTCTTGTAGATGGTGATTGCCCGATTTCGTTTTCATCTTGCCTCGCCATTGTAGAATTGGAATCCAGTTAAGCACAGTGTCATGCTATTTTCTGCAGTGCTTCCATTAAATGAGCATGTCACTTTCATATTGTCCAAATCATTTTCCTTTCCCATTTACACATTGTCCCGTTGTACTTTCACTTTGCCTTCAGAATAGGGCAGGCTACTTAACCTTGACCCAGAATTAATCCCGGCTATTTTCACGTTGTCTCAGAATAGACAGTGCTATTTCACATTGCCCTCACACTTCACCATTCCACTTTTACATTTCCCCTAGAGCATTGCCCAATGGTACTTTAACATTGGTCCAGTCTAGTCCAAGGCTACTTTTACAATCACCAAGAATAGCCCATTGACACTTTTCAATATCCCAGAACTGCCCCACACCACTTTCATGTTGTGTCAAAATTACTGCATGTCAAGACTCTAACAACATTTGCATTACGGAGAGAGTGTCTTTCATTCCCCCATGATGCAAAGTAGAGTTTCAGTGCAAATATTTAGAGACTTTGCAAATGCAAAGCCTGATGCTCCCTGTCACCCTGCACAGTGCCGGGCACGGGTCCGGAAGGAGGCCATTGAAAAAGAGCACCAAACAGGATGCATGCACAAAAGATAGATGCCAGTGTGGCTGGTGGAAAATGTAATACCGAGGAGAGGTTAAGGGTGGAGAGAAGGATGCATGATGAGGAGAGAGAGATATCAATGACATGGGATTGGTAAGAAATGGAGAGATAGCTTGAAAGGACATTCTAACTTACGTTTGCGGTCATAAAATGGTTCCATGTGTTAATATCCCTGCAAAAATATTGCGGTACAAAAATATTGCCATATTTTTTGTGACGATATTGAGGCATGGACCCTGCGGGGGACACCCCCCGCAACCCTTGCATTATTTTTAAATGTGCGGGAACACCCCCACATCCCCTGCTCCCACAAATTATCCCCCCAAAAAAATATCGCCTATGGCGTTCCAGACGACCATATATACGGCGATATTTTTGGTGGGGATAATATGTAAGGATACCCATAAAATCAAGTTTCGAATTTCGCTTAGTGAGGGAGATTGGGGAAATGCAGATAGTGAAATGTAGAAGAGAGCGGGCAGATGGTGTTGAGCCAATCGGAGGGAAAGAAGAATGAGTCAGAAGTAGAGGGAGAGCAGTTTTTGAGTGCTTTTCCACGGTTGCAGGTGTGCAGGTTACGGAGGGAAGCATGAGAATGGTCAGAGAGTGGGGCCCAGCTGGAGTTCGCGGGCTTTGGCCATGGTGGGGAGTTTGACATCCCAAGGAGTACAATGATGACTTCAGATGGTAGTGAGAAGGAGTTGATGTACGAAGAGGATGAAGGAGCCATGTTGCCAAGCGATGAGGATGATAGTAAGAGTGGGTGTAAGAAGATGGAAGAGTGCTGTGTTCAAAAGAAGAGGGGAGAAATCCAGAGGGCGCAAGGGGGCAGATTGGCAGGACATAATAATACCTTTCATGGCTAGAATGGAGAGTGGGAAATGGTAGCAGAGTTAGGGCCTCATTACACGGAAGGCGGTGAGCCATGGCGCTATTAGCGCCATGGCTCATGCCGGTAAAATACCGGCACCGCCTTGGCGGAAAGGGGATTTACCGCCCCATTCCAAGGTTGGTGGGGCGGTAAATCCCCCTTCCGCCATTGCCCTTCCCCATTCCCATTTCTACCCCATAAGGCTCTATGGGAATGGGGAAGGCGCTAATTACGGCACTGCAATTTTGCGGTGCCGTAATTAGCTCCGAGGTCCCTTAGCGGGTTGGTTTTTAACGCCTGCAAAAAGCAGGTGTTAAAACACCAACCCGCTAACGGACCTCGTAGTAAGGCGGTAATGGTTAACGGCCACCGTTACCATTAACGGTGGCCGTTAACCATTACTGCCTTCTGTGTAATGAGGCCCTTAGTGTGCAGAGCTGCAAGAGCGCCAGGGTCATGCGAGGGGTCCATGTTTCCGTGGCAGTCATCATGGCTAGACAGGGGTCGCAAGAGTCAAAGTGGTCAATAAGAAAGGATGCCTTTGTGTGGGAGATTGGGCATTCCAGAGACCCATGGTAAGCCCAGCGCAGGAGGAGGTTGAGATAAGAGGGGTTGCCTCTTGAGGTAGAGTAGAACAGTAGATTAAGTTGGAGTGGGTTCTTTCTAGCACTGAGAGAGTCATTTCTGAAAGGGGAGGATGATCAGGGTATGGTGGGAAGAGGGAGGAGGGACAGTCAGGGATGGGACCTTGTGGTATAGCGCATGGAGTCCCCACATAACGTGAGGAAGAACTTGGTTAGGAGAGGATGGAGATATTGTAAGCATGGTGGCAGGCGAATAAGAAGATACATACTTTAGTAGGTAGACACGGGCTGGCACAAAAGGATGTGGCTTATAGGGGACCAGGGAGTGAGGGCAGCAGGAAGCAGGTGATACAGCTCTGTTTTTCATCGTTTCTTCTTTGGAGACCCTCACTAAGCGCGGGCATCATGGGCTACAGGCCTAGGCCCATTCTATCCCTGACAGGCCCACACAGCCCGCTGGAGCTGTCCTTTGCTGCCTGTAGCCTTTGACTGCAGGTGCCTTGCCTGGACACCTTCAGAAACTAAATAAGGAAGGAGGGAAAGTCACAAGACCCTCTAGGAGCTCATGCGAATGCCCAACCTGGCTCGCGCTAGATCCAGAAAGCTTTTGCAGGCCCCTTGATCTTGAAGGGAGAGGGGAACTTCATTTCTGCTGCGAAACCCTCCAGTGGCAATCAGGGTTCTCTGGAAGGGTGGAACACTGCAACAAAAAATCCCGTATACCTTAAAGAATTGTATTTCCACTTGAGCCAATCAGAATGTCGAGGATGACTGCCCTAAGCCTGATAAGCTGTTGCGGGTCCCTTGTGGGTCCTTTGGTCTTGCAAGCGGATTAGAGCATTATTTGTAAGCAAGGTCGAGATTAATTGGAAGAGTGAGGGGCTCTTTCCCTGTGATAGGGTGAATATTAGTGCCTGGAAGCAAATGAATGAGAGAGCGAGAGAGAAAAGAGTGAGGGAAAAGATTTCTGTGGTGGAAAATTGAATTTACATCAATGATGCAAAATAATGCACAATGATATTTCAATGTGCAAATCTGGAGGTGTTCATTAACAGACTAATCAATTAATTCCAACATCTCAAAATGTAAATATGTATGTACACACTTGTATTCCGTTGCTTTTAGTGGACCATCAAATACAAAAGTGGAGGCACTTCTTGATTGGGATTATGTTATGGTGACGTATACCGTGCACCGCTACCACCACTGGAGCGGTCTCCAGGGCGGGGGTGGGATAGTGAGGTTAGAATGATGGATAGGTCGAGAAGCAGGAACATCTGGCGCCTGTGGGTGTTGGATCGCAGATGGGTTGATTGCATGCCTAGCTGGTTGTATCCGTAAGGGTGAGGCCCAATGCCTGGGTTGTTTGTTGTATGTGTGTTATGTTGTGTGCCTGTTTTGTTGCGTGTTTCATGTGTAGTTTGGCTGGTAGTTATGGTTGTGTGCACTGGCTGGTTGTATCCGTAAGGGTGAGGCCCAATGCCTGGGTTGTTTGTTGTATGTGTGTTATGTTGTGTGCCTGTTTTGTTGCGTGTTTCATGTGTAGTTTGGCTGGTAGTTATGGTTGTGTGCACTGACTGGTTGTATCCGTAAGGGTGAGGCCCAATGCCTGGGTTTTTTGTTGTACGTGTGTTATGTTGTGTGCCTGTTTTGTTGCGTGTTTCATGTGTAGTTTGGCTGGTAGTTATGGTTGTGTGCACTGGCTGGTTGTATCCGTAAGGGTGAGGCCCAATGCCTGGGTTGTTTGTTGTATGTGTGTTATGTTGTGTGCCTGTTTTGTTGCGTGTTTCATGTGTAGTTTGGCTGGTAGTTATGGTTGTGTGCACTGGCTGGTTGTATCCGTAAGGGTGAGGCCCAATGCCTGGGTTGTTTGTTGTATGTGTGTTATGTTGTGTGTCTGTTTTGTTGCGTGTTTCATGTGTAGTTTGGCTGGTAGTTATGGTTGTGTGCACTGGCTGGTTGTATCCGTAAGGGTGAGGCCCAATGCCTGGGTTGTTTGTTGTATGTGTGTTATGTTGTGTGCCTGTTTTGTTGCGTGTTTCATGTGTAGTTTGGCTGGTAGTTATGGTTGTGTGCACTGGCTTGTTGTATCTGTAAGGGTGAGGCCCAAGGCCTGGGTTGTTTGTTGTATGTGTGTTATGTTGTGTGCCTGTTTTGTTGCGTGTTTCATGTGTAGTTTGGCTGGTAGTTATGGTTGTGTGCACTGGCTTGTTGTATCCGTAAGGGTGAGGCCCAATGCCTCGGTTGTTTGTTGTATGTGTGTTATGTTGTGTGCCTGTTTTGTTGCGTGTTTCATGTGTAGTTTGGCTGGTAGTTAAGGTTGTGTGCACTGGCTGGTTGTATCCGTAAGGGTGAGGCCCAATGCCTGGGTTGTTTGTTGTATGTGTGTTATGTTGTGTGCCTGTTTTGTTGCGTGTTTCATGTGTAGTTTGGCTGGTAGTTAAAGTTGTGTGCACTGGCTTGTTGTATCCGTAAGGGTGAGGCCCAATGCCTGGGTTGTTTGTTGTATGTGTGTTATGTTGTGTGCCTGTTTTGTTGCGTGTTTCATGTGCAGTTTGGCTGGTAGTTATGGTTGTGTGCACTGGCTTGTTGTATCCGTAAGGGTGAGGCCCAATGCCTGGGTTGTTTGTTGTATGTGTGTTATGTTGTGTGCCTGTTTTGTTGCGTGTTTCATGTGTCGTTTGGCTGGTAGTTATGGTTGTGTGCACTGGCTGGTTGTATCCGTAAGGGTGAGGCCCAATGCCTGGGTTGTTTGTTGTATGTGTGTTATGTTGTGTGTCTGTTTTGTTGCGTGTTTCATGTGTAGTTTGGCTGGTAGTTATGGTTGTGTGCACTGGCTGGTTGTATCCGTAAGGGTGAGGCCCAATGCCTGGGTTTTTTGTTGTATGTGTGTTATGTTGTGTGCCTGTTTTGTTGCGTGTTTCATGTGTAGTTTGGCTGGTAGTTATTGTTGTGTGCACTGGCTGGTTGTATCCGTAAGGGTGAGGCCCAATGCCTGGGTTGTTTGTTGTATGTGTGTTATGTTGTGTGCCTGTTTTGTTGCGTGTTTCATGTGTAGTTTGGCTGGTAGTTATGGTTATGTGCACTGGCTGGTTGTATCCGTAAGGGTGAGGCCCAATGCCTGGGTTGTTTGTTGTATGTGTGTTATGTTGTGTGCCTGTTTTGTTGCGTGTTTCATGTGTAGTTTGGCTGGTAGTTATGGTTGTGTGCACTGGCTGGTTGTATCCGTAAGGGTGAGGCCCAATGCCTGGGTTGTTTGTTGTATGTGTGTTATGTTGTGTGCCTGTTTTGTTGCGTGTTTCATGTGTAGTTTGGCTGGTAGTTAAGATTGTGTGCACTGGCTTGTTGTATCCGTAAGGGTGAGGCCCAATGCCTGGGTTGTTTGTTGTATGTGTGTTATGTTGTGTGCCTGTTTTGTTGTGTGTTTCATGTGTAGTTTGGCTGGTAGTTATGGTTGTGTGCACTGGCTTGTTGTATCCGTAAGGGTGAGGCCCAATGCCTGGGTTGTTTGTTGTTTGTGTGTTATGTTGTGTGCCTGTTTTGTTGCGTCTTTCATGTCCAGTTTGGCTGGTAGTTATGGTTGTGTGCACTGGCTTATTGTATCCGTAAGGGTGAGGCCCAATGCATGGGTTGTTTGTTGTATGTGTGTTATGTTGTGTGCCTGTTTTGTTGCGTGTTTCATGTGTAGTTTGGCTCGTAGTTATGGTTGTGTGCACTGGCTTGTTGTATCCATAAGGGGAAGGTCCAGTGTCTGCGTTGTTTGTTGTATGCAGGTGTTTGCTATGTTGTGTGTCTGTTTTGCGTGTTTCATGTGTAGTTTGGCTGGTAGTTTTGGTTGTGTGCACTGGCTTGTTGTATCTGTAGGGGTGAGGTCCAGTGCCTGGGATTATTTGTTGTATGCAAATGTTGGTCATGTTGGTGTGTGTTTGTGTGCAGTTTGGCTAGTCCATAGGGCGTGTATAGTGCTTGGGATGTATGTCACAGGAGGGCAGGAGCAGGGCGGTTAGTACATTGGTTGCTCTCAAAGTTCTTCCAAGGGTGTCCGCTGAGCTCCTCTAGCTGCACGTCATTGGTGCCCCCCAATTTTCAAGTGCAATACCCTGGCTGCCCCACCAACCCTTCGAGCTCAACACACTAGCCACTCCCACAAATTCCTCTAAATGCTAAAACATTGGCTTATCCCACTAGCCTCTTCTGCGCAGCAAGAAATACCAGGCAGAAGTGTACTTCTGGGTGCAGCACGATAAAACAGCTAAGGTTACGCATGGCTAATCTTTACAATTCTATCTAGTGTTACGCAGGGCTAATCTTCACAACTCGGTCTGAATGTGATGCATGACTGATCTTCACAAATCTATCTAAATGTGACGCATGGCTAATCTTCACAACTCGGTCTGAATGTGATGCATGACTGATCTTCACAAATCTATCTAAATGTGAGGCAGGGCTAATCTTCACAACTCGGTCTGAATGTGACGCATGACTGATCTTCACAAATCTATCTAAATGTGAGGCAGGGCTAATCTTCACAACTCTGTCTGAATGTGACGCATGACTGATCTTCACAAATCTATCTAAATGTGACGCATGGCTAATCTTCACAACTCTGTCTGAATGTGTCGCATGGCTAATCTTCACAGTTCTGTCTAAATTGGTTGTCGCAGTTGGGTGACTTGTCGGGCGTCCATGGGCGAACTGGGGCAAACAGGGATGGGAACTGCCTCAAGGGGAGCTGCCCTTGTCCTCTGGCCCTCAGCCAATGGCTGCTCGGGCAAAGCTGCCCTTGGTCCCCCTGTTAATAGGGCAGTTTCCTCAGAGGCCAACAAATCACAGGGAGGAGAGGCGGGCAGATGGTGGCAGGAGAACAGGGGAGGGTCTGAGACTTGGCAGAAGGGAGCGGGACAGGGGATGAAGAGGACAAGAGAGGGGGAACAGAAAGTAAAAATGGAGGGGGCGAGTATGGGCTACCTGGAATGGTTTAGCAGTTCGAATGGGGGTTGCGCTCAACAGTCTGTCCTGTCACTTACAGCTGCCTTCTATGACTAGATGTATGGAGAGGACTGCGTCCTGCTTCAACACGCCCTGAGCAAGGCTTAGCTTTGGGGTCTGTCCGTTGCTTCTGTAGGTCCATGCGGCTTCCTTCACGGGTCAGTTGAAAGCAAGTAAGTGGGCCAGCAGGGGTCAGGTAGACTTATGTTTCAGACACTGCTGTTACTAAAGGCAGAAGTGGGAATATTTGCCCCACCCAACCCTTCTGTACATTCCCACATTCCGTATCTATCAACAACTTTCCAAACACTCTGCCTCATTCATACTGTGGCGGTAAATCAGGAGGAATTAAAAACGCGGTTATCTATACCGCCACTGGTTCCAGCAGATTTAGCGCTTGATTACAGGCGGCTGAATGGTGGAGTTAGTCCTCATTCTTGGAGACCATTGTACTCCAAGGGTATTTTGTAAGAATTACCACAGGTGGTACTATTGCCTGTGGCAGTTCCTCCAGTTTTCACTGTTGAAGTGGAGGATTTGCCTGCAGCAACATGCTGAGGTAAACCCTCCTCTTTAAGGTCATACTTTGAATTTGCAGTAAGAATTGTGGTAATTCGATTACCACCCAAAAAAATCACAGAAATAGAATTAACACAATTTTTTACCACACCGCCAAAATTGTAATGAGCTCCAATGTCTCTCCAACCTACGCCCCATGCCACATACCTCTGACATTCACACTGCACAACCTCCTCATCAACCTCCCTCAAGCATCAGATCAGTGGACTACTGCAGTGCTTTGTCGTGTTGCTAATGCTCTGCGGTAGCACACCCCGTGCACATTGCTTTTATACATGTGTGAGCCCCTGCATTGTTCATTGCATTTCAGCAAAAGTGTACTTTATGCTTGTCATCCTCATGTGGCGCCCCAATATTTAGTAACCCAGGCCTGCTTAATCCCATCCTATCTTGTAAAGAATGGAGATTGGTCAAGGAACATGCAGATGGTTTTAAGTAGGTTTATAAAGGTTTAGGGAACCATGTTGTATTTCTGCCCACACCTTGATGGTAACAGCTGACAAAATGGCTGACACCCAATGACGTTAGACCGCGTTGTGCCCCACCCACAATATAGGCGGCAATTTATGCACAGCGAAAATGTATACTTCTAAGATCCCATGTCACGGACAACAGAACGTCGGAGAACGGAGAGTTCTGATTGGATGGGAAGGTAATCCTAATTCATCATTGTAATTGTTGCCGGCAGAGCACATGTCTGCCTGGATTGCGTCCTGGGATAGGTGCAGTTTGTGAGAGCAGCCAATGCGAGTGTGTCAACCATCCGTCAGCGGGCGCTCACTGGATATCAGCTGCGGGCATTACGACCATTAGGACATTTTCACGGTGTCCGTGGGAAAGTGTCCGGTTTCAGCTCTTCAAGGTATCCTGTACTGATGAACTGCACAGAGCAAGAGGAAGCAGACGCTCACACGCGTCCTGGTATTTCCAGGGTTTCAGGACAGTTAACTACCTTCAAGCGGCCCCCTCTTACTGTGCACGTACCTGCAAGATTTGTATGAAAAGGAAACGCCTCAAAAAAAGAACATTTTAAAAATGAACATGGCTGTTAAGTGCGAAATTTTTTCTATTTATATCTTTGATCCATATTTGTCCCCGCCTATACTTCCCTCTGCTTTTCTGTCCAATCACCTCTCTCTTTCTCTTTGCTGTAACTCTGCCTCTCCTTTTCCCTCCACAGAACTCCCAGAGCCTTGGGATCAGAGATCAAAGTGGGTGGGAACTAAAGGGAACGACGGTCTGCTCCAGGACCACAGTGATAGACACCTTTATTTATGTATTTTGTAACTTCTTCCCTATGGGGATTTGAACCCGGGTTCTTCAGGTAATATTCCAGTGGCACTCCATGCTGAGCTATCTTGCAGCTGCTGGGTCATTGTTGTTCCTTTGTATAGACTGCCTTAGACATAATGCTCATTGTCAAGCAGTCATAAAGCCCTGTTCGCTGCACTGATATGCATCTTCTGCAATTAATCATGGATTGCTGCAGACACAATGGGCCTCATTATGAGTGTGCGGGTCCGGAAATGAGGTTGCCCTGAGCAACGTACGGGCACCCATTCCAGACCGGCAGACTACAACTCTGCTTTCCTGGGCCTGTGCGCCCGGCAGGTCTGACCTTCTAGACGCAACAGCCCAGAAAGCAGAGTTATCACGGAAGCACTGGCACCGTTAGCAACAGTGGCGGTGCTTCAAAGTCCCCATTCCCGTAATGGGGACTAACACTTTCCACCGCCTGATATCCCGAGCCTCTGGGACTTGTAATATCCCAGTGGCACCGGGATCTCAGGCAGTGTAAACGGTGTTAAAGACCGGCTGGAACCCGCGGTAGCATTGGCAGGTTACTGGCAGACTTGGAATGAGGCCCAATGCCTCATTATGAGTCTGCCAGTCCAGAAATAAGGGTGCCAATAGCAATGTACCGGCACCCATTCCAGACTAGCAAACTGCAACACTGCTTTCCTGGGCCTGTGTGCCCAGCAGGTCTGACCTGCTGGGCACACCGGTCCCAGAAGGTAGAGTTGTCACGGAAGCACCGGCACCATTAGCAACGGTGGCACCGGGATCGCAGGCTTCGGAAACAGTGTTAAAGCCTGGGGCGGATTACCGCCAGACTTGTCAGTACAGATAATGGGCAGGGCGTGTGGCTATAGCCCTAGGCGTGTCTCTTAAGAGGTGGGAACGGTGGATGATTGGAAGGGGGAGGCTGCTTAAAGCTGCATGCTGTGGGGGGAATGACCAACTAATGGTGGTTATTTAAATGCTGCATTTACTTTCGTTGTGTCTGTCTTAAAAGTACTGTTGTAAACAAAGCAGTGTGGGGCGTAGTGGAGAAAAGGAAGGTATGGTGTATGCATTGTGGGCGTTGAGTATGGGGTCGCTGGGAGGGCAGAGGCGGCTGGTGCGGGATTAGAAGGAGGTGGGGCAGGGGAACATAGTTCCACTACTTTTATTTTACCCTTCGACCAGTGCTTGGTATAGTCTATTCCACACATTGAAGGTGGGAAATAGACTAGCACTCTCTCGAGAAAAATGAGACTGTTGGACCTGGTGTAAGAGAGGAACGTACAAAGGGAAGGCGGCAGGACAAAAGGGGGAAGATTGCCGACGAAGCTCCTGAGGGGCCATTGGCCTTCTGTAAGGACGAGCATCCTTACTATAGTCCGACAAGAGGAAAGGAAAGACTGCACTGGATTCCGCATGGGCCAAGGGGAGGGGGGATAGTTCTGTATTTTGCAAATGTTAAAAAAAAATGTACCTGGAAAAGGAAATGTCTGCCAGCCTGTGGTCTGGAATTGCCTGCAGTTTATGTCTAGAGCTGCAAAATAGCACCAGCCAGATTCTCAAAACTTTATCTGGAGCAGCTGAGATGTGCGGGGTGCATCTCCTCACTTGTGCCAAAAAATGTTGCGCCCCATCCACAAAAGGTCTATAAATGTGGGTATCTTTGATCCTTTTAAGGCATTTGTGTAAATAAGGGGGTGGTTTGGTGATTCTAAAGCACACCAAAATACACAAATAGAATGTGCCTTAAAATGCACAGAAAACAAACATGATCCCCGGCCCCTGTTTTGAACAAGTGCAGCGGATGCCCAATTCATGACAGGGTCAGTTCTGACCCTTTAATACATGTTATCTAGGTGTGACAGGAGTGGTAAGGGGCGCTGCTGTGAAACTTGCACTGGCACAGAAAGTCTTCTATTATTTTTACAGTTCACAATGAAGGGTCCTGTATCAGCCCATCACTGTGAAAGGGGCTCCCTGCTGCCACATGGGTGCCATAACTGTGCATATGACAGTAATTGAATGGTGGACTGTATTGAGACAATGTAACCTGAGGGGGGGCATTACGGTTACGGTAATGCCCCCCAAAAAAGCAATAATAAATGACCACAGGGATCGGGGGGAAGGGACTACACATAGTCCCTTCTCCCTTTATATGGTGGCCATTTGAGGAAAGAACCCACGACGCAGCGTGGCTCGGAGCCTTCTTGGGCACGTAAGACCCGGGCAAGGGCCAATGAGATTACATTTTACAAGCTCATTGACCCTCGTTTGGGTAATAATATGGCGTTAATCCCTTGTTCCAAGGGCTGGAATGGGGGTAAAGGCCCGGCAGCCCGAGTTATCAGCCCGAGTGAAGCGAGGCCATTACCCCTGTTCCTGCACTTGGAACAGGGGATTAAGGCTATTAGCACCCCGGGTTGCCAAAGCGGTAACCCAGGGTGCTAAATTATTTTCCTTCGTTCAACAGGATGCCTCACACGTCCCTTAAAACAAAGGAAATACTTTTACAAGATGGGTACCATGGAAAGGGAAGGCGGGGGCTCCATATGGAGCCCCTCTTCCCTTTCCATGGCGGCCAGCGGGAGCTGGGCAGCAGGAGCAGCTGCAGCGGCAGCACTCAGTGCTGCAGAAATAAGGTAAGTGGGGGTGGGAAGGTGGGGAAAAAAAAGGGATGTGGGAAGATGGCAGTGGGGGAGCCGGCCATCAGGCGGCATGGAACGCTGGCTTTCACTTATGGTTGAAGCCTGCGTTCCTAGCCACCTGATTGGCTGGTCCCTGCGCAAGGGTGCTAATATGGAATAAGGATTTAGACCAAAGTGGCCGAAAACCCTACCTGTTCAATAAAATTCCACACTAACATCCAGTAAAGACCCATAGAATGAAATGCTTATCACAGCCATGAAAACTCACAAGCATGAATAGACAGAAGTCCTTTTCAGTGTGAGAGAAGTAACTGAGAGATAAGGGTATAGAAGTGATGCATGGCAGGCTGGCTAAATCAAAGCTAATATTCCCTTAAGGGCAGCACTGTAAGATGGCTACTTTGCAGTATGAAGCCTTACTACCTACCTGATACCTTTTTCACCCTACATTCATTCAACAGATGGGACCCCCCATATCTGCTCCAAGCCGCCCTCTAAGGCCCCAGTAACCACCCCGGCAACCGTCCATGTCACCACAAGACCAACCAACACACAACAGACCCAATTAAAAGCTGCCTTGATTAACGCAAGATCAGTACCTGCCCATGCCCTAGACATCCATGATCTAAGTGTTTCACGGAACCTAGTACTCTTAGCCATAACTGAGACTTGGCTTCACCCAACCTTAGGCCCGCACTATCTCCAGCCACCACCCCCCGGTTACACTATCCGACTAGCAGACAGACAAACACTCTATGGTTGTGGAGTGGCTCTAATCTACAAAGACTTCTTGAACATTAGAGAATGCCCAGCTAAACGTGAGGGGAACTATGACCGGCTCTCACTTAAACTGACCGCCTCACACACCAGTTCCATATTACTCCACTTGGTACATAGACCCCCAGCACCCATAGGCACCTTTGACGACGACCTTTCTCATCTCCTCAATACTAACCTAAAATCATTGCCTGAAATCCTCCTCCTCTGAGACCTGAATCTGGGCCTGAATGACCCCACAGATCACAATGCCACCTCGCTAGCCAATATCCCAAAGGCCCTAGGACTTCCTCTTTGCATAAACTCACCCACCCATGCTAAGGGCTGTACTTTAGACTGGCTGTGCGACCTCAACTGCGAAGTCAATATTTCAGATTTCTCTCTCTGCCCATGGTCAGACCACTTTGTAGTGGTCTTCGCAATCACGCCGCCCCAGGACAACCTACTCACCAGCACCCCTATGCCGCACATAGGCGAGAGGTGCACTCAAAATTACCAGAGATAGTATCCTGCATCTCCTCGCCAACCTCCAGCATGGCAACCTTGCTCAGTGGGCAGATAACCCAGTGGCGCTCGCAAACCATTAGGCTAAAACACTGGAAACTGCTGTGGACCTGGTTGCCCCACTGGCCCCTGAGAAGGCAAAACCACTCTCCCACACCAACCCCTGGTTTACGTAGAACCTACAAAACGTGAGAGCCAAGAAACGCCACGCCGAAGCATGCTGGAAGAAACACCAAAACGAGGTCCTCATGACCCTACTCAAGTCCATAGCCAGATCCTACAAACTAGCTATAACCCAAGCTAAGGCTACTTTATACAATGACCGAATTGCTAACGCAAATTCAAATACAAGAGAGTTATTCATCATACTTAAGGAACTGGAAGCCCCTACCACAGCCCCGACAGGCATCACCAAAGACATAACATGGTGCTCAAACATACAAAAATATCACCACGCTACAAGACAAAATTACCACCAAGCAATCCACCACCAAAACGCTGCCTCCTACACCACCCCCAGCCGACCAAGCTTTTCAACTTTCACCAAGTCTCAGAAAGGGAAGTAGCCTCCACCCTTGCCACCCTCAAACCATCCAAGTGCAACAGGGACATCTGCCCTGCCCCTGTAATCAAAGAGTGTGCATCACCAGTTTCTTCAATACCTCCTTCCTCACTAGCACAGTCCCCACTGCAATGACAGAATCTTGGATCCTCCCACTCTTAAAAAAGCCATTGCTAGACCCAACCAGATCCACCATCTTTCGCCCGATCACAACAGTCCCTTATCTGCTCAAGATTCTAGATAGGGCTGCATACATACAAATCTGGCACTATCTAGAACCTAACCAAATCCTAAGTCTGCACCAATCGGGGTTCAGACCCAGTCACGGGACGGAATCAGCCCTTCTTGACTTGAAAAATCAACTGGACTCCCTCAGAGATGAAGGTAGGCCAGCCCTGCAACTCCACCTAGACCTCTCTGATGCATTTGACTTAGTGGACCATAACATTCTCTGCAGTCATCTAACCCCAGCAGCCAATTTCTCAGCAGAAGCCACTGCGTGGGTAGCCTAATAGATCAATCAGCGTCTTCTTAGAAGTCGCACCTGCCACGTCCTCCCCATCTCGTGCAAAGTGCCCCAAGGGTCTTGTGTCTCACCGGCACATTACAATATTTTTACCGAGCCCCTCTTCGGCCTACTAGACTCATCAGTATTTCCTATACAAATGATGCTGATGACACACAAATTCTGCTACCCCTCACTGGCAACTACCCCAAAGACTCCAACACTGTGAACACAACCTGCTCCCTCATCCAAACCTGGATGGCAACCAATGGCATTTGCCTAAATGATGAAAAAACTGAGCTCTTGCTGGTAGGGCCCCCTTCAGTGACAAAAAGCCTCATTCCCCAATATCTGAACTTTAACATTGACAAGCTGCAGATACCGGTCTCCACCTCGGTGAAGACTCTAGGCATCTACCTAGACTCCGCACTCACTATGACCATCGCGATATAAGCTGCCAATACCTCGAAGCCTATTAATGCTGCTAGAACATTCCTTGTCCCAGCCAACTGCCTCACAATTGCAAGTGCCATTATCAGAGCAAGATTGGATTATTGCGGGCACTTCTGCATATAACAGTCACAAACTAAAAGTGATCCAAAATAATGCCATTCGAGCGGGACACAACATTCCTAAAAGAGCGCGGTAAGGAGCTGCGTTCACTACTTTTTTTTCTGTTTACGGTTCCTCTACGTTTTACTACCGTATTCACCATTACATTTAGAGGATTTGTCCATTCATGTCCCTGTTCAATTGGAAAGTTGTAACAGGAGGCTTAGTTACTAGTCACAGACTATTGCAATGCCTCGGCCGCACCACATTGTCACATGTTGCACTAGGCTTCCACCTACCCTCTCTCCTGCCGAAACCACCATTCCACTACTTTTTTTGGTACACTTCTACCACTGCTGAAGCGAGAAGAAATGCTCATTAGCCCCAGTCAAGGAAAGGATCATTTTCAAAACACTCACAATCACGCATCAATACCTTTCCAACAATGCTCCCCCCTACTTGTCTAAAAGCTTTGTGAAAGCTCAGTCCATCAGACCTACCAGGAGGGCTTGTGCACATAGACTTGTCCTGCCCAAATCAAAGCGAGCCAAAAGTGTTGCCGCCAGCTTCCCCACCATTGTCGCCCATCTTTGGAACACACTCCCACCATATCTGAGGGAGGAACAATCGTACTGGGCATTCAGAAAAGCCTTGAAAACCTGGCTCTTTAACTAAGGACTACACCTGAGGTTACATTGTCTGCTGTTCCTGATCTGATCACCTGACCTTTCTTCCCTATGTAAGTGTAACTGGATGTAACAGCGCCTAGATGCCTCAGGATTGTGTGTGCTTAATAAATGTAAAAATAAATAAATGATTCTCTGAGAGCTGTGCCCAGCGATTTATAAGTTAAAAAAATGTGGAGGGATATCCAATGGAGTAAAAAATACATAATATGTACCCTAGGCTCCCTAAATCAGTTTTTGCTCTTTGGCACAGGAAAGTGACTACATTATTTCACAGCAAAGAGGGACACAGTCAAACATTGCCCGACCATGGGTGGATTTCCAAGACTTTAGGCATCCAACAGGGCACCAACCATATTATGACCTGGGATTGGCCCAGCTTAAGCTATCACTGTCTTTCCAGGTAGAAGAATTGGAACTATTTCAAAGCCTGACCAACAATTGTATTGTATTGTATTGTATTGCAGTAGTCATTTACATAGCTCCATTTCCACATGTCTATAGCCTCAATGTGCCTTGTGGTCGGAACGGCCTCAGGGACGGAAATCCAGGTATGGCTAAGTTCAAGGAGAAGGCTTAAAATGTGTGTGTGCATTTGGCCAAGATTAGGACTCAGGATGGCTGGCTAGGTTCCAGTAAGCAACCCAAGAGATCAGGCACATGGGGGGTGCTGTGGGAGATGGCGACAGAGGGCTAGTGCAGGAGACTTGATCTGCATCCAGCTAGACCGAATTTTGTCACAGGTCGTCACTGTACTCGAATGGCAGAGGTGTTGAGGCAGGTCTGGTGTTTCAGTGCGAAACCGTTATGTGACCAGTTAGACCGAATTTGACATAGTCATAACTGCATTCAAGAGTGTGTGGATGGATAGCTGTGCTGGTGCATTTACACATACCTTAAGCGCAGATGGAGCTTATCTTCGATGTTGCTGTGTCATCCAATCTTCTGTGGGGGAGACAAAGCCTACTACCCTCATACTTTTTGGCCCCTATGGACAGCCTTCCCTACTACTCTACCAAATACAATTGACTGGGTCACGTAGAACACCTTGTCAAAGGGACAGAGAGGCTACCATAGAAACTAGGCTAATGGGAGCCTCTGAGTGCAATAGACAGGTTACCTTTATAGTCTGACTACATATCTTCCATGTTCTACAAACGCTAACCAAGGCAGTCTAATGAGCATGCTGTCAAGGATATTTACTTGTTAGAATGGTGCGATACAATGGCTAAGTTAAGCAGTTATAGTTGCAGTGGAGAGTAACCAACATATATTTGGGTGTCCTGGGCAGGCTAAACAAAGTAGGCGTAAATGCTCTAAGTGTACCACATGTGTTAACTTGCATGTGCCTTCTTCTAGGAACAACCCCAATGCATATCTAGGTAAACCCCCATGACTGTCCCCACAGGTATTGGAAGTGGGGTAATATGAAACTATCAGGTCCAGTTCCAAAGCCTTCGAGCAGTGGCAAGCTATACTGACAGAACTTTAAGCACATAATGGGCAATCCTAAAAAGTCTTCTAACAGATTTCTTATCCCCAAAATCCATCTAAGTGCAACACGTTTCCAGCCCCCAAATCCATAAAAGTGCAACACATTTCCTACCCCCAAAACCATCTGAGTGCAACATGTTTCCTGCCCCCAAAATCCATCCAAGTGCAACACGTTTCCTAACCCCTGAATCCATCTAAGTGAAACATATTTCTTCCCCCAAAATCCAGCGAGATTTGGGACACAGCAGTAGATGGAGTAGCACCTACTTTGAGATACAGAAGTGAATGGAGAAACACCTACATCTGGAACACAGCAGTGAATGGAGAAACACCCAAATTTGAGACACCGAAATAAATAAACACCTACATTTTGGAGACATCAGTGAAGGGGGACACACCTACATTTGAGACACAGCAGTGAATGGAGAAACATCTATATTTGAGACACTTCAGCAGTGGGCGAAACGCTTATATGTGAAACAAAGCAGTGAATGGGGAAGAACCTACATTTGAGACACCTCAGTAGTGGGAGGGATGCCTAGCTTTTGGACACAGCAGTATGCCAGACATCAAAGAGGGAGTGGCGGGCCAGAAATCAGCAAGGGAGCAGAAGTACAGAAAGAAGAGGGAGTGTGGGCTCAGGGGGAGCAGTGGCCCAAAAAGCATAGAGGGAGTGGTTGGCTGGAAAAAGTCAGTGAGCTGCAGATTGGGAGAAAGGATGAAGGAAGAGTGCGATAGAATGGGAGAAAGGATGCACGATGCAGAAGTAGCATGAAGAAATGAAGGACTGTGTATTGTAGGAGGAATTGGGGAGCATAAGGTGTGAATTGGTAGCATGATTTGGAGTGTGGCAATGACTGGGGAGTGCAAATTGTGACTTGGCAGTGTGAAAAAGCACATGGATATGTGTATGACTGAGAGTAAGCGGTTCAGGAATCCAAGTTGTGATGGGGAATTGGTAAGATGTGAGAGGGGTGTTGGTGAGAGAGGTGTGTGGGTGTTTGGGGATCGAAGAACATAGAAGGGGAATATTTTCAGCATTACAACTGATAATGATCAATACTGTCAATAATATTAAATAAGCATGCACATTACACCAAAAACAAAGCCAAAACAAACAATGTTCTGTCAAGCCAGAGGTATCTGGGACTATTCCTATTAAATTGATACAAAAGGTACACATAATGACACCCTGGCTCTCGTGTAGCCTTGCACACTGCCTCTTTCCTGCAATGTGGCAATCTTACACCCTCCAGTCAATAAAAAATGTGCCGCAAAAATGCTGCAATAAATAAAGATTTGTGCCGCAATATTCACCATTTCATGCTATAAAATTTGACATTCACGCTGCGATATCCTGAATGGTCTGACTAATTACTAGCTGACTAAACATGGGTGGCTCTGACACTTCAAGAGAGCACAATAGGGAAGATGCACCTCAAGGGAGAAGCCGCTAGGTTTGAGATATAGCAGTAATGGGAGAACACCCAGAAATTGAAACACAGCAGTAAATGGAGAAACATCTACATTTGTGACACAACAGTGATTGGAAAACTAATTACTTGCTGACTAGCCTGGGTGTGATATGCTATGCAAGGTAATAAGAGTGGTGGGGCTTTACTGGAGCATAGTAATGGCTGTACTCCCTGTCCAGACCACACTTACCTGATCAGTCGCTGCTGGCCGACTTGCCAGGCCAACACGGGCAAACACGGATGGGAACTTCTTCTTCGGGAGCTGCCTTTTGTCTTGGGCCCTTAGCCGAGGGCTGCCCGGGCAAGGGCTGCCCTGGGTACCACTGTAAAGAGGGCGGCTTCCACATCCACTCGCTAATCACGTGGGGAAAGGGCAGGAGAAAAGACATTGGTATGGGTTGCATGTGGGAGCTAGCAGACAAGCGAGGAGGGAAAGAAAAAGCACGAGAGAAAGGCAAAAAAAGGCAGGAGAAAGGCAAAAGAAAAAAGCAGGGGGGAGAAAACACCCAAAGGCACAAGAAGGCAAGATGGAGGGGGAAACAGGGGGCACTGCAGCTGGTGGAAATGCCGTCCCGATTCATAATGCACACAGAGCAGGGCATTTGGAAAGTGAAATCACGCAGGAAAGGGGTTGGAGAAAAGACATGAGGAGCGGTTGAATGTCGGAGCTAATAGACAAGCAGGGAAGAAAAGAAAGAGAGAAAGGTAAAAGAAAAAGGCAGGGGTTAGAGTGCACCCAAAGGCAAAAGGAGGAAAGAGGGAGAGGGCAGGAGGTGACACTCACTTGTATTGGGATGATGCTGCAAAACCCTCTTGTAAGGGCCTGCAGCTGGTGGAAATCAATAAGTCAAGAAATGAATTAGTCCGAGACTACCATGAGGTGCCTTGAAGATGCCAGCCTGAAATATGCACTTCATGCCCGCACCTCAAATGACTGGAGATCATTGTAGATCCGGAGCAGTAACCCCAAACACTATCTAAGGAAGTGCCGGAAAGGCTATTGAGGCAGAGGGAGAGAAAAGTATAAGCAGAGGTCCATTGATGGTGACAGATAGCCTGAGGCCTGCCAAACACAAACAGGAAGAAAAGTGGCACCATCTTTGCCACGAGAGAGGCAACAGAGCAGAGAAGATATTGGGGGCTAGAACATTGAGTGCAGGACATTATTGCAGACACAGAGCAAAGGATGAGCCAGCGAAACCACAAGTAGCTGCAACCTGTGGTGCTGAGAGGGGAGACGGAGTCACCTTCCGGGACACTGCTGCTTAAGCATGAGCAGCCACTGTGGAAGGAGAGATGGTGGTGAGTTGAAGAAGCTGGCTGCTGGGTAGCGTGATAAGCACTGTTACAATGGCAGGTGACCACACGATCAGGAACAAGGAAAGAAAGCTCCAAAGCCAGGAAAGGTGGTCCCAAACCCTGCTGTATGACACACCAGTGGTCCCCGGGGAATGGAGGGGTACCTGCTGCAGATAGGTTTCCTACTGAGGAGAGCCGCAAGTGAGTCACCCAAGTCCAGGAGAGTTGCAGCAGTGGGAGCACCCATGTGTTGTGAGAAATGCTCGAACCCAGGCACCTGAAGAGGTGTGGAGCACTGAGGGGAGCTGGAGGATAAGAGCCGTCTTATTCGCAGTGTGGTGTACTTCCATGAACCAGGAAAGGTATGGGATGGGATGAAGAGTGGAAGGCGGTGTCCTAAATGGCACCCTGGTTGAGCTAAAATGAAAATAGCCAATGGATCCAGAGAGGTTCACAGCCTGAGAAGAGAGCCAAAAGGCAAGAATCCTTCAGTGTTGTAATCCATTCAGAGGTAGGGACCCCCTAACCTCTCTGAGGTTGAGCTCATGTGAGAGACCCTGCGAAATGAGCAGTGGATAGCAGGAGGCAGGAGGGCTCCATTGGGGCTCAACCGGCAACAATCCACACACTGGGACGAGGACAGCCGGTACTGTGAAGGAGCTGATGTTCCCCAGAACTGTGCTGAGGGTGCAGTCACAACCAGACACAGGGAACGAACCTCCACACCTCTAGGGGTGCACTCTGGACCCACAATAGGAAGGGAAGTCAGCACTTTGAGTGGGAGTGGGAATTTGATTTATCTAGAAATATGCTTGCACCACAACTAACAGGTGGATGCCATATTGCAAAGCCAGTTATACAGATGAAACAAGCACTAGGTGGAGTCGCCTGGTTCATGATGTGTAAGGCCCAACCATTGATTATGATCATGAAAGTGTCTAGCTGTAAAGCGAGTGTGGTTGCTAAATGCTATTTTATGTTATGTTATTTTGCATTTATATAGCGCCTTATGTACCATTGGTATGATCTCAAGGTGCTGGTAGGTTGAACGCCCTCGGGAACCGAATTTCAGGTCAGTAGAGAGAGAGAGAGAGAGTCATAAGGTGCGTGTGAGCACCGGATATGTGTGCAGCAGGTGTGGCATTCGTGTGATAGCTGCTTCTTAGCGGTAGGTGTGGTGGTTGGGAGATCAAGAGTATGTGCTCGTTCTGGCAGGTTGTTATCCAGACCGATTTTGGGTGCATTAGGCCTGAGGAAAATGCCTAGGCTGGAGGGTGTGTAACCAGCTGTGTTTATTTAGGATGATGGGGAGTATGAGGCAAGTGATGATATGAGAACAGTTATACCGAATGGTGTCATAGTATCGCTGTGTTCTAGTTGAGTGGTGGTGTGAAGAAGAGAGTAAGCGTGGAGATGTGAATATGGTGGTTTACCTTAGGTGCTTGAGATCAAGCACACTCCAATAGTTCCATGCACTCCAACCGTTCCATGCACTCCGATCGTTCCATACATGCACTCCAGACCGTTCCATGCACTCCAGACCGTTCCATGAACTCTAAACCATTCCATGAACTCCAAACCATTCCGTGCACCCCAAACCGTTCCGTGCCCTCCAAAACGTTCCATGCACTCCAAACCTTTCCATTCACTCCGTTTTATGTACTCTAACCATTTTATGCATCCAAACATTCTATGCACTCCAGCCATTCTATGTACTTCGATCGTTTTATGCACTTCGATCGTTTTATGCACTTCGATCGATTTATGCACTTTGATTGTTTTATGCACTTCGATCATTCCATGCACTCGAATCATTATTGTAAGTGTCCATTCCGTGTCCTCTATCCGTTCCGTGCATTCCATCCATTGTATGTACTCGCTCAGTTCTATGCTTACTATCAGTTTGATCAGTTCTATGTATTCCTTCTGATCAATGCACTTTGTCCGATCTATGCATGTTATCCCTACATCATCCGGTCTGCTCATTTCCACTTTATCCGTTCTCCATGCATCATCCATCCACATACTTGACACCCTGTTTCACCCGTTCCATCCACATACGTCATCCGTTCATCTACATATGTCATCTGTTCAGCCACCTACTTCATTCGTTCAACCACCTACTTCATCCGTTCCACCCACTTCATCTGTTTCATCCACACATTTCTTCTGTTCCACCCACTTCTCACGTTCCATCCACTTCACCCGTTCCACCCACCTCTCGGGTTCCACCCACTTCACCGGTTCCAACCACTTTACCTGATCCATCCATTTACTTCATCCGTTCGTCCACCTACTTCATCCGTTCTACCCACTTCACCCGTTTGTCCACACATTTCTTTCGTTTCATCCGCTTCGCCCGTTCCACACACTCCACCCATTCCACCCACACCAACCATTCCATCCAGCTCATCCGTTTCACCCACATACTTCCCCGTTCCAACCCCATACTTCTTCCGTTCCATCCACATACTTCACTCTTTCCATCCGTATACTTCACCCGTTCCATCCACATACTTCACTCGTTCCATCCACATACTTCACCAGTTCCATCCACATACTTCACCCATTTTCATCCATCCATGTACCCCAATTCATCCACATATTTCCCCGTCCTTCCACACACTTCACCCGTTCCATCCACATACTTGACCTGTTCCAACCACGTACTTGACTCGTTCCATCCACATACCTGACCCGTTCCATCCACATACTTGACCCGTTCCATCCACATACTTGACCCGTTCCGTCCACATACTTGACCCGTTCCATCCACATACCTGACCCGTTCCATCCACATACTTGAATCGTTCCGTCAACATACTTCACCCGTTCCATCCTCCCATTTTCTCTGTTCCTTCAATATATTTCACCCGTTCCTTCCACATACTTCATCCGTTCCATCCATCTACGTACTTCACCCGTTCCATCCACATACTTCACCCGTTCCATCCATATACTTCACACGTTTCATTCACCCATTTTTCTCTGTTCCTTCCACATAGTTCACCCGTTCCTTCCACATGCTTCATCCATTCCATCCATCTACATACTTCACCCGTTCCATCCATATACTTCACGTGTTCCATACACCCACTTTCTTCATTCCATCTCCCTACTTCATCCGTTCCTTCCACATACTTCACCATTCCATTCACCCACTTCCCCATTCCATCCACCCATTTAGCCCGATCCATCCCCATACTTCATCCTTTCCATCCACATACTTCATCCGTTCCACCCACTTCACTCGTTCCACCCAGTTCATCTGTTCCATCCAGTTCATCCATTCTATCCAGTTCATCCGTTCCACCCAGTTCATCCGTTCACTCACATACTTCACATACCGTTCCAACCCCATACTTCATCCGTTCCAGCCACATACCTGACCCATTCCATCCACATACTTGACTCGTTCCGTCAACATACTTCACCCATTCCATCCTCCCATTTTCTCCATTCCTTCCACATATTTCACCCATTCCTTCCACATACGTCATCCGTTCCATCCATCTACATACTTCACCAATTCCATCCAAATACTTCACCCGTTCCATACACCCACTTTCATCCGTTCCTTCCACATTCTTCACTATTCCATTCACCCACTTCCCCCTATTCCATCCACCCATTCCACCCAATCCATCCACATACTTCATCCTTTCCATCCACATACTTCATCCGTTCCAGCCACTTCACCCGTTCCAAACAGTTCATCTGTTCCACCCAGTTCATCCGTTCCACCCAGTTCATCCGTTCACTCACATACTTCACCCGTTCCAACCCCATACTTCATCCGTTCAAGCCACATACTTCACTTGATCCATCCACTTCACGCGTTCCATCCACATACTTCACCTGTTCCATTCAACATACTTTACCCGTTCCATTCAACATACTTGAGCTGTTCCTTCCAGATACGTCACCCGTTCGCTCCACACTCTACACCCGCTCCACACTCTACACCCGCTCCACACTCTACACCCGCTACACACTCTACATCTGCTCCACACTCTACACCCGCTCCAGACCCTCCAGCCGCTCAATACCCTACATCTACTCCACACCCTACATCTGCTCCACGCTATCATCCACTCCACACCCTACATCGGCATTACACCCTACATCTGCTCCACCCTCTCATCCGCTTCACGCTCTCATCTGCTCCATTCTCTCATCCGCTCTACGCTCTCCTACGCTCTACGCACTTCATTCTCTCCACCGACATTCATCCGCTCCACCGACTTCATCCGCTTCACCGACTTCAACTGCTCCACTCACTTCATCCATTCATCATGCATTATTGGTTCAACTCATCTCACTTGTCGCACGCACTCGATCCGACTCATGTTCTCCATCTGTCGCATGTACTACACCCGTTTCATGCACTTGAAATGTCTATTCTATTTGTTCCATTTATACCATGCACTCTTACATTCCATGCCATCTATCTGTTTTATACACTCTACTAGTTCTATGCACTCATCCGTATGCCGTATGCCATTCCATCCTCTCCACTTTATTCCTTTTGTTCATTTGGTTCCTCTCGTCCATTACATTTATTTCATCCATTTCATTAATTTCAGCCACTTTACTGCTTTCATACAATTTATTCTTTTTATCCACTTCACTCATTCTATTCTGTTTGTCCTTTTTAGTTTACATTAGAGGTTATTAGTTTTCGATTTCTCGCTTGGAATCTTGATGTTGGATTGTTATTTATGTTATTGTTACAGGGCCTCGCTGCAGGGGTTCTCAGACGTAGCAGCTTTACAAGCAGTGCAGAATGATATTATTAAGAAATGACTCAATGGCCACAGGGGTATATACTTCCAAGGGGACAAATGACCTAATCCCGGAGGAGGTGGCGGAAACCTTGGCCAGGTGCTATGAGGAGTTATATAAAGGGGAAGCTCTGGTAGACGACTGCAACGTTAGAGAGTACCTCGAGAGCCGAGACACCACCCAATTGAGATAGGAGCCCTGGAGGCCCTGGAAGAACCAATAAGTGAGAAGGAGGTAGCCCAGGCAATTAGAGGGATGAGGACTGCAAAAGTTCTGGGCCTTATGGGTTCACAATGGGTTTTTACAGAAGACGCCAAAAGACTTTGGTCCCTAAACTTCAAAAGGTTTTAATGTGATAAAATGAATAACGGGACATACCCCTATCTCGGTGATGCACAAGGAGGCCAGGGATCCATGAAAATGCGCCCTCGTCATACAGGCCCATTGTGCTGTTCAATTTTGATGCAAAAATCTTGACAAGAGTACTGGCTAATAGGTTGTGTTGGTTCTTGCCGGAACTGATCCACTAGTACCAGGTAGGATTTGTGCAGCTCGGACAGGGGGCTGATAACATTTGTAAGACCATTGATCCAATGCATGAAGAAAGGCTGCTCCTATGTGATACAATCTTACTATCCTTGGACTCAGAAAAGGCATTTGACCGGGTCTAATGGAGGTTCCAGTTGGAATCCTTGCGAGCATTCGGCTTTGGGCCAAGGTGTATCAAATGAATAGCCCACCTGTACTCGAAGCCAGGTGCGCAGGTGAGGGGAAATGGATGCTCCTCCAGGGCATTCAAATTGGGAGGAGGGATGCAACAAGACTGTCCCTTGTTACCATTATTGTTTCCATTGGTCATAGAACCCATGGCAGCACAAATAAGAAGGAATAACGAAGTGAGGGGTTTCACAGTTGGGGGGACAGAATACCAACTGTCCCTATTCGCCAACGACGTACTCGTGGGGGGGGGGGTCGAATAAGGACAGGGTTTCCTTTAGGGACAGGAGATCCCCTAGGTCCAAGGGAGGGGCAGGTCTACCAGATGTGAACTGTTATTGTAGTGCAGGTAGGGTATCACACAAAACTGTTGAATCTCCAAAACTGTGAGGCAAAAACATGGAAATATTTTAATCAAATGTTTGCACCTAATGTCGCAAATATAGATGGGTTGTGGGGTAGGGGTGTTGATTAGTAATGAGGTGTGTGCAGGGGATCTCCCCCCACATTTATTTGCAAGAAAAGTGCAACATTAAAAAGAATCCATTCGATATTTTGGGCATTTGCAGTGATTTTTGCCCAGTTATCACAGAGATCCACTCAGCTAGGAGTGGTCCTGGACTTTCTCAGGAACCCACTAGGAAAACAATGGGTCCAGATAGAAAACCAACTGCTGCAACCAGTATCGGTGGGGGGATGGTTGTGGACCCCATGGGGTGTGTGTTTGAGTTCCAGAAAGGAACACCTATCATTGGGCCCCTTTTGGAGAGTATGGGGGGATAGGAGAATGAAAGGGGAATTGCCACTTGCCGCCCTAACCCCTTTTAGCTGTTTGTGGGCTCTCCCCTTCCTGGCTAAAATCCCAGACCCAGCTTGCTACCAGAGCTGGATCGAGGCAGGTCTGGAGAGAGTAGGACAGCTATGGCAGCAGGGGAAGTTCATCGATAGACATTTGCAGGAAATGTTTTGCTAGGAGAATCCCAAAGTATAGGCATGTTATCAGTATTTTTGTACCTAAGACACAAAGGAGTATTCATGGATAAAGAGTGAAAACCGAAGATAGCAAGAAGGCTAAGCAACTTTGAGTCCCTAATGGACAGCCACCTGGGATCCACAGGTTTGATATAACACATGTACAAAATGTTATTGGAAGGGAAGGGCCCAGCTGCATTAACAGCAAAGAGCCAGTCGGATACCTCTCTGGAAACTTCCATTTCATACAAGTTACAGGCCAGGATATGTGACCTGTCCAATAAAGTCTCCCTATCTAATCAGTATAAATTACAGAGCTTTAAAGTCCTTCATCAGTGGCAATTCTCCCCCAGCACACTTGCCAAGAATGCATAGGGGAGTGGGAGACTGGTGCTGGGGACACTGTGTGGATAGAGGCTCATATGGGCATACATGCTGGAGCTATCACAGTGTTCAAAGGTACTGGTGGGAGGATCTCTCCTAGATCAAGGGATCGAAGGGGAAAGATAGGCCGCACAATCCATTAGTGAATCTATTTGGCCTGCCACAGAAAGAAAAAGGGTCACATGAACGACTATGCATGGTCCACTTCATGTTCCTGCTGGCTTGGGTATGCCTGGTCATTGCGTGGAAAAGGCTGTTCCTACCAGCGAGGGAAGTTTGGCTAAGGAAGGTGAAAACTTTTTCCAAATGGAGAGACTCAAGTTGTGGATTCACTAATCTAGGAGGAGTGGTACTGCTTCTGGGCAAACGGACACTCCAGGCAATATACCGAAAGCATTTCAGAAGGTTGAATGGGTTTATAGTCACTTGTTCGACAGTCATAGTGTGGAAATACAAACGTTTCGACACAAAAGGATTAACATTTATTTTTTCGAACGCATGGATTTTTTTTTTTTTTTGGGGGAAAAACCACAAATGTTACTATACGAACCAAAAACAAAAAAAAATACATACATTAAAAAAAATGCATTCGATTTTTTTTTCGATCCTTTTGTTTCGATATTATTGTATTTCGAAACTATGTTTTCTAAACTTTGACGGAACACCGGTTGAATGTTGTAAAAATCATTGAAGAGATTGGTTCCTCTTGGGGGCGGGGTGCCCAGAGAGCAGAGTTAACAGAAAGGAGGGTAGTAATAATCAACTGATGTCCACTGGACGGGAATGAAGGATAAGAGGACATTTAATGCATGAGATCTTTAGAAAACCCATAGAGACCGAACTGGATGTCTATTCCTGATCGCAGCCAAAACAAGGGAGGGGAGATTGTGGGGAGGGTTAAATATAGAGGAGAGCTATTTGATGGGAAGTTGATGTGGAGGGAAGTTATGATTGAATACATGTTTAAAGCAGATACAAAAATCAATAAAAAAAAAAAAACAATTAGTGTGAAAATCTGAGGAGTATAAAATGTGATCACTTATTTAGGTCTGTGGTTTATACAAGCCTGAAAATGTGATTAGTTGAATTTTGTTTTTTTCTTAAATTGTCATACCTTAATTATTGCAAATGTATGTAACAGTTTTTGCACTGTATAAGTTATGAACGTACACTGTTAGTTTTCTACATAAAAACACGCCGTAGCCTTCAAATATGAACTTTGTGAAATGAGGAAGGGAGATATGAATAAGTATTACCACCTGTCAGGGTGGGGGTGATGACCCTGCACCTTTTTTTGTGCTTAACTTTTGAACAGGGGTTCCACATATGTGGGCAGAACTCTTACAGACCCGTGATGAAGATGAAGAGAAGTGGACAGACGTCCTCTAGGGTCAGAAGGTCCCAGACTTATGTCTCCATTTTCGGCATCCATTTTTGTTTTTTCCTATATAGAGCTGATTTTAAATACATATGGCAAGGTATGAGAACATGGTATGGTTGCGGGTAGAAAACGGGCAGTAACAACATCATCCTTTAGTTGGGGAGTGACCGTCATAGTGATAATGGTGTTATGTTTTTTTAAGAAAGTGGTACCTTTGAATCACAGTTTAAATTGCAGTGTTATAATGTGACACTAGTTTCACACCCAGTGCAAGATATTAGTTTTGTAAAAATGTGGAGACGTGGTTTGGTGCCCATTTTAGTCAATGCTAACAAAGAAGAACAGAGGAAAGAATAAAAGCTAAGTGCCAAAAGGTCTTTAGAGAGAAAGGGATCATAAAGTGCCCTGACTGCATGAAGAAGTGAGTTCCAGAGGTGGCGAGCCAAAACGGAGAAGGACTGGCCCACCTTTCCTTTTCCTGCGGAAAGCGGGCACCTGTAAAAAGTGTGGTCGAATAGAGTGGAGCGTTCGTGAAGGAGAGGAATGGAGCAGTTTGGTTAAGGGATGTTGTAATGTACAACGTCCTTTCATAACGAGAGGTGAGGTGTCCTGCTGGAGGATTACCATTTTAAAGCTGCTCAGAGTTCTAATGACTCTGTAGCCTTTCATTGTTGCGACTGGGCTGCATTGTCTAAGGAGTGTGTATGTTTTATATTAGGAGTGTACACCTTAAAGTGTGTGTTTTAACATTAGAAATATTACTGAATTTAACATTCTGCACGGTTGTGAACTTATTTTGCTGCCTTACAACTGCGATTGTATCAGTCCTCTTTCTATGATTAACAGGCGGTCCTACGCCTCGTTCTGAGATTCTCCCCAGAACTTATGTGTCAGCAGTTCTGCCAGCAGAGTTGACGGGTGCAGCGGGTACGCCGAAGGCGCGCTTAAGGCAAGCCCGTCTGTGCCCGTCCGTGCCCAGGATGTGCCCTGGGTGCGCATGAGCACCAATCCTAGCTCCCATGCTTGCCATTATACGCAAACTGATTGCACTATTTCCATCCTCTACAATTTTTCCTGGTAAATTTGCCATAGGCTACGCTCTGAATTCTCAGGTGCGTGGTCTGCTACTTAATGCTCGTTCTCTGGCAGCACATACGTTAAGCTGCCGTGACCTGTTGGAGGATCTTCATCTTGATCTGTATATCAGAAACATGGCTGCGCCCCCATTCTGACCCTGTAATTATTCAATTGCTACCTTCTGACTATGTTATTCTTAGGTGTGACTGTGAGCCCCCTCGGATAGGTGGAGGTGATGCCGTGGTTTCTACGTCCGAGTTTCAACCTCATGTTCTGCCACTAATACATCTTAATATGAATGCTATACTTGTTGGTCTGTCTACATCTGCCTCATGTATGCCATATTTACTTTCGGTGTACTGTCCTCCTGGTTATGATAGAAGGTTCTGTGAGGAATTTCCTGGACTGAATATTTTGCTCCTTCAGAAATACCCGAATCTAGTTATTATGGGCGATTTTCATTTGCCCATTAGTGAGAAGGGTGGGGTGCTGGCTAAACAATTTTGACTCTCTATGGAAGACCTGGATCTTCCCCAATTGATTGACTATTCCACACATCGTCTTGGCAATACCCTTGATTTTATCTTCACTGCACCGGCATCCGTCTCTGTTGCCCCTGCATTGCCCATTACTTGGTCTGACCATGTGGTGGTACCCTTTTCTATACCTACAGTGTCCCTCCCAGTGCCTGGGCCATGGCGGTTTGCTTTCAAGCGTGGCTGGCACAACGTCTCCTGTCCTGAGCTGTCGTCTGCCATTCTTAGGGCATTGGCCAACGGATCTAGTGGGAGCTTGGCAGCCTTTTCGCAGACTTTGACATCCGTGGCTGACAAACTGGACCCTCATACATGTTGTCCGATTAGGACCCGACGCTCTGAGCCTTGGTTCTCTGCAGAGTTGAAAGTTATTAAGCTCTGGAAGAGACAAGCTGAAAGGACATGGAGACATGCGTATTTAGATGAGCATCGTCTCCTCTACCGGTGCGCGACTCTTCACTATCAAAAATCTATTAGGACTGCAAAACAGCTCTACTGTAGTAACAGTATTGAACAGGCCTTAAATCAGCCTAGGGCCCTATTTGAGGTTGTTAAGTCTCTCGTGGTGCAGACTACTCCCCAGTCGGATGTTCCTGTGTCCCAGGTACTCTGCGACTCGCTATACCTTTTCTTCGAGGAGAAAATAGCTAATATACAAAAGGATATTGCTGCCTCCTGCCTGCCTACTGCACAATACCCTCCTGTGAGCATGACTATGGTTGATTCTACTCTGCCACTATCTCAGTGGTCCTCCTTCCCTGTGGTCACAGAGGCTGAAGTGCTTGGAGCCCTCGAACGCCTTACGGCAGCTTCTGTGTTGAAGAAGCCGGGGCTTGATTCCACGGTCTTGTCTAATTGTCGGCCTATCTCTCTGCTTCCTTGCTTGATGAAGTTTATGGAATCACTGGTGTCCCCTCTGTTTAGCACTTTTCTAGAATCATCTATTTTTTTTGATCCATTGCAATCTGGGTTTCGTCCCTGGCAGAGGAACTGAGTCAGTGTTGGTCTCAGTGCTGGATGATCTAACTCGCATGGTCGATCGGGGTGGGGTTGGTGCTCTGATTCTGCTTGACTTATCAGCAGCGTTTGATACCATCGACCACCCTACCCTGATCTCCCGACTGTCCACCGTGGGCATCTCCGGCCGGGTACTCGCTTGGTTTTCCTCTTCTTTATCAGGGCGTACTCAGTCTGTCTCTCTGCCCACTTTCTTCCCGAGCCAATTCCCTACTTTGTGGTGTTCCTCAGGGCACCTTCCTTTCTCCTATTCTGTTTAATCTTTATATCCGCCCCTTCTGGCTATAATTCACGCTTTTAGTTTGCTTTACTATTCTTATGCTGATGATACCAAGATCTTTATATGGCTGGATATTGCCAACTCTGAATCGGCTGGCCAATTGAAAAACTGTTTGCTAGCTATTGGTGAGTGGATGGCAAAAATGGGCTCAAACTCAACAGTGGAAAAACAGAGGTTTTGGTGGTAGGCTCCACTACGCCATCTCTGTATTGGACCCCAAAGTTTTGGCCAGTGAGTCTTGGCCCTTTTCCCCAGCCTTTTTCATCTGTCAAAAACCTGAGTGTCAAGCTTTCTGCCTCTCTGTCTATGGCCGACCAGGTCTCTTCTGTATGTTAAAGGGCCCATTTCAAGCTACGCACTTTACGTAAGGTTCTTCCATATATCCCGGTCAAGCTAAATGCACCGGTTGTGTCAACCTTAGTTATCAGTAACATCGATTATTGCAATGCTCTCCACTTGGCTCTTCCTAAATATCTTTTACGCCATCTTCAGCTTTTGTAGAATGCGACTGCTAGGGCTCTTCTTCATCCACCCTGGGGTGCCCATATGACCCCGTTGCTATGACAGCTTCACTGGCTCACTGCTGAGCAACGCATCAGTATTGTGCACAGGACTATTCACAGGTTGGGTGCGTAATTTCTTCTGAGCAAATTTGCTCTGTACATCCCTGCTCGGCCTCTTTGGTCTCAGGATCTCAGGCCCTTACAACCCCCTTGGTTCAGGCTCACCCAGACCGGGGGCTGCGCCTTCTCGGTGGCTGCTGTCAAAGCTTGGAACCAGCTGCCTCTTGTGTTACGCAGCATTGAGACCCATTTCGTATTCCGTCGCACCTTGAAAACCTTTCTGTTTTAATCCTGTAGTCTTGATCCTTCCTCTTGTTTAGTGCCAAGATGCCTTTGGGCTTATGTTGCGCTCTATAAATACTATTAAGATAAGAGATAAGATTGATAGGTGTTTTTTCGACAGGCTTTGTTATGAAAATTCTTTGACGAAAAACCCCATTGAAAAACATAGAAGGCGTGGGGGGTGATATAAAGGGCTGGGGGTCGGAATAGTTAAAAAACGATAGGGGAACCGCAGCAAAATGAAAATAAAAATGTTTGGATGGTTTATTTCAGCAAAAAATGTTTGGTAAAAAACTGTCGAAAATGCACCTGTCGATGAAATGACATAGAACCATTGTAATGCAGGCCCTTTGTATGTATACATGAAACTTTTCAGGCAGTCAACAGGAACTGCCCCCAAGAGGGCAACCCTGGAATCCCTGAACACCCGTCGACAAGAGCAGGAGGAATGCTGCCAGGCTCTCTCTCAGGGCTGCAAGTCAATGACAGGGATTAGATAACAGTGTTCCACTCAAACTGAGTCTTCACCCTACCCCTGTATTACCCTTGGTACCTGCATTCTTGAATTCATGGTACTGCCTAATAAACGGAGCCGGGAGACCAGGGAAAATCCTTTTGTTCTCATATGCAGGACTCCCAGGAGGAACAAAAAGAAATAACCTGGGCTACAAGCGAACAGATATATGGAATCCACAAGTATAAGTTCATCTGGAGGTGAAATTCCCAGAAATAGTACAATACCTAATAATCAAAGACCAATCAAAAAGGTCCATGAACACCAAGAAGAGGGAAAACCAGGAATCGCCCATGAGCATCAAGTAGGGTTTCAAGCCAGAAAACAATCTGTAAATCTGTGCAATTTAGCAAGGTTATTCCAGGAGCAGTGCAATGCCATGACATGCCAAAGGGTCAAAACCAGATGTTTTAATACCAAGTAACTTACCAAGGAGAGAACCAAAAGAAACAGTCCACAACACACACCCAGTCGCAAACCAGAAGGTCAGTCAATACTGCAGAAAATGAAGGTCACCACAAGCAGCCAGAAAACATGGTAACAAGCAGTGATACATCATCAATGGTCCTAATGTCCCATGTGCCTTCCTGATGTCTGCAGGAACAGAGGTTCCTGCATGTAAAGGTGACGTTTTAATATTCAGAGCATCTGTTATCAAATCTATTAATTGTATGTCTTAGTCTAGTGACATGTTAATCTTTAAATATAAGCCATGTCTGGATGTGGCATGGCGGCTACCAAGAGCACACAATTAAACAGCCAGACCAATTTCATATCACACTAGTGTCAACTCGGTGATCAGGGCAAAGCTATGCCAGGACTGATTTGTATTGGTGTCTGGTCTAACTGTGTCCACAGCTGCTATGTGGAACAACCATGATGATGCCTCTTGTATTCCCACGGAGGAAGGGCAACACCTGTTCCAGGAAACAGAAACCTCCCCCAGGAGGTCTCCTTGGAACTGGTGCTACAAAGTAGCACTGACATACAAAGCCACACTCACAATAGGGTGCTGACCACTGGTGTACCTTTGAAGTTAGCAGGCATTTGAAGGGGCAGAGTTAGAGTAGCCATAAGGGAGAGGTCTGCTCAGGGAAGGGTTCCACCATCCTGGCTTCTTTTAGGTCTCTCTACCACTTCCTATCTCCCATTTCCTGCCGGCAAGATATTCCAGGTGAGATAACAGAAGACAATGGGCATTTGTTAGAACAGACTGGATTGGACCCCTTTCATCAAGCTTGCTTTGGACCAATCGCCTGTGATATTTAGCCTTTATAACAAGAGCAAATCATCTCCTTCTTTGACTCCTCTTTGGACTCTAAGCATTCACCTGGAACTCTTCTGGGAATGCAGTCTATTCCAACGTCCTCTACCATATATGTGAACATAGAAGCCTCCAAGGCGATGGAGAGCACTGCCCCTAACCATCCCCAGAGAACAATGAGGGGTGACACTGGTATTGGATCACAGTCTCTCTGCTGATTTTGCACTGGAACCAGGATCTTGCTCACTGGACGAAGGACCCCCCTGAAGGTGTCAGACAACTTCCTGGAGTGGAAGTGCAAATCTAAGGACCCACCGTGTCTCTGGGCTGGATTCGGCCTCCCAGCAACCAGAAGTCAAGGAACAGCTCAGGTCCCTGATTCCCGCATTCACATGCTTATGAGCTACACCAACCTGGACATTGCCTGCCTGCCCTAAGCTTGTTAGTGCCACATGATGTTTCTGCTTGGACCACACTACGTGTCGTACCAACTTGGCCAGCTCACCAGCTCGACGCTGAATCAGCACCTCAGGAAGCTCCTAGGAGCCTGGCGCAATGCTGTTGAGCCCTATAGCCAAGATCATAAGGTATTGCTTTTTGGGACCATAATGGCTTTAAAGCCCCCTTCTCTACCTTTTCTAGAAGAACATATCCTTAATTTATCGACATTGTTGCCAGGTCTCTTGCCTGAACTCCCCTGCGTATCAACCCAGAGTCCTTGCTCGCACAAGGCTCTGCAATCACTGTGTTTCTTTTACAGGGGTGAGATGGCAATGTTCTTAGTTTGTTGTACTGGGTGACTTTATGACAGTTCCTATATTTTTAGTTGTTGCTATATTTTTTATTGAACTTTGATTGGACATTCTTTTATTTTGGAATGATTGAACAAAAGCTGTTTTGGTTGCTATTGTGATCAGCCCACGCCCCTCCTGAACATAAAGTCTGCCCTCGGCCCACCTCCTCAAAAGAGGCGTAAGAAGGACAACTGTCGGGCTGGGCCTGTTTGACCTTTTTCATTGGGATCACTGCTGGTTTAGTAGTGGTCTGAGGCTGAGGAGGCGGGTTAGCCACTACTCATCCCTTTAGTCCTGCAGGGTATTCATCATTTCATCGAGCAAGTGTTAATGTGCAATCCACTTTTTATTTTCAGCAATGCTGACAGCATGTGTTTGATTTTGTGAGGTTGTGTGCCTTCTTTACTGTGCAGCACAGTTATTCTTCTCTAGCCTTCAAGATGTCTTTCTTTTTCCCCTTTGACTTCTAGGGACTTTCTAGCCCCCGACATGACAGAGTGAGTCATAGCCAGGAAATAATTATCAATCCAGTCAATACTGGTTACTCATTATGAATTCTTTTAGCCCAATTCCTCCAATCATCACAACTACTGCACATCTCTATGATGCCTCTTTTCAGCACTCCATCCCTCGTCAGTGAAATGCACCGCAGACATTGCCATTTCACTTTCTCTACTACCCCCTTCATCCTGCCTGTATTTTTTCTTACTTGCGCAGTGGCCTCCCTGATCACCAGTCCTCACGCCTGTTGTGTATTCTTGTGATACAAATCACATCACGCTTATATCATATATTGAACGAAATCTTCAGTTTAATAGGAGAAGCCCCCAGGAGGGCTTTTTTATATTAGCACATCCATATCACTCTCTCTCTTCGTTTGAACCTCCGCTGTTAACCGCTCCTCTCCTACACACTCGGTGTATACTATGTTGCTTTCTGCTTTGTCGCGCGTATCATTCACCCTTAGTGTTGCATTAAAAATGGCGGCACGCACAGCACGCACTAAGGCCCTTTCCTCTAGTGCACTAGGCAGTTGGCCCGCTCGCGCACAACATCCGTATAATGCCGTTCCTTGTAAGTTTATTTGTTTATAGTTTCCGTTTTTTTTTTCATTTATTGTGCCGCTCACCTGTTTCCTTGTCATCACATATATTTCCCTCATAGATTTCAGCGCTTATCGCAGCTCCTCGTAATGAACGGCATCAATGTTCGGAGCGTTTACTTAAATCGCTCATGCTGTGCCCGGGGGCTCTCTCCATGCAAGTAACTCCTCGTCGCCAATTGTTGTGTATTCTTGTGATACAAATCACATCACGCTTATATCATATATTGAACGAAATCTTCAGTTTAATAGGAGAAGCCCCCAGGAGGCCAACTTCTTTCATTAACATCTTCGTGTATGGTCTCATCAACATTCTGGAACCATACACGAAGATGTTGTCATAGTTACAGAACCTTGTGTGCATGCATTACTTTAACATTATCCTCACAACGCCCTCATGCCCTTTGGTCAAATTCCTTCAATTGCTACACGCCCCATGACCACAGCCAAGCTACATAATGAATCAGTCGTCGCCCAGCAGCAGAACGGACATTGCTTCCTCATTCTCTGTATTTCCGTTGACGCACTTCTCTTATCATCTTAATTATTTCATTTCATGGAATGCATCATTTGCACCTCGCCCGGTTGTTTGGTTCTTTGGTGTGTACAAGTGTTGGCCTCTCTGACACTTACTATGCAACCTCCCATGGCACACCCTAACCAACAAACTGTGATTTAGCGGACAACTGCTACATTATAATGTACGGATGACTATTGCAAATCATTTTCACTGCAATATATTTTAATCCCAATTTCTTTATTCGATTTTTTGAGGGAGTGAAAAATACAGGAGGTTACCCCAACCCACCCCTGCCCTCTGCCCATGGCATATTTGTGGGTTGCAGTTAAAGGCCCCACACAGAAGGCCCTTTAACATGAATAGCAAGATTTTAAACACTGAAACAAAAATGCCCTGGCCTTTTGCTTGGTAAAAATAAAGAGCCATGAGAAAAGGAGCCTACCTGTCATTACAAATAGATAGGCAGCATTTAAATTTTCAAAAGAAGGAAGATCAAAGATACCTGTCACATGGAAAACAAGATTTATAAACATTAAAAACAAAATCAGCCTGCACAGTAGTGCAAATAAAAATGGTTGTAAAAAGTAAAAGTGAAAAAAAAAGTCACTGCTCACAGAAAAATGTCAAGATGACAAAACGTGATGTGCGGGTTCACCAAATGCAATGTATATTATGGTTCACCTACAAAACTCCAGTGACATTTAAATAGCCAGTTTGGGCCTCATTAAGAGTATGGAGGTAGCCATGCCGCTTTTGGCGGCATGGCTACCCCCATACCGGGTACCGGGTTGGGTTCCAGGAATGAGGAATTACTGGGTCACATCTCTCATCTAATGACCAACCGCAATAAAATGTCTTGCTAAAGGCGTTGAAAGTCAGTGTTCCCCAGACTGCTAGCTCTGAAAGCATGGACTTCAAGAAAAAGACACTGCTTGGCTGGAGTATGACTAATATGTGTGAAAATGGGGGCACCCGCTTCCAAGAGCAAGCTTCCAACATTCCAAGAAAAAGGAGACTGACAGAGGTACAGGCTGACCCAGTGAAAGCAAATAGTTGGAAAACAGAAATTGGCAATTGCCCCACCTGAACATTCACAATTTTTTTAAAAGGACTATTATCACTAAAGGCCTTTTTCTCTGCAACCATAATGTGGATTGGTTTCATTTTTGTACCTTTTGTTATGTAATTTCCAGGCGATTTTGGGGATATAAAATGCATCTACCTGTGACTGCAATTTAGTCTAGGTTTCTGGCTGATCCGAACATGTTCCAAATGTGAGAGTTGGTGAGCGGGTGGAAAATGAAATTAGAGATATTCTTAATAACTTAAATATTCATAACTGTTGTGATTTCTATGGAAATGGCAGAAATGTGCCACATGGCCATGCTACATCTGTCAGTCGACGGGGTTCTCACCTATGCTTCAGTGTCGCCGTCGCTGGATGACAGGTCAGATCTGGAAGGCTCTGCTGTGGTCTTGTCAGGTGTTCCCTTCTTTGTGAAGAGGTAGGGTCTGTTCCGGGAGCTCTCCACTGTCGTTGCACTGAGGAACAGTGAGCAACAAGAATGGTGTTACCCCTGTGCAGGCCGGGATGGGGAAAAAGCAGATGGCATAAAAAAACCTGGATGGTATTCGAATGGAAGGTGTGTCAACTGGAGAAGGTCTCCTTAAGTATTCAGTTTGAAGAGGAGTAACAGAGAATGTCCAGTGTGCAGCAACTGTGTCTGGATACTGAAGTCCAAGCAAAGTATGGGATGGAAAGGTAAGGAAGTATCAGCCGTAGCCAGAAGCAGCACGGGCGAGAACAGAATACAATGAGGAAGCGGGGACAAGACCTGTAAAGGTAAGAACAGTACAGTCACCAAAACAGAGGATACCATACAGTAAGTTCCCTAAGATGCACGACGCACCTGATGTGGGAACTAGGCGGCTGGCGAGATCGCTGTCAGGTGAGGCGTTGGCTGAACCAACAGTAAGAAGTGGAAAAAGGCAGAGGTCCAAAGTAACGAAGCCGCTCTGAAACAAAAGACAGCCGAGGACTCAGAGAAACCCAGCATGGGTGAAATAGATGGAAACGGTAAGCGATGAGAGATAGAGAGAGAGAAAGAGAGAGAGAGAGAGAGAGAGAGAGAGAGAGAGAGAGAGAGAGAGAAAGAACCGCCACTGAGACGAGCCAGTTACGAGAGAGCAGCCAGAGAGAGAAAAGGTAGCACATGCGCCAAGCGCAGCAAGAGAAACAAAGGGGCAGGAGCAAATCCTGTGGGAAGGTGGAACGGTGAGAAGAGAAAGCAAAAGCTACTGGCCCCGACCAATAAAGGCACGAGAAGGCTGGAGAGAAAGGCGCTAGGATGCAAAGCGACCAAGCTGGAGCGACAAAACAACTAAATTTGCAACGCACTGGGGGGTGAGGCCAACAGGTATTAAAAGGGACAGCAGCAGAAAAGACTAGACTGTTAGCCTAGAAACGTAGTGGAACATCCAATATGGCTCCTCCAATGGGACAATACCTTCCAGGAACCTCTCCTCATGACAGCATCATACGGATTTGGTGGTCAGCTTATCTAATTCTTCATGATCAGCTAAAACAAGAAAATATGTTTAGCATGGCAGTTGCTAGTAAAATTATGAAGTTGTAATACATAACTAATTTTTGACAAAAAGGTGGAAGGAGAACAAAGGGATGATTTCAAATGGCAATTGCCATATGTTGCTCCAGACCCCTAAACCAACCCTGACTTGGAGGCTGGGTTGGGAGGAGAGAGAAGGATAACTGTCCAATCCTAGTGGCAGGAATTATTGCAGGGTACCTCCCCAAGATTGTAAAACTGGTGGTGTCTTCACTGATATATAAGGGGGACTGCACTAGGGCAGGGATTGCACAGACAGACAGATAGAAAAAGGAGAGAGGATGACAGAGAGAAGAGACAGACCATCAGGAAGGCTGCTGAAACTTACCATCTGACAGCTGTAAGGAGACACCAGAGGAGATTGCTTAGTGTGCATCAGGGTGGAGCTGTCTATCTCTAGGAAGGCCTCAAATCTGACTGGGCCCTATGGTGGAGAGCGAGAGAACATCGTTGAGAGTGGAGTGACCAGACCCCTGCCCTATCTTGTCCTGAGATGCAGCTGGCTTTCCTGAACCTTAAACAGAAGCTTGCTATGTAAGTAGAACTGAGCCCTGGGGAACCAAAAGGTGGGGGGAGTCTACTTGCCCGTGAATCCTTTCCCTTTATATTGGGTGCGGGGCCAAACTGTGTGGATCCTTAGCCTATGTAACCAAAAATATTAATTTAATTCATTCTCCATTTGGCAGAACACTACGGGGTGAATTTTGTTAAAATTCAAAATTAACAAAGCTAATTTTCCAGTGTGCGCTGAAACCTATAGCATATAGTTTAATTGGGTAATCCTTGTTGTCCCGCTGACCCTGACTTCTTTAAGGAAAAGGGGTGTCTTTGTTCCTAAATCAGTCCAAACTTTTTATCCAGATTCCCCAACACAGGCCTTTCAGTAAGAGAGGTCTGAAATCCAAAATTCCTCAAAGCATTCCAATTTGTCTGTCTGACTTCCCAACATAGACCAAAGCAAGGGTGGGTCTGAAAAACAAACCGATAAATCACCCTGTGTTTATTTAAACCAAAAGTGTGGGTGAAATCATAATTGCCATATGTATTTTTACCAATCTTGAAATCCTACTGCTACCTTTTAAGCCTGCAAAAAAATAAAAATCGCACATTACATAAGTACCTTTGTTATTGATCAGTGTAATTCTTTCGTGAAGTGAAATTTGCATAAAGTTAAGAATTGTGACTGTGTTCTTTTTAACTAATTTTTGTGATTTATTTATGCTGAGAGAAGTTGATTGTGTTGTGCCATGGATAAAGTGGTGTTTAACAATTTCATGCCAATTCATATTACCTTTAATATCAATAAATACCAATATATTTCCCAGACACCGGCCTGGTTCTTGGCTCATTGTTAGCTCATGGGCGAGGGATCCAAGGGGCATGATATTTGTCTGAGATAGGGCTAAAAAAGTATCTGTTATACAGTTTGTTGAATAAACACTTGAGTAGGGAGGGAAGGAATTCCCTGTGTTGAGGGTGGCTTCTCAATAAATCTTTACAAATTGCTTCACCAAAAAGACGCCCCCATGTATTTTTGCAGCGGAAATTTACCAAAAAAGCGGACATTAAAATAAAATCTGGATTGAAAATTTCTCAGTGCAAGGACTGGATACCCTATTGCCGCTCACCACAAAGTGATGGCTGCCACGACCTGTGTTCCTGAGTGTGCCACTGCTGTAAACTGCACACTACTGTCCCAGGTCACAAGAATGACTCCATATTCATTTCCCTATGCTTCCTTTGCCGTTAATGCTGATTGGTGGACAATTTAAGATGGCGTCCATCCACAGTAGCTGTCCATCTCATCGACGGTCGTTGACGTTTTTAGATAGCTTTACATAAATGGGGCATGCATTAATTCAGAGCACTGTCTGGCAACCTAGGTATCAACCAGCGCGCAACCATTGAACAGCATCCATCAACCAGGAAGTTGGCAAGAGAAAAAGCAGACGATGGTAATGCACTCCGTGGTAAACAAGCAGGCCTTTCATCGTGTTTTCAAAGGAGGGCCATGAACGTTTGTTCTAAAGTACTATGTTTGTCTCCTTAATTATTCACATGGCCGACCACTCCGAATGGTCATTTATTTTCCCCAAAACATGTAAAACATAGGTTTTATATTCTAGATATTTGCAGTGTTGATCCACTAGGGAGAGGAAGAGTGTCTTCAGCCCACATGATAAGGTGTCTTCTGAACCAAAATATGGTAAAGGAAGTGAAACCTGGGTTGTGCACCTGCTTTTTGAAAGGTGGAGTTCTAATTGATGGCGTCTATGATTTCCCAAACACTTCTATTTGTTTTTTTGGAAAGTAGGTGGTCTTCAATAAAAGCACATCTACAACCTACTGCTTAAACCGCATTGCCACTCACCAACGCCCACACTCTCTGTTAGGCAACTGTGGGCCTCATTACGACCCAGGCGGTAATCGTCCGTCATTACCGCCATGGCGTAATGAGCGTTTACGCCGTGGGCCGATGGCGTATAGAGCGCCACATTACGACCCATCGCGCACGAGCATTACGCCATGGCGGTAATGCAATTAACGCCATGGCGGAAAAGGCCCCTACCGGCATCGTAAAGCGAGCAAGGTGCACTTCCGCCACCGTAAGTAGCGGCCACCGTAAGTAGCGGCCACTGTAAGTAGCGGCCACCGTAATTTGCGGCGGGCGTAAAAAGCAGAACCGGAAATAGCGTCATCGCGCCGGAACGGGAAACAGCCCATCGGCCATCTTTAAAAACAAAATCCATTGCCATCCTACCGAACAACACCAGACCCAACCCTGACACCTGTCCCAACCTATCACCCACCCATCCAAGTAGCCGAAAATGCCTAAAGCTGTGAAAAAGGCATGTGACCGCCAGCGCCAGGAGAGATTCAGCCGGGAGGAACTCTGCATGCTTACGGAGACCCTGCAAGACAACGCAGGTCTCGTTTTCTCCCCGGAAATGACCAGGACAGCGATAGGGAAGAAGAAGGCCATCTGGGCCCTGGTGGCTGAGCGTGTCAGCGCGGTGGGGACCGTACCCCGCACCCCACAGCAGTGCAGGAAGCGCTGGGATGACCTACGCATACGGGTCAGAGCCGTCATCTCTGCAAACCGCAACCTTGCCCTGGGTACCGGTGGAGGGTCGGAATCCCCCCTAAAACTCCAACCGTGGGAGGAGATCTGTGCAACCACGATTGGCATGGAATCCATTGAAGGCGTCGGAGGGATGGAAAGGGGAGCTCCGACATCAGGCGATGAAGGTAGGTGCCTCAAACAAGACATGCCATAGTCACTGCAGTCCAATCATGTGTAGCACAAGGTTGCCCTAGAGTGTAAATGCAACACATATCAACACTGCCCATAGCCACATGCAAGCACCACCCTGTATACACTGCTGGCACCCGCATACCTGCATCCACATTCCACACTAAAAGGAGACAACCTGCATGGCACTGCCTGAAATCTGCCTCATCTACTGACCAGAATAATGTCAATCATTGTCATTCCAAAGTCCGCAGACCCATCAATAACGCCCTCCCTCCTTTGCTCCACCACAGGCACAGATTCACACCCAGAGGACCAGGACACCCCTGCGCCGAAGAGAGCCAAGAAGGCCATCAATAACGTCCCTGCACCCTCAACCTCAGCTGCAGTGAGGCAGACCCCACTACAAGCAGGTCCCACTGCAAGCATACCTGACGTCCCACCGGCAAGCACCCCTGTAGGCAGAAGGCCAGCAGCAGCTGCTCCACCTCCACCGACATTGCCTGCCACAGAAGGCACGGGGTCAGCGGCCAGCAGCAACATCGGTGAGACAGCTGCAACAGCTGCATGTTCAGACTCAGACATGGAGCACGAGGTCAGAAGCCCCACTGACCTACTACATTCCCCCTGTTTCTCAGACGCCAGCCCCCATGAGGATCACACACAGGGGCACACAGAGGTAGAGGAGTGGCCTTCCACGCCATGCCCTGTCCACACTCCACAGGAGGGGAGCAGCCCCTCCATCACTCCACCAGCACTGGCCATAGGCCATCAGGGTCAGCAGTCCCTCGAGGACATCACAGAACGGCAGCATCAACTGTCCACGATGCTGAATGAGCATGCCGCGGAATGTGTGGGGGCTAGGTCTACCATTGAACAGGCCACGGAGACCCTAAGGGCCGAAGTAGCACAGAGCACTGCCACCCTGAGGGATGCCATGCAGGCCATGTCCAGGGACATCTGTGCGGAACTTGCCGCCTTGCGTCGTGCGCTCACTGAGCACACCCACACCCTACAGGACGTGCATGCACAGGGGCAGCCAGGGACATCCTCCACTGCCAGTTCTGCACAGAGCAGCCCCGTGCGACGTTCCGGACGTAACCTGCGCTCCACAGCCAGGGGTGCCCCGGGGGCCGGGAGAGGGGGCTTGTAACAGCCTGTGGCCACTGTCACAGGCATCTGTTGACACCTAGAGGGGGTGTGTTGGGGTGTGCAGGGGGGAGGTTGGAGGGGGTGTGTTGGGGTGTGCAGGGGGGAGGTGGGAGGGGGTGTGTTGGGGTGTGCAGGGGGAGGTGGGAGGGGGTGTGTTGGGGTGTGCAGGGGGGAGGTTGGAGGGGGTGTGTTGGGGTGTGCAGGGGGGAGGTGGGAGGGGGTGTGTTGGGGTGTGCAGGGGGGAGGTGGGAGGGGGTGTGTTGGGGTGTGCAGGGGGGAGGTGGGAGGGGGTGTGACACGACATTTCATAGTTTCAATACACTTTTTTCTTTAAAAAAAAGTAATGTGTGGACATTTTCATTGCGTATGTGTGCTTTATTGGTGTACAGTCCACCGTGTGCATGTCCCAGAGACACACAGTGCCCCAAGTGCTGTCTCCATGTGATAAACACCAGCCGTGTGTGCTAGAAGCAGTGGTCGATGATACTTTGGCGCATTGCACGCCCCTCCTGTGCATCGCCTCCTCCATGGGGTGCCGCCCCATCTGCACCCTCCTCATCCTCATCGTCAGGTGGTTGCAGTTCTGCGTCAGGGGGGAGGGGCACATTCCGTCTGATGCACATATTGTGTAGCATGACACATGCCATGACGATCTTTGCCACCTTCTCATGCCCATACAGGAGTGCCCCACCAGACCTGCTGAGGCTTCGGAACCGTGCCTTCAATAGGCCGAATGTCTGCTCTATGACCACACGAGTATGTGTATGTGCACGGTTGAAGTCCTCCTCGTGCTGGTTCTGCGGGTTCCGGACTGGTGTAAGGAGCCACCTCTTCAGGGGATAGCCTGCATCACCTGTATGTAGGCGAAAATGTATGTGTCAGTCATGTTGTCTGATCAGGAACATGATGTTCCACCATGGCTCGCATCCAACTGTTACTTTGGCTCACTTCTACATGCACTGATTGATTCACACAATGCAACCAGTATATGCTGATGGCTCCCATGGCCTGTTTTGCATGCCATCACCCAATGTATGCAGAGGGGTTGTGCGCATTGTGAGTGCCCATCCTCTGTCTCCGTTCTCTGTGTTACTCACAGCCAGGTGGAGTATGCATCACCCCCCCTCCCCCCTTTCTGCCAGGTGGAGTATGCATCATCCCCCCCCCTTTCAGCCAGGTGGAGTATGCATCACCCCCCCCCCTTTCTGCCAGGTGGCGTATGCATCATCCCCCCCCTTTCTGCCAGGTGGAGTATGCATCATCCCCCCCCCCTTTCTGCCAGGTGGAGTATGCATCATCCCCCCCCCTTTCTGCCAGGTGGAGTATGCATCGGTACGTCATTCACCTGCCCACTTCCATGGCATTGGACTCACCGAGTAGCCAGGATCTTGGGCCTGCATGTCGCTCCATGTAGCGTGGTATTGTGGAGTTCCTCAGGACCATAGAATCATGGGTTGATCCGGGGAATCGGGCACAACAATGTGTGATGATCTTGTTGGAGTCACAGACCATTTGCACGTTGATTGAGTGGAACTGTTTCCGGTTGCGGTACGGTACCTCCATGGCACGTGGAACCACCAATTCCACATGGGTGCAGTCGATGGCACCAATGCAACCGGGTATGCCGGCTAGTGCATGGAAACACACTTTGGTGTTTGCAATCTCCTGGGCAGTCCGTGGTAATGAGATGTGGTCGTCTGTGTGCTCGAGGAGGGCATCGAGCACTTGGATGAGTGTTCGTGAGAATAATGGTTGTGAAATGCCATACAGGTGCCCCACTGTGTGCTGGTAGGTGCCTGTGGCCAGGAAGTGGAGTACAGACACTACCTTCAGTAGGGGGGGGATGGCGGTTGGACTTTCTATCATGCTGACGATGTCGTTGTGTGTCATGTCTACGATGGCGGTGATGGTGTCCCGGTCCAAACGGTACAGGGTGTGGATCTGCTCAGCAGTGAGGTTGAATGGATTGGCTCTGATGCGTGGGATTGGGGGCTGCCTGCGTGGTGGCACTGGCTGTGCTGGTGGGGCTTGCTGGGCCTGCCTTGCCCTCCTTCTCCTCCTGCGTCTCCTCTGTGCTGCCTGTTGTTGTTGTTGCTGTTGTAGCACATGCATTGCTATCAGGTCCTCCAGCCCCAACATTGCTAGTCGTATTGGCATCATTGTGGAGTGTGACTGGGTGTGGGAAGGGGTAGGGTGTGCTCTTTTTGTACTTCCCTGAGTCTGTATTGCTTTCACCTGTGCTGTTTCTGTGCACCTGTGGCAGCTGCATTCACTTAACATGGCCCTTTACGGTTGGTTTGCGATGGCGTTATTTGCACCATGGCGGTAAGGTACTTAACGGGCTGGGTGATGGCGTTAGGTGCATGTCCGCTTGGGTCGGCATTTGCGTACCTTTCCGCCATGGCGCTAAGTACGGTGTGGGCGGTCGCGTGCGCGCACCCTTAGCGCAGTTAGCGCCAGCGTTAACTACGATGCCGCTAATGGCATCGTAGTTAACGGTCAGGGGTCATGATCGGACCTGGCGGAAAACGATGGCGGTAACCATTTACCGCCATCGTTTTTCACTTAGCGCCAGGGTCGTAATGAGGCCCACAGTGTCCCTTACAGCTTGCCCCCACCTATTATACTGCATTTAACAGGAAAAAACGAGAACCAAATAAGACATTGCAATGGATTTTATGATGTTTGTGTCTATGTCTGCTGTCCTGTTACAGCTTTCTTTGGTGCTAGCATGTGCCAAGTTAGCAAGTATCGCTGTGACTCAACACTTCACAATATACCTGATAAACTCTGATTCATGCCATGGCTCAATTAAATGATTATGGTCCTCATTACGGGTCCGACGGTAACCCTGGTGGTGATATCGGCAGGTTGCTGCTGGACCCATAAAGAATAACCGGTGCCTGACTTCCCGGGAACACTGGGGTATTACAACCCCGGCGGCTGCAAAGTCAGGCACCGGTAATTCTGTTAATCCCCACTCCCATGGACTCCATGGGAGTGGGGACCACAGAAGTACCGGCAGCGTTAATAATAGTCCTGGTGCTTCTGTTACGGCTTGCCTACTGTGGCCGCTGTGTCCGGCAGGGTCTGCCCTGTCTGGCATAGTGGCTCTGGCAGGCAAACCCGTAGTGTGTTAGTCCGTAAACAATGGTGCCGGTAGGCTTCCCAGCACCGTTGTTTCTGGACCGGCACACTTGGAATGAGATCCAATGTCTTGCTGCACAGTGACACGCCAGACCACACTACTGTACGTGCTATGAACCGATATATGGTTATAGACAGAAGAACAGACCCACGCCTAGTGATTGATGTGGTGTCCACTGCCTTTGCTGAATTATGAAACATCTGTAAATGTCTTCAGTTACTGACAGCTCACTCTCAAGCACCTATCCTAGCTAACACCCAACGTCAAACCGACTCTGCAACAGTAGCCTCTCCCTACCTCTCTGTGCCCAGACAACAACCATCGCAGAAATCAAGCACTCGCTTAACTCCCCAGCTCTTCCACCCACCATTGGCACCTCACCCTACTGGCATGCAGGTGACTGGCTCTGGAGGACTTTTTAACGCCAACACCCAGCAAGACCCCAACTCTTATGACATAAGTAGTATACACACACCTGCATGCATGCAACAATCAAACGCAGCCTGCCTTGCACAGGTGATTCAATAGCAACCTATGCTCCCACTAACTCACCCGTAACCTCAACCTCTTCCTTGCACGAGCAGCAGTACTGCCATGCCATATCTAACTACTGGTTAGTTTGAGGCCCGACACAGTCTGTTTTTTAATGTTACTCTGTGCTTTCTTCCGTGTGGCTGTGGGCTGGTCAACACGAGGTTCATTATTCTTGCTTTGTGGACCTTGGCTGGACATCAGTGGGGTTTGGTTGGCTGGCCTGCTTGCCTGTGACGGGAGAACATCACCGTACAGGGCTATGTGGTACTATGAAACTGAGTAACAGTGCTGGACACAGAGTCAGTGACAGAGGAGTTGAGGTTGGGTAAGTGACCCCAGGATATGTTTTTGCTTTTTGGGCAATGTGGGTCGTTTCTTATCTTTGGGGTTAATATTTCTGTAGCCAGGGAGTCTCAAGAGTTTTCAAGCTGAACTGTAAATCACAGGTGAAAGCTCTGTGTCTCTGCCGCTATTTCTAGTGGAGTCAGTTCTGGAATCCTAGATGAGGCCTTCTTTACGCCAAGACAGTGGCAGCATCCGGGATATGTCTGCTGTGTGCCACTGCCTTTTGAAGAGGCTACCCAATGCATGTTAGCCAGTACAGTGCATCACTCACTGAGGTACCGCACTGGTGTACTTGCTAGAACTCAACCTTTCCAACATGATATGGGCCAATGTTCTGGTGGTACTATGAAATTGTGTAAAAATGGTGGACACAGAGTCAGTGACAGGGGAGTTGAGGTCTTGAGCCAGAAAAGATCATAGGGTATCTGTTAAAGGATTCAAAGAACATATCACAAGAGCAGGACCTTTTCCTACAAATCTCTAGGGGGCTCCCTCCCTTTAGAGCAGAGGGAACCCCACCCCCCCTTGCATCTACAATTTTCCTCACATGCTGTACATAGTGGAATGGCTTTAATGAAAACAGAGAAGCCTCTCAAGAGGAAGACAGGTTTTAGCCCCTGTTGAGCTTTGGCATCTGTTGCTAGTGGGTTGACTGACCAACTCCACAGAAAGGTGACTGGTAAGAGTTCAGTTTCGTGACAGAGGTTTTCTTCAATGAGAAGCCCCCCATACTGGCATTTTAGATTTGGTGGAGAGTTTGCTGCTGTAAATTGTGGATTGGTACAGTATGGGGTATTAACCGACAGGCCGCTTTTGCTGAACAGCGGCCTGTCTGGGAACAACACATGCGCTTACAGAGCATCCAGGAAGTGGGGCTGACAGCGGAAGTGGTTGCATGAACGGTGAGGTAAAGAGGGGGTTTCGGGAGGGGTAGGGGTACGTGCATGAATGTATGTATGTATGTGTGCATGGGGTGCTTGTGTGTGTATGAATGTTTAACATGTCAGGAGTGGGAAGGTGGGTGTGGAGTCTAGGAGTGGCCGCCGTGAAACATTTGAAAGGGCGTTGGGGAGGAGGGCATGGGAGAGAGAGTGGGTTGCTGGGGTGTCCCCCGCATTGGGAGAGAAGTATGTTTCCCCTCAGCTCAAAAAGGTTATCTGATTCCCAAGCGTCCAAGAGCCTCCCCTCATGGATGTCCCTCTATTCTGGTTCTGAGCCTCCTCCATATTGTGCCTGCTCCCACAGTGTATCTGGTCTCTTGGGATCAGGGTATTTTACCTACGCCTTGCCTTGGCCCAACTTGCTTCCTTGAACCTTCCCATGCTGTCCGTCTACCCACTCCTTTGGTTATTCACCAACCTTCCCCTAGTCTTTACTATCCTTTGTATCTCCTCCTGCCACCTTTGCCTGATCTTCACTAGCCTGCTTCTTACTTCTTTCAGGCACCTATGCTTATTCATCAGCAACCTTCACCTTTACCGCCCTTTTCTGATGTTTACAAACCTCTTCCAACCTTTCCTTATCAACTTCCTACTTACTTCTACTCCTTCCCCCAATGTTCATTGACCTACTCTCTGCTTTGTTTTATTACATCCTCCTTCTCCAAACACCCACCCTGTCTGACAGAGTCTGGATTTGTATAATCCTGTAGCCTCTCCCCCTGGGATATACTCCCTGTGAAGGTCTGCAACTGTGAAGGCGAATTGATGAGGGACTGGGATTGGCTGTATCCATAAGTTCGCCACGGCTCATTACCAGACTCGGAGTAAGACCAATAGCTTAAATGAATGATCGGCCCAATTGGATTTCAGATATGTCAGAGCCGTGGTCTGCTGGAAGCCGTGGCAGCAATGCAATGCTGTGTTATAGGTGCCAATGTTTGAAAATGTGTGTCATCACAGGGTAAGTGTTTACATTTCTTCTGCTTCTTGTTTGGTCAGTTCCTGGACCATTAGCTTCCAGAATTGTCTGGGTAGTCTTCTGTCTTAATGTGAAGTCGCTCTGCGGGCATGCAAGTGATTTCTGCAAACTCCTGATGCTGGAGAGGTCTCACATGAATTCAAGCAGCCCCTGATGTCTGAGGGGGATCCAGCGCAGGACAGAGTATTTCGATGGAGCTGTGTGAAAGGGAATCAGCACTTGACACTAGTGTCACAAAACCACTGAAAAGGGTGGGTTGCTGACCATTCTTGAGCCATGATGCTTCTATGAAGTTTCTAAAAAGGCCAGGATCGTTGTTACTGTTCCTGTGTTGTCCCGTGCCCTGTGGAAGGAGTGAAGTAGTCAGGGGACACTCCAATTACTACCCCTGTACTCATAATCCTCTATCTTAGGAGGTTCCCCTCATTTCGTCAACCCACTATAAATCCCTATAATCAGGCACGGGAGCTTGTCACAGGCATGTGGGTATTATTTGTATGTGTCACGTATGTTTGAAATGCAGTATAGCATGGGGTGCGTAACTCTGTAATGCATTTCTAAATATATCTGCCCAGTTGGCATGTCAAAAATATCAATACTTTAAAAAAGAAATTATATTTTGAGTTTGGTTAATGTGATTTTGAAAGGGATAGTGTGGTCAAAAATGTTATTGTTTTAAATGATGGGCAATAATCAAAAACATATATTAAACATCTTTTTAAAGAAAGTTCCTATGTAAAATTTTTAGCAAATAATGCTCAAACCCAAAAATGTTAAGCACTAGGAGGCATCCATTTTCTGAAATGGATGAGCCTCATGTGCTTGTGTTAATCTGTGCCCTCGTGGCACTAATGAAGCAAAAGCCACTTGCTGGTAGCTTTTATTCAGCGGCTTTTGCTTCATTATTACTGCAGAGCAGAGAATGCAGGCAGGAAGGCTGCTGCCGGTAAGTGTTATTTTCTTTTCTTTTTGTTTGAAAACCACAGCAATTATAAATACGACTGCATTGTATTTATGATTGCCATGGTTTTCCTTCTAAGTTTCCCGGGCTCCACGGTAGCTCAGGAAACTTAGAAAGAAAACCACAGCAATTATAAATACAACCGCATTGTATTTATAACTGCAGTGGCTTAATCTTTGAGTCTCCCGGGCTCCCCGAGCAGGGGGGGACCGGGAGACTCAAAGCAAAAGTACCGGCATCGATAAATACAACCTTGTTGTATTTATGACTGCCATGGTTTTCTTTTTAAGTTTCCCAAGCTCGCCAGGCTCGGGGGAGCTCGGGAAACTTAGAAAGAAAATCACGGCAATTATGAATACAACCACATTGTATTTATAACTGCAGCGGCTTTCACTTTGAGTCTCCCGGGCTCCCCCGAGCCAGGAGAGCTCGGGAGACTCAAGGCAAAAGTACCAGCATTTATGAATACAACTTATTGTTTTATTTATAAATGCTGTGGTTTTCTTTTTAGGTTTCCTTGGCTCCTCTGGCCTGAGGGAGCCCAGGAAACTTAAAAAAAACACAGCATTTATAAATACAACACAGTTGTATTTATGATTTCCTTTTTTTTTTTTTAAGTTTTCCGGTCTCCTCCAGCCCCGGAGGAGCCTGGGAAACTTAAAAGAAAACCACAGCATTTATAAACAAAACTGTGTTGTATTTATGATTGCAGTGGTTTTCAATTTGAGTCTCCCGGGCTCCCCCAGGGGCAGGAGAGCCCGGGAGACTCACAGCGAAAGCCACTGCAATCATAAATACGACCTAGTTGTATTTATGATTTCCGTGGTTTTCTCACCACGGCAATCATAAATACAACAAGATTGTATTCATAATTGCAGCACCTTTTGTTGTAGGCAAGTCCAGGCAGCCTCCTCTCCATGTTAAGCTCTGCTCCGGCTGCAGTTAGTGCCACCAGAGCAGCGCTTAACATGCACAGTGAAGGCTGCTTCAAATCAAAAAATGGATGCCCCTAAGTAAACAATGTGAGCTTCATTTGCTCAAAATCTTACATAGGAACTTTCTTTAAAAATATGTTTAATATATGTTTTTGATTATTGCCCATCATTTAAAATAATAACATTTTTGAGCGCACTTTCCCTTTACGTGTTTTGTAATATGCCCAACTTCAAGGTTAAGTGTACATGTGTGCCAAAAATCTCAAAAACTGAACAGAAAAATGTTAAGAAACCATGTTAAAAAATAATTTTCTCTAAGCACAACTGTGTTCTAAGAAAGTGAAAAGAAAATGTTTCTACTTGTTACAACTCTTGATCCAGTGCACATATTCTCACCAAAATTGGCATGCAGGAATGGATTGTGAAGTTTGGTGAAGATCCATCCATTGGTGCAAAAGTGAAATACATATATATATCATAAACAAGAATGGCAACAAATGCTAGAGATTAGTTAATCCCTAATTAAGCAATATACAGAGAAGAGGAGGGCTTTCCTGAATAGTGAAGCCCCCTCCCAGGTGTATTCTGGGCATGCAAGCTGAGTTGCTAATGGCTTTTTATTTATAAAGGGAATTGGAATTGCACAGATCTCAGACGCCGTATTCCATTAAAAAATACAAACAAGGAGGTCCGCCACAGACAAAGTTTCCAATTACTATGTCGATGGCAGTGGCAGAGACGGGCGGGCCAACAAGACATCAGTTGAGAAGGTAAACTGGGGGTTATGGGTTTGGGGAGCCGAGTAGATGGGCACCGGGTGGGTAAAGTGTGCAGAATCCATTGTAAATGCCTCCCAGAATCATTTGTTGCGGGAGGCAATTACAAAAGTGGAAGCATGATTTTGCCTGTTTTTACACTTTTACTTTTCACTATGTGTTGGCAATGTTTACAGTTGGACGGTGGGAACATTTTGCAAAGAAGTGCAAACATAAGTGGTCCCCTAAGACGGGTGTATATGTGTCATGCTTCTCTTAAGAACTTGGTTTCCGATCCTGGGATTTCCATGTTTTCTGAGGCAAAGTGGCGGAACTGAAGGGACTAACCGTTTCCATCAAGCCTTCTCGCTTTGCCGTAAAGCAACATATGATTTAATGACAGCATTCATTTTAATGCTAGTATTAAACCAGTTAATTCCTTTGAAATCTGCAAGCTTTTTATGACTGGCAAAGGAGGGTGGTTTCGATAGGAATCCACTATAACTGGCTCTCGCAATTTTAAATTTCAGGCGCATTTTACACTTTTTGTCCAACGCGTAGTGGAAAAGAAAATGGTGTAAAGGCGATTTCACCAGATTTTACACTTTTTATTTCCACTTGCAAAGAGGGGACCTTTTGCATAGAATTCCAAATGCATATGTGGCTCCCCCACCCCCCGAACAAGTCAATCTTTAATATTAAACAAGCTCCAAGTGCAGACATACTCTACTCTTCTGCTCACTCTGCTTTTGTTCCTTCCACACGAGCGAAAACCTAAATCACATGCTATCTTATGTTATTCAGAATGTATACTACGCCGGACACCACCTTAATGGTCATATGGCACCTGACCTTGTCCAAGAAGTGGCATATTGTGACCTCACCAAGAGTAGTCAGACTTGGTCTGTCGATATATAAAAGCAAAAGGTTTGAGAGGAGAGAAGGTGAGAGGAGAGTGGGTATAACCAGTAGATAATCTGGTGTGTGGGAAAACACATGAAATGTTGAAGAGGGATTGTGATTGCGTCACCTGGCATGCGTGTTTCGTAACTGTGATTAGTTATTTGTACCTGTGAGAAAACCTCAGGAATGTGCCCACAATTTTACAAGCATGACTTCTGTGATGGCAGAAACTAGACTGTGTACCGAGAGACCCCCGGCCGGCCCATAGAGTCAGGGTTTGCTCTGCAGTATGAGATAGCTGCACCTTGAGATGGATGGGAGTGCAGGTTTTCTTATTCCAACACCAATCAATAAGGACAACTCAATGGTTTGGCAAAGGGGAGTCCGTTTAATGACAAGTACAAAAAAACGGGGAAACATGGAAATCAACAGTGATGCAATAGCCCATCTCGCTTCAGCTCCCAACAACTTCATACAAACAGTAACATTTATACCCAAAACTCATCATCATTGATGCGTAACTCTTGAAAGTTAAAATGCAATTCTATTAGTTAGGAAAAGGTAACTTTAATATAGGTGCTATATCTGTATATGGTAACGGAGTAAGGGGATTGGATAAACACTATCAGGTGGGCGTCTAAGCCCTCCCTTCACGAATGACTACAGTAGACGTCACTAAAAGTATGATGTTCCATTGGTTCTACTATCTATAGGACCCTAGATTACTTGGTCCATTGTGATTGGGTTGGCTTCACCCCATGCATAAATCTCCACTTTAATTAGCAGCACACAGAATGGTCAACCAGGTGCAGGATGCCCCAAGATTCACCCGGCCTCCCTTCCATCAATCATTACTTCAGTGGCTATGTGTCAATTAGTTGGCTGTGGTTGGCCTCGAAACTGTATCTTCTTGTCAGAAAAAGTTATGATATCCCTGTCTGGGCAACAGCCAGGCGTAGGTGTGAAACTGTGCCTCTTCTCGCTCGGCTGGTCACATGTTAGCACACCGTGAATCTGCCTAGTTTTCTTTCTATTTGCGCATTTAATTCTTATTCGGCTTGCCACCTGCCTGGGCCTCCTTATCTCGGCCTTCCTGAGATAGGCTGTTCTGTTCTTAAGTTTCGATTCTGCGAAGCTACTGTTCGCTCCTTCTCTTGGTCTGACCTTGGCTTCCCAGGCACGAGTTGCTCTTGCTGAGTTTTGATTCAGCCATCTCTTCTCATTTTAGCTGGAATATGAATACTCTCCTGTTTGACCCCTATTAACCTGAGTTAATTCTGCTATTGTGTAAAGTGGACTCGCGTTCATATAGTGTGCTTCATTGAGGTAGATATGTATAGGTGCCGCTTGCCGTGGTCTCTCTTCTACTAAGCATAGCAAGCCACACTGTTTTTTTAGCTTCTTGCGGTTCCAAGCATATGTACAGGCGTTAGCTAGATGAATATCTTCATCCTGCTTATGGCTTAAGTTTCTTTATATTTCAACATTGTCTCTTCTTCTGAGTTCACAATGTCCTTATTAAGGGCGTTTCGTCTCTGTGTGCCATCTTTTGGTTGTCGTTTGTTTAATCTGTGAGTCTGTCCGGGCCCGCGTGCCTTCACCATTTCTTCCGGGACAGTGTTCAAGCAATCTTCATTTCGTTTCATTTGCTGGTAGGGTTTTCTCAATGGATACCTTACTATCCATGGTTGTCTGGTTATTGGTACTTCAATAGGTATCGTTTTTCTGATAGGTACTGGGCAGAGCCCTACTGCGGCTCCCTGCTGATTTATTTGCTTATCATACATCACATATCTCGGTGTGAACGTTCCTGGTACTTCAGAATGGGCGACTGGAGTGCAGGCTATTTTCGGGACCTCCTCTACACTCCCCCCTCTGGTCGATACATTGACCACTTCTGCTTCCTCTTTTGGATTCATCTTACTTGGTTCTTCTGTATTCATTTCTTCTTCATCTTCTGGGTTCGTACATGATGATTTGAAGAAGTGTCTCTTTGGAGTCCATATTTTTATCACTCCTTTCAGGCTTCCTGCTGTCCTTACATGTTAGTCTTAGTTCCATGTCATCAGCTAACATTGTCCATTTGGGCTGCAATAGATCCATTTTCCTTCATAATTTCTGCGTTTCCTGGGATAAAGAAACTTTGTGCCTTCTGGCGCATGCTCGCTGGCCTTCACAAAGTCTCTTATTTCATCATCAGTTAGATCTCTGGGCTTCCATCCTGGTTTGACATCAATCATGATCTTCATCCCTATGGCTTTCTTTGCAGTTTTCTGGCATTGTGAGATTATCATCTTAATAACATAAAATCCTAGTAATATCATTGCTCGCAGGACTCCTAGGAACTTCAATGTATCCGCCATCCATTGCGGAACCCATGAAAACAGCTATCCAAACCAGCTGTCATCATCAACTTCATAGGTTTCATTGATCATCTGGTTCTGTAGGTTTGTCAGCATACCTATAGCTTCTGTTAAAGTTCCATTTTATTCGTCGTGAGAAGGTATAAATGTGCAACATGATTCTCCAATTTTTGCACAAACTCCTACATCCATAGCTGTGATCATGTAAAGTACATATCGGTTCTGGAGAGTCATCAGTCGGATGGCTCTCAACTCTTCCTTGATCGCATTAAATCCTTTTATTGTCGTGTTGATGGTTTGCAGTAACTCCTATCTGGTTATCTGCAACCATTTAGTATTTGGTCCAACTTGGAATCTTGGCATGAAGATTGTCGCAAACACTGTTGAGGTGAGGCTGAACAGCCTGTGTTCATATGGGATTGCATGAAATGCTTCTTCTGATTTGGCAGAAAAATTATTTTCTCTCTTCACTCGAGTTATCAGTTTCACAGATCTCCTCTTCCTCAGGTGGGCATCTGCTTTTGGGAAACTGTCAACATTCAGGTCACTTTTCGGGATCACTAGTGCTGGAACATGGACATTCACTATTGTACATATGCCCCCCCAGTTTTTCGGCAGTCTGATGTATGCTTTGGATCCACATGCCCAATAATTATCCATAATTACTGCAGTCCCCTGAGTCATTCCCGGGGCTTCAAAAACTCGTCCACAGTTCTGATTCTCTCCCATCTTCCTTGTGCCATTGTTCCTGAAGCTCAATTTCAGGCTTTCTAGTGGCACTATCTGCAAGGGTCCTCCTCTGTCTTCGACCCATGTCAGTAATTTTGTAAGTTTTGGCCATAGTGGTTTGCACAGTCTCTGTGAGTTTTCTATTGCTTCCTTGTAGGCTCCAAGGACCATCCATGCTTGGCAGATCTCTACTCCTTCTTCCCATCCATTTGGTGAGAGCACTGTTCCCCAAATCTGCATTTGGTCTCTGTGTTTCCAAATTTGAGCCTCTTCTGGAGTTTTTCCTTGGACATTCAGTCTCGGGTTTATTTCCCATATTATTTCTGCTCCTTTAACTTCAGGTTTCTCGTACCTGATCACGTGATTCCTAGTATGGGCTCTATTTCTCGTCTTAATGTCCTGGACATAATCATCTTCATTAGGATAAGCTGTTCCAGTTGCCCATATCAATGAGGCATCACTTCCCATGAACTGGCGTCTGGTGTTGCACATTGCTGTGTGTGAGAGACAGTGTGCTGTCGGGACATCAATTTCTACAGCCACGAAGATCTTGGATTTTCCCAAGCATTCTCCTTCTGAATTTCATCTTCCAACTTCTTTCATGTGTGGGTACCAAATGTTGTTTCCTAGATGTGCTAAGCTGTCCAGGTAGTTTTTTAGTTCATTATTATCTTCATGCATGCTTCTCTTGATCCTTAAGGTTTTCCTGCAGTTTGCAATAACTACATCTCTGAATGCCACTGTATGGCTTTTTCTTGCTGAGGGGTTCTCAGGTATCCTGGTCCATGGTGCAGGCCTCTTTGTCTGTGCCGTTTGAGTGGACACAAGTCTATCGGCTCTTTCCTGGTCCTCATGCATCTTTTCTCTGCTGCATGCAAATGCCCATGCCAACCAGCCTGACAACGGGCCGGTATATGGCTGTATTATAGACCTGGTACTTTTCCCTTGTGTTAGAATGTGTGTGCTGGGTAATACAGTCTCTGTCGTTTTGTTCTTCAGTTCCTCTTGTTTCCTCGCTCTGGCTATGGATGGGAATAGTAAGTCTACTAACATTTGTGTCCTTGCATAGAGTTTTTCTGAGGCTGCTTCTGTTTTCTTAAGTGTTTCTGATATGACCGCTTCTGTTGGTCTTTCTTTTAATTCTTCTTGTTTTTTCCCACTACCTTCTGTGAAGGTGCTTATGGTAGGCAGTCTCATCTTCTCTGCTGATTTAGTTTGTGGTTCTGCGTCATTGACACTAGGCCTGTTTCGTGTGCATTCAGTGTTTGTGTGCGTGTAGTTGTCAGTGCTTTTTCGTCATTCGTTTCATGCCGACCCTGTCTCCGACTTTCCTGCTCATTCGTTACCATAAGTGTGTGTGTATCACTATTAATCACGTTAATTTCAAGTTCATTTACTCTACCATCAGATTTTCTAGGGACTGGGATGACTATGTAGGGTCTAGGTGCTCTTGGGGGTTTCATGTGTGTATCAAGGGTGGGTGCACTGAAATTGGAACGCTCCGTGCACCACTAAAAAATGCAGTTCTGATCGTTAATGACAGTAAAATTTTGATAAATACAATGCATAAGTACATTATGGTTCGATATGTAAGGCAACATCATTTTCTTCCAGAGAAGCGGGGGTGCCTCTCTGCTTGTGGGAGGACCAGGTTGCTGCTCTGGGCCCCCATCTCGATCAGTCGCCAAATGTCAATGTTATTGTTCCCCCACCCAATATCATTCTTTGAGTTCTGTGTCAAACGTGTCAGGTGCTTCACAAGTTTCCCCCCTCTTGCGAGGGACAATTGTCTCTTAATGGAGTATACAGTTCCTTTGCTAAACTATGGGAAATATAGATGAGTCACTTTCACTGTGCATGTTCAAAGTACGTGAGTTCCCAGTCCACTCATCGAATCTGCTTCAGGCCGGAGGACATATTGGACACTGGTCAGTATGAAGAAATAGGGGAAAAATGACAACAAATATAATAAATAAAGTTATTGACTCTGCTCCTTCAATCTGTCCCTCGGCTGAAAGTTTAATGATCTTCTCCTAAGGATTCAATGGAGATTGGAAGTTTTAATTTGAGCTATAATAGCATGCAGGAGCATGTTTAGCTGAGTACATTTTACTGGAGCTCCGAGAAATGTAAGTACATCAACATTGGTTCGTCTTCCCACTAGCTCTGGAAAGTCTTTAATAAGGTGAAAGAAGACTTTGTATGCTAATCTACTGTCTTCTGGTGACAGGGACATCTGTTCTGTCTTTGTTGAGATTCAGGATTATATGTTCTTCCCTCAATGTAAACAATGTCTGCACTGTCCGGTCTCGTGGAGTGCGACTAAAATGATTACTTTATTTAAAAGATGGCTTAAATGTTCAGTGTTCGCTGGGTCTCGAAGGAATGTGAGAGTGTTTGTCGTCCTTCCAATAAAAGTTTGATAGTTTTCGATTATGCGAAAGAACGGTGTGTAGATGAGCTCATCTATTTCCGCCTGTTTTGGAATCATTTGCTTCTTTCTCGCTGTACTCAGGGAGTATGATGAAGTGTTCGGCAATGACAGTAAGCAGTTGTCTTATTATTTTTTCGTTTTCAGGATCTTGGAGAAAGTCTGTGACACTGGTGAGCCTCTCTACCAGTGATGGGTATGATCTTAGCACTAGGTTGAAATATGTGACCACGTCCTTTGTTATGTCTCTACTGTGGGACACCCTAAGTGCTTCCAAACAAAGTCTCGGTTTCGGATGAATCAGGATACTGTATCTGTTTCCAATGTAAATATCCTTTGTCAAAATTTGTCGTAGTCTTTTTTCTCATCACGGCTTAAATGTGCTTCAGTTCAAAGTTCAAATCAACAAAACTTATTGTGGCTTATACGCGCAATTTTCTTCTTCATCCTGCAACTAGAATGCACAGAGTGTCTGTTTTTATGTCCTTATCCCCTTTTTTGCTTAGAGGAAGTGTCCATGTTAAGCAACAACTTGCAAAAAGTTTTTTCTCTTTACTTTGCTGGTCATGCATCCTTCTTCCTCGTCATGGATCTCGTCTGCACGTGCTGTGGTTCTTCCCCGTTGTCTGTAGTCTCTTCGCGGTGGGGTGCAGGCAGGGGGGTTCCTCCGATGTATGTCTTGATATCACCCTGCAAGATCCAAGCTCTTCTTCCTTGTAGCTTGACTGCGGATGGAGTAACGTCTTGAACTGTGAACGGTCCATTGAACCTTGGCTCGTCCCACTTTTCCCTTGTATGGTTTCTTACCAAGACAGCGTCTCCAGGGAAGACAAGTGGAACACTTAGACCTTGAGCTGAGTCTGGTGTAGTGTCTCCTTTTGTGTTCTGTGCTGCGCTGCACCCTTTTCGTCGTCGCTGCAGTTGGTCTGAAATTACAGTAAGGCAAGATGTCATACAGTTCAGATAGTTTTGCATTTCAGACCCTAAAACCTCTCCTGTCAACTGGGCATCACATCTAGCCCTATCTCGGGGTGTGAGGGGAGTTCTCATTCTTTTTCATGTGGCTATCTCGTGTGGCGTAAAATCATGGTCGGAACCAGGTTGGTCCAAAGAGCATACAGTGCCAGTGAAAGGCAGTGCAACCATCCCTTCTTTAGAGTAAGCTTCAACTTGGCTATCCTTTCCTTTAACAAGCCGTTGAGCCTCTCACAGATCCCTTTACCTTCTGGATGATACGCCGACGAGAACTTGTTCTTTATACCAAGCAGCAAGCTAATCTGCTCAAAGACTGCATTTACAAAGTGAGCCCCATTATCTGATCTCATGACTTCACCAACCCCCCACCTGGGGAATACTTCCCGCACAAAAAATGTGGCCGCACAGGTAGATTTTGGGTGAGTACATGGACCTGCTTCTATCCAGAGAATGGACACACCACAACAATTAAGTATCTGTACCCGTTGCATACTTGAATCATGTCAACGTAATCGACATGCAAGTGCTGAAAAGGCCCATTTGGCCTTGGGATGACTCCTCTCTTTACTTTTAATGTGTGCCCAATGGTGAATTGCTGGTAGATTATGCAGCTCAACATAAAGAATGCAACATGCTCAGCTAAATTCGGTATGAACCAGTCTTCCTTGAGCGTTGCTGCTAGATTCTCTTATGTCATATGCGCCGGGTAATGTAGTTGCTCCAGCGCTATTTTTAATAGGGCTACAGGCATTACTGGTTTACCAGTGCTGTCTTGTCACCACAAGCTGTCAGAGGGGTTTAAAGAACACCCTCAATATTTCCACAGGTTTTTCTCACCCTGCTACGCTTCCTCTTGAAGTTCCATTAGCTGCGTTTGCCCAAAATCTTTGTAACCTTCAGGTGTGGTTCGTGCAACCATCATTCTTTCATGTGTGCATGCCACTTCCACTTCCATAATCGTCTCACTTTTGGATGCCATACACTTGGCTTCCGTGTCTGCTGCGTGATATCCGCGTGAGACAAAATCTGTCCCTTTTGTGTGGGTGGCGTATTTCAGGACCGCTATGGGCACTGGGAGCTGTAGTGCCTTAATCAGCCTGTCCAATAAGGCTGCGTGCTGCACTGGCATGCCGTCCGCTCGGAGGTAGCCCCTCATTTTCCAGCGTGCTAAGCCTGCATGGACCGTTGATGTCACATAGGCGGAGTCACTATGCACCGTTACTTCCTGGTCTGCGTGATTCTCAATGGCGAGTATCAACACCAATAATTCTGCAGCCTGTGCTGAATAATAAGATGGTATTCGAGCACTAAGAAGCACTTGAAACTCTCAATTCGCTGTGTGCTTTATCACAGCGACGCCTGTGTATCTTTGCCCATCACATTGTTCGATTCTCAAAGACCCATCAATAAAGACGATCTATCCTCCTGCCAAGGCATTTTCTTTTACCCTGGGAAATTCATCACAGAATTCTTCATAATTCGTGCACTCATGTATCGGCTCTCCTTCAGTGACCAGCTCTGCTATAAACATAGCTGGGTTCATCGGACTATTTTAATCGATGGGTTTGATATGATCACTTCATAGGCAGAAGCTCTCTGGGATGTCAATGTGCCCTTTGGTTTCTCTAGAATGGCAAATAATGAGTGCTCGATGTACAACGTCCTGGAGCATCCCATTATAATGGTTGTCGCCTTCTCTATGGCAAACGCTGCGGCAGCTAAACTTTGTTCACATGGGAAGTGACCTCTCATAGTATCCCTGTGGTAGCCTCGTGCTTTTCAGACGCATTTGTCTGAACGTGAATGATGTCAGATCTTGTGAGTCACGGTACAACAGATTGAGAAAAAGGAATTTTTCAAGTCAATCACCGTGAAATATTTTGCCTCGATGGGTATATTACATAATAGTGTAGCCGGGTTCGGGACTAAAGGGAACTCGGCCTCAACAATATCGTTTATCGGTCTAAGATCTTGAATTAGCCTCCAAGACCCCCCTTTGATTTCTTGACAGGATAAACTGCCGTATTACATGGTGACTCTTACGTCACTAAGATGCCCTGGTCCAACATGGCAGAAATTGTTTTAGAAATCCCTTCATCTGCCACTCTGGACATGGGATATTGTCAGGCTCTCAGTAAAATTGCTCCTGGTTTTAGTTTAATGTTCACCTCTCCCACCCCCTTCAAGAGGCCTACCTCATAGGGTCCTGTAGTCCACACTGAGACAGGCACTTTAGCTATATCATCATAAAAATATTAAGGACGTTTTAGCGCCAACATCATTCTCTGAGGCGCTTCTCTTTTGATCATCTTTACCCAAAAGGTGAGACTTGCTTCCACCATTGTCTCTCCTGTGTCTGCTTGTTCTTCAAACAGATCGTCATCGGTGACGTCAGTCACTCGATATTCTTCTTCGGTGGCGATAATCGCGCACCATTGTCTGCCTTCATCATCGCAACCATCAACAAAGACCTCTTTCCCTCGCACTGCAGCTGTGTATATCATCAAGGGAAATACTTGTCCCTCCTCCTCCTGCATAGGTATTGTTGGTCTGAATAAAAACTCATCAGGGGTTCTCATGATTCTGTCTACAAGGCCTGACAATCCCGCCATAAGCACATGCATGCCATATGCGAAAATGTCTGGCTCCAATGGTATGGCCCTCATGGCTATGTGTCCTGAGTATGCTCTAATCATTTCACATTTTGAATAGTGCATTCCTGGAGTGGAGCATACTATGCCCCCCTCTGTGAACGAAATTGTCATGTTCAACTTTGTCATTAAGTCTCGGCCTAAAATGTTTACTGGGGTCTGACGTGAATATAATAGGGGTACATTCATTTTGCACTTTCCTATGGAGACTGGAAGTGCGTCTGTAAAGGGAACTCGACTGTGAGCTCCTGTAAAACTCTGAGTATCTATGGCCTCGCCGGACAAGGAAAACTTGCCTTCCCATATACACGAGCGGGTTGTACCCATGTCCACTAGGAAGGAATATTCTTTACCCGCTATAATGACATCCACCCTAGGGTCCCTATGAAGGTCTGGTGTCACTGATAGGATAGAGCACATCAGGGTTCCCAGTGAGCTGTCCTAGTTCATATATAAGTATGGCCCACTGTGCACTTGGATTTTCCCCATTCCCATTGTTACTTCCCCTTCCAGGGTTCTGGGTCTGCCCTGTGCTCATCGTGTGTGACACTTGCAACAGAACCCTGCCCATGCTTTGAGGTTGCACTCCTTGTTGCGCTCCTGGCGCTTGTTGTTGCACCGAGTGATTCTGTGCAATGCCCTGTTGTAAAATTGCAGGTGGATTTGCTGTGCCTGCTCCCATTCCTTGGCCATTCTGCATCATGCCTTGACTTCTGCCTGTGCACGCCAAATGCCTTGTCATTCCACATAGCCAACATACTGGATGTGGTCTGATCATTTGCCCATTTGACATATCTGGGTTTCCATTTTGCATATTTTGAAAGCCCCCTTGATTATTTTGGAAATCTCCTTGATTGTTCTGCCATCCTCTTCCCCTAAATCCTCTTCCCTGTGGGTAAAACCCTACGTTACCCTGATTATTCTGTTGTGGACTAGCCACCTGCTGCATGCTTTGTTCAGCTGCGCTAGTTAGCATGGCTCCTTCAAGAGCATACTTTGATCATTTCTTTTGCACCAACCTCGCTTCCTCACCCTTCGGGTTGCTTCCTTTTTGCGATTCTTTTCTTGTAACAGTCTACAATAATGTGCAATAGTCAACTGTATTTCAGGCCAAGGCGTAGCCTCAACTCCTACCAATTTCTTGAGTTGTTTCTGCACCGGTTCTGTCAACCTTTGGCACAATATATGGTAAAACACAGGTATTGATTTTGTCCAGGATTCCTGCGTTTCGAGCACCCATGCGTCTTGGAAATTCTGTATATAAATTAACAGATCTTCAGAATCCTTCATTTTATGAGTCATTATGGCTCCCATATCGGAAGTATCTGGGTAAAGTACTCGTAGCGCTTTCCATACTGCTGCTCTGCAATTGTCCAGGATTCCTGCGTTTCGAGCACCCATGCGTCTTGGAAATTCTGTATATAAATTAACAGATCTTCAGAATCCTTCATTTTATGAGTCATTATAGCTCCCATATCGGAAGTATCTGGGTAAAGTACTCGTAGCGCTTTCCATACTGCTGCTCTGCAATTGTCAAATGGCGCTCCGTCATGCAGTGTTAATTGTGGTTACACCAGGGTACCCTGCCCATGTCCACACATTTTCTGCTCTCTCACCAAGTATGGCGATCAGGAGACCTTTGATGTCCCCTATAGCTAGAGGATTTCCTGTCATTTATCTAACTCATGTATCCATTTTCCGGCTCCCGATGTCAGCATTGGAAGCTTGTTTTTCAAGTTTTCTCGATCCATGTGTGGCCATGGAATATATTGTGGTCTTACCCCCCTTTCTCGAGTAGCGTAAATTGGAATGTGCAGCCCTCCTTCTCTTCTCTCATTGTTCTCCTGTCTATTGCATGGGTAATATTCCTGCATCGCCGTCTACCTGGCAAGGTCCTTAGTCTGTCTACATATGGCGGTGAAGACACCCCCCTCCGACCATGAGGTACTCCTTCATGTCGGTCAGACTGTGTGGCTGACTCTGATGCCCTCGGTGCGGACTCGCCAGTGTCTGAGCATCATATCCCTTTTTCCCTTTGGAGTCGTCTTTTGCTCCGTCTCCCTTCCTCGTTTTCCTCGCACTCCTCCCTTTTGGAGTCGGACATTGTTTGTCCCCAATTCACGCAACGTCTTGTGTCTTCATTGTTCCTACTGATTTCTAATCTATCCAGGGACAGTTCCCTATTCCCACTACTTCGGGTGATATACTCAGTGTCATACAGCTGAGTGCTTTCCAAGTGTTCGTCCTCCCCTCCCCCTCTCCTTGGGGTATTTGTTCTAGCCCCATTTCATCATATATATATTTTTTTTAAATAATTTTTTTTTATATGTTTATATTGAGCTGCAGCCCGCAGGCATCAGAGCGCATTACATTAAGACAGACTAAAATATAGAAAACAGGACACGGCGGGGGCCACATAAAACAGGACAAAGAGAAGATGTAGGGCTAACTGAAGAAACTAAGGTAAACTCCTATTTGAAGAGAAGTGTCTTTAATTGTTTTCTGAAGAGTAGGTGGTTGGTTTCCAATCTCAGTGTGGGAGGGAGTATGTTCCATTTAAGGACCGCTTTGGTCGTAAAAGCCCTACCTAATCCTTTTGCTTTTTTTGTTGGAATAACTTGGATGAGACCAGTTTTGTTTGATCTCAGGTTGCGGTTTGATTCATACCACGTGAATTGTTTTTTTAGGTAGATTGGCGCTTTTCCATACAAACATCGATGTACTAGGGTAAGGGCTTTAAATATGATGCGTTCTTCGATCGCCAGCCAATGTAGATCTTTTCTGTCCTTTGTGACATGTTCTCTTTTAGGTTTACCGGTGATTGTTCTAATAGTGTTGTTTTGGATCACTTGGCACTGTTTTAGACATTTGCTGCTGGCTCCCATTAGTAAAGAGTTGCCATAATCCAATCGGGAGAGAATTGTGGCTCTTGCTATTGTTATGCTGTTTTGTAGGCTCAGCAATGGTCTGATTTTTTTCAATAGTTTCTGATGATATTGACAGTTCCTCTTGTGGTAAGTGGTGTGGGCTTCTGCTCCTAAGGATGCCTGTAGATAAATGCCTAGTGTTTTCACTTTATCTGCTATAGGGATTTGAGTCTCTTTGATCTTAAATGCTGTGTATTGCGGACTTAGTTTTTTTCTGCCATGAGATGATCCAAATATCATGAGCTCTGTTTTGGTGGCATTTAAGCACATCCAATTGTCCTTCATCCAACTTTCGATGATGTTATAAATTCTCGAGAGTTTTTCGCTGTCCTGTTCGTAGTTACCACTAAGTTCAAACACCAGTTGGGTGTCGTCAGCGAAGTTGGTGAAAAATATACTGAGTTGGGTTAGCAGTGAGCATAGGCAACGCATGTATAAATTGAACAGTAAGGGGAGAAGCTTGCACCTTGAGGGACTCCACAGTCAACTGGTTTTGGTTTAGAGGAATGTTTCCCCTAGACAATCTTAGACTGCCTGTCCTGTAAAAAAGATGACACCCAGTCTATGGCCACTTTAGAGCAGTTTCCTGATTGATGCTAGGGCCTCTCGTAACCTCTGATGATCCAGCAGATCAAAGGCTGCCGAGAGGTCCAATAAGATCAGCAACCCAGTTTTACCTTGGTCGAGGATGCTAAGCATTTCTGTTTGCAGATCCAATAGTGCGGATTCTGTGCTGTGGGCTATCCTAAAGCCCGATTGTTGAAGATGTAGTAGATTGTTGACATCCACAAAATCCTGAAGTTGTTCGGTGGCGATCCTGTCCCGTATTTTTAATAGGAAGTTGCAGTTGGTAATGGGCCTTAGGTTTGCGGGGTCTTGTTGATTGAGTTCAGGTTTTTTAGGCAGTGGTGTAACCGTGGCAGTTTTGATGATGGCAGGGACATTGCCATCTCTAAACGAAGCATTTGCCATTCTTGTAAGAAAGGGCGCAAAGATTGCAGCGTTGTCAAGAATTCGTTTTGGTGGCAGCACATTTTCAGTGCATGAGGTACTTTTAATACTTGAAAGGGTTTTATTCATGTCTTCCAATGATATTGGTTTAAAATGGAATTTAGGACTTTGTGAGTCGGTCTTGTTTTCTCCTGTATTGTCTGGGATGGGAATGTTAGTTGCATTACAGTTGGAGATTGTCTCTCGTGCCTTGATCATTTTATTGTGAACGGCAGTTTGGACTGCTTCACAGTCCTTTTCAGTGGGCTGAAATGGGGGGATAGTGCTATAGGTTTTTCAATGTTTTTGAGTATCTGGAAAAGTTTCCCAGTCGAGTTAGATGCAGTAGCGATCTGTTCGTTATAATGATTTTTCTTTAGGTCAGTTATTTTAGTCCTGCATGTAGTGTCAGCAATTTGCAAGTTCTTTTTGTTACTTACTGTGGGATCTTTTAGCCATGTCCTTTCTAGTTTCCGTTTATCCTTTTTGAGTTTCATATATCCTACCGATCGTTTCCCCTATGCTTCTGGTGTCGAAGTCATCATCAATGTTGGCCCTAGACGTGCCAGGTACTGAATCCTACGCAGGAAAGAATTCTTCAATGTCTTCCCAGTCTACAACTGGATCGGGTTTTTTAACTTCCCTCTCCAAATATTCGAGATTGCGTGCTGTCTGTCTTTCCTTACGTTCGATATTGTCATCAAATTCTTTGCGCTTCCTCGCCGCTTCTCTGACCCTATTTTCTTCCTTTCTCTTTTCATTTCTACATTCATCTGCTCTTTGTATTTCCTCATCTCTTAGTCTCCTTATCCTTTTTTCACTTACCCTTTGCTCTTCTTCTAACCTTTGCTGTTTCTGTATGTCTTGATCATAGGCTGCTCTTGGGTTGTGATCAAGCTGTTTTTCTTGCGCCTCGCGATATAGCTGTTCTCGCCTTAGTCTATGTTTCCTTCTCATCCTTTCGTCTCTTAACTCCTTCTCTTTCTCCTTTCTCTGTGTCTCATCTAACCTCTCTTTTGGTCTCACGTCATCACTGCCTTTCCCATCCATTTGTCTTTTGCAAATGCTATCTCATCAGTTCTGCCTTCGCTCGCTTTCCATTTCTTCCCTTCTCTCTCCTTGTCGAGAGATGCACTTGTATGTGCCTGATCCTTCCTTTCGTCATCGCGCCTCCCCTTGTCCCTTGGGACTGCGGAGGTAAGATTCTTGTCCTTATCCTTCCCTTGATTTTCATCACTACTATGTGTAGGTGACTCATATGCGTGGTTGCTGTACCCCGTGGCTGCCTTAAGTTCCCTCAACGGGTATAATCCCTCGTCCTTGCTGCCTTCAATTGTCATTTGGGGCAGGGCAGGTGGCGCGGTAGGCATCTCACCCCCCTCAGTGCATACATTAAGTATCCAATCTGTTGGCGGCTCTTCCTCTTTTGTCTGGTCGTACATTTTCCACAATTCGAGAACAGCAAGGCGTTTTTCTAGCTTCTTGCCTCTGTATGTGGCGTGCAAATATGTCGTCATATGTTGTAAAACGGCTTTAGATAAAGACCCATTTTGTGGCCATGGCATAAACATCTTGTGGGCAGTACCTTTAACGCACTCGGTGCTATACTTCTTTAGCTTGGGTGCGTGTTTTGCCAATTGCTTACAAAAGTGTGCCAATGGAGTTATGTCTTCCATGTTTAAATCTGTTCCCTTTCCTCTTATATAACACTTGTCAATGCTTTCGTATTGGTTTAAACACCTTGTGACAATGTGAGCGAGCACCAAACACTGCAAGCTCCAATCCAAATTTTCCACTAAAATGTTATATTACCAATTTGCTCAAAAACATCAATTCATGTGCGATTCTGTCTCAGCTATCGAATTGTGCAAACATTTTTTATCAGTTCTCTTAAAAAAAATTTCACATATGACGTCACAAAAAACATCTAAGACAGACACTTGACAGACCAGACAGACACCAGCTGGACACAGATATCTCTGCCTCTAATCATTACCCCTTCATGGAGTGTAAACAAACCCCTTTCACAACGTCTTTAAACGTTGTGGTAGTCTATTTGTTCCCCATTATGTGGGACTCTGGGTACACGTTTCTTCTGGCCACTATATCTAAAGCGCAGGAATAAGACGAATCCTCTCACTTCTCAGGTTTCCGCCCTGGTAACCTCTCTCTTCTTGGGTGTCCACCCTGGTAACCTTTATTTATTCAATTATTCTCGAGTCATTATCCCCTTATATAAAAACCCCTTTCTCTACTTCTAACTATATTTTGTTTTTCCGCCTCCCTCCCTTACCTTTTCCCTTTACTTGTTTCTAAAGCATGCACTGTTTGCCAAAGCACTACATTTTTGCTTCACTCACCGTTCGCATGGTTCGTCTCTGGATCCTCGGGATCACCGCCTTTGTTACTGCCTTCTTCAGATTTTCGCCCGATCGGCTGCCCGTAGGAATGGGAAGGGACGTGTTGGGAAAACGGGTCCCTTCAGTCCCTGACTGCAGTCTCTTGCTTATGCTACCATTGTCTACGGGGAGCTTCACGGTCTACTCAGCCGAATGGAAAAGGACTTGTGATATTGCCAAAGACCTAGAGTTACTTTATGTCGAAAGTCAATAGGTGTCTTACTTCAATCAATAATCGATAGTCGATAAACCATCCGATCTCTGCTACCAAGTGCACCAAGAGACCCCCGGCCGGACCATAGAGTCGGGGTGTGCTCTGCAGTACTTTAAGACGAGATAGCTGCACCTTGAGATGGATAGAGGTGCAGGTTTTCTTACTCCAACACCAGTCAATAAGGACAACTCAATGGTTTGGCAAAGGGGAGTCCGTTTAATGACAAGTACAAAAAATGGGGAAACATGGAAATCAACAGTCATGCGACAGCCTGTCTCGCTTCAACTCCCAACAACTTCATACAAACAGTAACATTTATACCCAAAACTCGTCATCATTGACGTGTAACACTCAAAAGTTAACATACAATTCTATTGGTTAGGAAAAGGTAACTTTAATATAGGTTCTATATCTGTATATGGTAACGGAGTGAGGGGATTGGATAAACACTATCAGGTGGGCGTCTAAGCCCTCCCTTCAGAAATGACTATGGTAGACGTCACTAAAAGTACAACGTCCCATTGGTTCTACTATCTATAGGACCCTAGATTACTGATTGTGATTGGTTGGCTTCACCACATGCATAAATCTCCACTTTAATTAGCAGCACACAGAATGGTCAACCAGGTGCAGGATGCCCCAGGATTCACCCGGCCTCCCTTACATCAATCATTACTTTAGTGGATATGTGTCAATTAGTTGGCTGTGGTCGGCCTCGAAACTTAATCTTCTTGTCAGAAAAAGTTATGATATCCCTGTCTGGGCGACAGCCAGGCGTAGGTGTAAAACTGTGCCTCCTCTCGCTCGGCTGGTCACGTGCTAGCACACTGTGAATCTGCCTAGTTTTCCTTCTATTTGCGCATTTAATTCTTATTTGGCTTTCCCCCTGCCTGGGCCTCCTTATCTCGCCCTTCCTGAGATAGGCTGTTCTGTTCTTAACGTTCGATTCAGCAAAGCTGAATTCTCTTGGTCTGACCTTGGCTTACCAGGCATGAGTTGCTCTTGCTGAGTTTCGATTCAGCCATCTCTTCTCGTTTTAGCAGAAATACGAATCCTGTCCTGTTTGACCCCTAGTAACCTGAGTTAATTCTGCTTTTGTGTAAAGTGGGCTCGCATTTCTATAGTGTGCTTCGTTGAGGTAGACATGTATAGGTGTCGCTTGCCGCGTTCTATCTTCTACTAAGCATAGCAAGCCGCACTGTTTTCTTAGCTTCTTGCGGTTCCAAGCATATGTTATCTTCATCCTGCTTACGGCTTAAGTTTTTTTATTTTTCAACATCGTCTCTCCTTCTAAGTTCACAATGTCCTTATTCATGGCGTTTCGTCGCTGTGTGTCATCTTTTGGTTGTCGTTTCTTTCATCTTTGAGTCTGTCCGGGCCCTTATGTCGTCACCATTCGTCTTCAATTAAGTCCTTTTGAGTTTCTTCCGGGACAGTGTTTAAGCAATCTTCATTTCGTTTCATTTGCTGGTAGGGTTTTCTCAATGGATACCTTAGTGTCCATGGTTGTTTGGTTATTGGTACTTCAATAGGTATTGTTTTTCTGACAAGTACTGGGCAGAGCCCTACTGCGGCTCTCTGCTGATTTATTTGCTCATCATACGTCACATATCTCGGTGTGAACGTTCCTGGTACTTCAAAATGGGCGACTGGAGTGCAGGCTATATTCGGGATCTCCTCTACAACCGGATGATACCTGATGCTAAATAAGGTTGGTGCGCAGTTGGGTGATGGGCTTGTGGTGTGCTCAAGCGGGTCTTAGTAATGTGGAGGCTTTCACCAGTTTAGCTTGTGATAAAAGGCTCCGTGCAGCAAGGGAGAGAACTGGGATTGCCAAACCAGCTGACAAAAGTGTAGGCGCCAAGATTTGGACATGTCTCGCTGAATGCATGGGGAAAAACAAGAAGAAGGTGATAAGGGAGAGATGGAAGGAGTGACAATTCATTTGAGTTCAATATATTATGTTCCTAGGCTGTTGGCAATTTATAATTCACATTAACTTACTTTAGGGAGCAGATCTCCATAGAGAAGGGTTGTAAATGCCAGATAATGCAGGATTGCTTTATGTGGGGATCTTTTCCCATGTTCCTGTAAATTGGAAAGAGGGGAACCTGTTGTATTTGCATTTAAATGCAAACAGATCCACTCCATGCAATGTTTATCATTTGCACTAGAAAGTGCAAACAGAAGAAGTAAAAACAGGCAGATTTGCCTTTGTTCCTTTTTTTGGTATTCAATAGTGCACACTGTATAAATGCTGCCACCCCTGTCCTCATAGCAGGCAGCATTTACAATGGATTCCTAGGGACTCTGCCTGCTTTTCGCAGGTGTGGAATCAAGGGGATTGCATCGGAACACAAAGCCTGTGCGCCAGGATGAAGATATCATCCTGGGGTGGACACATGCTGATTTGTACGGAGGAGCGGTTTGGGGTGGCGGAATTAGCTAATCCGTTCTGTGTCCCAGCTTCACCATGTGATTCAATCAAAATATGGAGTAGAGTAAAATACCTGCAAAAACATATCTGACGTACCTCTTTAAATAAGTACAGTTAAGAGCCCTTTGCCGAGATGATCAAATCAAGATTGGATGATTAGGGCGACATAAACATCTGCGCCCAGATACAGTTGAGTCTGTTCGGGTTCAGCGCATTATAAATAACTCAAATGAAATCAAAACGTTTTACACATGCCTTTTACTCATGCTTTTTACTCTGGCCCATTATGAAACTGAGCCCAGAGAATTCTGTCCTCTTGAGGAAGCGCATTGTCTCGGGAGGATAGCTTAGGGGCAAGGTGCTCGTCTTGGAAGCAAGACGACACGGAGCAACACAGGTTGGATCCCCGGGTCCACTCTTAAAAACCTCTGGGTATTAAGCGCGTTATAAATATCATATCTGTGTGATTTCTCCTAGTTGGTCATATATCTAAACTATATGAGCCGAGGCCTTAGCAGGGTTAAGGTGATTGAACCTAAGGGTGTGTGGATGATCAGAGAATATCACAGATCAAACTGAACCTTGCCTAGAGTCTTTATAAGCACACTTTGATGTTACGCACATGCACATACCTATTTCTTGGCGCAGTCACAAAAGCTGCTGTTTTGTAATGATAGACACCAAAGCAGTGACAAGTCTTTACGTATCCTCTTTTATTTTATATGTGCCAAGGAAAATCACATTTATTCAAATATTACAGCGTCCCCTTTGGCTATGTTGCTCCTGGATCCTCTCCTGGCCAGAATCCAACATGCAAGAACAGAGGAACGTTTGATTTTGAGCATTTTATTTGGACAAAGGAAGACACAGAATATTAACATGAATGTTTGAGTAGATGCCTTTTTAGTTAGATTCATCCATGACTTTTGCAGTCAAGCATTTTACCCTTATTTTAGGCCTGTATGAAAGTGCATCAAGATGCTTAGCCTCATTACTGAACTCTTCTGATCCAAATGGCATATCATCAAAGGATTCTGAAGTGCACCGATTTATTTTCATGATGTGGCTCAGAGCTTAGACTTTTACCTTTAACGCAAAGAGGCAGCTATAAACCTCTTGGTTCAAGCTTTGACCCATGTGATATAATGGGAACAGTTGTCTTCATATGTGACAGCAAGAGGAGTGACATCATGGGGTGGCAACATCGCAAGGAGTGATATCACAACCACGCGCATGTCAGAGAAGCACTGACTTAGACTAATTTTTGTAATGACACTCTGCTTTCCCAGTGTCAAAAAAGGACCTAAGGTTTTGAATGAAACATAACACCAACATTGCTCAGGGCAGCCTTAAATACCATCATTTTACTGTTTGTCTGAACCATTACAGAAGGGGGTCGCCACATTCAAATTAGTCTTGATCTCACCCTGGGATAGCACCAGCCTCCACTGCTAAGTCACAACCCTCCTGCACAAGCAAGCTAGACATATTTCGACCGTGTTGGGCCTCCTCGTTGAGGTACATCTTGACTCCTGAGGCACAGCACAGCACACAAGGTACTCCCTTTGAGAGACAAGCTAAAACCAAAAAGTGATGGATGGGGCAAGCCTCAAGTGTGTGGCAAACCTGCAGTCCCACAGCACCAAGCACAAACAGGTAGCAGGTGGGTTCCTTTCCTACTCACAGGGCATGCTGCATGTATGCCCTCTCACCCACTAAGCAGTGTAGTGTTTATTTTATTAGATATTTTGTTCACCACTGCCTCCACATCTTACAAAGCTCAATATGAATGAGTTAAAAAAGAAGTTCCAACATTTTCAGGAAAGGATAGGATGGCAGGGGAGGTGGTCTGGTTGGAATAACTGTTGAGAAAGAGGTATGTTTTTGTGGCTTTTTCGGAAAGTAAAGATTTGTAATTGTATTTATTTGAAGACTAGGGATGTCAATTTTGATCAGAATGTACTCGCAATAACACATTTACAGATAGGAGACGCATCCCCATGAAGGGTGCCTGTTAAATATACACAGTTTTTATTACTAAGCATCAGTGGTGTCAGTTGTGGGGTCAGGTAGGGAGGATGAGAGAGGGCAGGGCGAGATGCCTCTTTAGCAAGTAAATGAAGTTCAAGCAGAGCTTTGAAGAGATCCCCAGTTGGGCTGGATCACAAATGGTGCAGATGGATACTGTGGTGCAGATGTGGAGTGGCAGGATGTTTGAGTCTCTGGGTGTCAACTGGGTGAATTCTTGTGTTGTGGGCAGATTAGTTTGCAGAGTGTAATACATAGGGTATTTTGGTTGGATTGTCTGGTGTTGGTGTCAGCGATGGATTTAGTATATAATTTATTACTCTTTTCTCTGTAAATACAAAACCATGCTTCACAAGTGACGGTGCCATGAGTTAGCCAAGGGATAGTTCACCCTGAGAAATAAACTAGGCAAAGAATCAGTTTTATTATTATATATGGAGATAGACTGTTATCTAATCTCTATTACAGGGCCTGCGGTAGAGGTCCTGTAGTTATGGTTAAGTTGCTCAACCCATAAGAAGAACACTTATTGGGTGACTTATAACTTTGCCCCCCCAGGTGAATCCTCGTGAACCTTTGCAACAATAGTATTTGGCCCCGTCAGATTGAGTCTGCAATGTTTGGTGAGGTTTTGCTAAAGGGGGGCAAAGTTATAGGGGGTTCCCAAAATATGTGGTTATTCCCATAGATGCAATGGAAAATAAATTTGCTCACACCTACAGCCCAAACCTCTGGACAGATTTTCACCGAATTTACAGCAGGAGTGGCAGCATGGTCCCGAAAGTGTACTTTTGTAAATTTGGTGTAAATCCGTCCAGTAGTTTTTTAAAAAATGACCTTAGTGATATCTGGTTTTGGTCTGCAGATTCACTTCCCTGTTCGGTCTACGGGCGGGCCTCCGATTGGGCCAGAAGGTGGCATGATGTTCATGGACATTAGACGCGCCCAATGATTTGATGGTGAAAAGTGTGAGGTGCGTCAGTTTTTTCGAAATGCCTGCCATGTTGGATCCACGGATACCGGCAGTTGTCCGCGGACAGCGCAGTTGGGGAAAAATCTGGAAAACACATTTTGGGGAATTTGGTGGTGGAAAGAGGGGCTGGGAAGGGTGGGGGAGTGGAAAAAGATGATATAGGTATATCTGTGTAGGTTAGAAAAGGTAGGGCAGGTGTCGTAGCTATCAGCGTACACAGCAGTAGTTCGCGGACAGCGCCATTAACGGACAGCTTGGAAAAGATATTTGGGGTTATTTGATTGTTGAAAGAAGGCATAGAAACGGTAGGGAAGTAGAATGAAAGTAATGTGGAGCTGTTTTTATAGGTAAAAAAGGGTTTGGAAATGCTGCTGAGTCCGCAGTCAATTTTGGTGTCCGCTGATATAATTTCAATTGCAGGGGGTCAGGGTGAGTTTTATTAGTTGACGGTGGATGGTACGTACTTGTTATATAGTTAATTGTATTGTGGTAGTTGAGGCTAATGGCCAGATTCGGGGGGGTCGGGAGGCATGCTGCAGGCCTTAGCCCCAAGAATATGTACAATGGCCACTGGTTCGTTGGGGTTGGTCACCCTGAGTTACCTGGGGGCAACCAGACATGGACTCCCTGCTCACTGTGCTCAGAGAGGCACAGCTTCACCTCACTGATGAGGCCCAACAAGGCTGAAATACATGTATGGGGTTGCTGTTGGTACTCTTGTTCAGAGAGGAATTGCCATAGCATTTTGGTGCTGGACTGCCAAAGACTGATATGCAAATGGATATTTCCCATCTGTGAAAGGTACAGTGAGCAAAAAGCGTGTGCTGCAAACTCTCATCTCAGAACAGGTTATCATGCCATGTTCTTTCTGGAGAGGAGCGCCTGCTACCTTTTTTGAAATATATGTTTTTGAATTACTCTGCAGTTTAGACACAAAGTCAATACTTTCTCCAATCCAGCTGTGTTGGAGATGCATTTTTCTAAGCTATGTAGTCGTGATGTTGCTTGCAGACACATCGGAAGTGTAATGCCATGCACTCCTAGTTTGTCTGTGGAGCTGATATGCAGTATGGGTTGAATTTATTTTTTCAACATTGTCTCATTGAATTGACTACAGCTTGAAAGAGTTGGCCTTAAGGACATGCATTTTAGATATTATTGAGTTAATTGTTCCATGACACCAGGAGCAGATGTGTTTCATCCATACAGCTCATGGATTAGTCTACTATTTAAGATAGATTTTGTATCTTTAGTAAGCAGACCAGTTCTAATGCTTTTTAAAATGTTAGCATAGGTGAGGCCTGTAAACTGACACATGTTTTGAGTTAGTTCTCTGTAGTGAAAATGTTGCCATAGATTTACATTTCCAATGCTGCTGAGGGTTTTACAGCATTGTTTGTGTCCTAATGTTTTGAAAATAAGTTGATCTTTCACTGCTGTTAACTGTAGGAGGTCTCCGAAAAGAATAACATGTTTTCCTCCAAACAGTTCTTCGTAGTTGGTGTTTAGTACTTCTTGCATTCTGAAATGAATTAAAGCCAACATGAGGTTGAAAACCATGCTTACTTCCTCTATCAGGAGCACTTTAATGTGTTATAGAATTCTGCATACTTCAGTAGCAGCTTGTGCTGATAATTTGTAGTATTCTAATTATTTTGGTGTTGTGTAAAGTTACACCTCCTATGTTGTAAGCAGCTAAACCAGTGAGGGCTGTTACTAGAGCCAAAAGGTTGTTGTTTGTTAAGTTTTGTAGAAATGAGCTAATTATATTAATTAAGAATGTTTTACCAGAACCAGCTTCACCACTTACATAAGGGAGCAGAGGTTTGTAATTTTTACAGCTACACATTCTAGTTTCATGTTTAAAACCATGTTCAATTTATTGAGTGACTTCTAGGTAAATGGTGAGTTGTTCATGGTTTATCTGTGATTTGAGCACTGAAAAGTCTTCTTCAGATTGTTTATATTGATATGTGGTATTTTCTACCTCATTCTTGGCTATTTTTGCTACATTTCAAATCAGTGTTCTCCAAGTGGTTGTTGGCTTCCTGCAAGGGAAGGTTGACTGCCCTCAGAAGTGTCATTGTCTAGTTGAGCTTCAATTTCTTCCTCTTTTTGGCGTTCATTGTCCAACATTTGTTTGTTTTGCTTAAAATTGTCATTTGTTATACTGCTTTCATTTGCTTTGAACGCAGCTTCAAATGACTCATAGTCACCTAATAATTATTTTTCTTTCTCCAAGGTTTAAAAGGTTGGAGTAGGGTCATGTAACACAGTTTTCTATATTGTGGAGATTTAAATGATAACTTTATATGATTAATTAGACTGGGTTTGGTGAGTTTCACTAGGCTTCCTTCACAAGTTGAGACTGAATATTTACCAGCTGTGTTATTTGGTGTGACATTGTTTTTGTAGGTGTAGTTTTGGGCAATGTCGTACAGACACATTTTTTCCAAAGCAGTACTTCTGTTTGGGTAGTATATGTCAATTAAATTGTTTTTTTAAATGTCCTTGCTTTTGGGATCATTTGTGGCTATGTTTTCTATCTCTTGGTCAGATTTTAGTGCTATATTTCATGATGAAGCTGGTCCAAGGTCCAGCCAGACAATGTGTTCAGATTTGCCATGTAAGGTTGCACCCGTTAAATGGTCTGCAGCTTTGTAGAACCTGCATTCTCTATGGGAAAGTGTTTTTATACTGAAGCTGTACAATCTTTGTGATAGTGTTTGGTCAAATGATATATCATTCCAGAGTTCTTTTAGCTCTGTTTTCTCAGTTTTGGTGAGATAGGCTGTGACATATCTTGCAACTGCAGTGGAATTGTCTGCAATGTATTGTATGTCTATGTTTGCATTCCACGAGAGGGAACTGATTGCATTGTAATCATTGATGTATTTGGATGCTTCATCCTTTCTAATGGTGCATGTATTTGTAAGGGATTTGCCTTTTACGCTGTGTCTTGCAGAAGATATCAAGCTATATACTTGCCCTTCTTTGCAAACTGATCTAGGGAAGCCAAAACGACATTTGGTGTAGTATTTGCCTTTGTTTTTATATCCACGTCGGCAGTATTTGCCACACGTATGTTTTTGGACGTGTAAAACTTGTGTATGTAGGTCACTATCTGTGGTTTCTGAAGGGATGTTGCAGGTAATGTATTTTTTAACAAACTGTAGAACAGTGACGTCACTATCATGCCAAATTTAGGAGCATCTTTAATCCACAAAAGCATGTGAATGTGTGGTGCTCCTCTGGACTGATATTTTTTTCTCCAAAGGAAGGGTTGCACTTCTCAGAGCGAGCAGTAGTTTTATTGCAGATAAAGTGCAGCATGGCAATGAAGCGATGGTGAAAGTATCTTGATACATTGACAGGGTCAAGAGAACAGAGTTCTCATGGTGTTTTTATATCTATAGATACTCATCTACAAGGGTAACCCCACACTCTGGTGATGATCCCTCCTACTAAGTGAGGATATATAACATATATTTCAACAAAAGGAAGGAATGTACAACAAACTATATAAAACAGTGAACTTATCCCCTCAGAAAGCAGAAATACATAACAGCCGCTAAATCAATATGGGCTGCATTATGTATTCTCAATACACATAGAACAGTGTTGTTAGAAAATATAATTTTTAATATATTAATCTCTAATTCAGCACAGGTAATACAAAAATAGTTACAACAACATATACACATAACACAGTCATATACATGTTAAAAACATTCCACCTCGCAATATAGAAACATTTACGCCGACAATTAGATCAGCATAGCACCAAGAAGGCAACTTAATTGATTTCATTTCCCATTGTGTGTTACAGCCCAACTTATATAAGTTTCTGTCCTCTGTGTTCTCAATAACCGGACATTCATCAGGGGCAGAGGTAATCCTGTGCTTCAGGTAGATTCTTCCTATTCGACCAACAACTTGCTATTTCTAAGGAGAAAAGAGAGAAACATGTGTCACTGACACCGGCATAATTGGTTTAATTTACTCATCACTGCCATGCCCTAATCACCAATAGGGTACCAAGTATAAAATTAATCATATACCTGGTCTAAGGTCTCAAGAAATATATAACTTGGACCTCAAAAGCCAACCCATTTATGGCTCTTCACTGCAGAAGCAGAAGGGATTCAGCATCAAGTCCTACGAAATACCTCCCCCAACGCTAAAATGTAGAACTCTCTCAGTCATAATAGCTGTTCTTTTACCCTGAGTAGAAGAAAATCTAGGCATCTCGATCATCAGTTGGATCCTGGTACAACCCCAAATTTCGAAGATCTAATATATGGATTGCTCACCATGGGATGTGGAAGCTGAATTTTACCTAGATCCAACCAAGTCTCAATAATGGTCACCACCCGTGGATCCTTTCCAATTCCTTTAGACCTCCAAGTGTCTGAAAAACAGGTGGAGGAAGATAGATTACATTTGCCCTCCAAATATCCATTATTCCTCACCTCCAATTTAACAAAGTAATCTTACCTATCTAAGGTTCTTGTGAGCCAACAAATATATGTTTTAATTGGAGTACCATCTGGATACGGCCTCTTCCTCTTCACAGATGTGAACCTCTCGCTCTGTAATATTACAATGCTGAGTGAGCACAATGTCAAGGAGTAGCCCCATGTAAGACTTAAGTAATTAGACAACACTCCTAACTCTTACCCACAATTAGGTGGATCCGCTCCTAGTAGGCAGTCACGTATAGAAGTTTGAGAACAGGGGCCGGCGGCCACGTCCACCGTCAGTTCTACCATCAACCGTCCACAAATCCTCATAACAAGTAAGTGGCGTACCGTGCTGACGTCACCACGCTGGTCATCGCGCAGCGACGTAAAACGTCATCACGTACCCTTCATGTAAAAAAGGGGGCCGGGCTCCAAAAATCCCTAATGATAGCGAGGTTGCTGCGCAACCATTGTTACGGGGAAAACAAAAGGAGATCTCACACAACCCAAGGGCCCACAGTGTCCCTACCATAACAACATAACAGGTATATACGGGGCTCAGAACTAGTAACACCCAATGAAAAATGGGGTAATTAACCGAAGTTTTTATACCCAAAGACCACCATCTGACTGAAATTAGTCACTCTTACAGCGGGAAAAACCCTTGACCCGATCATGTCCAACGGTCATAGAGAAACCACAGAGTCATCTCTCTCAATAAGGATTTGCCACAATGGAAGCAATTACCGATAAATTACACCATCAGGAGATTTATGCAGATATTAGTTCACCAACAGATATATAGTTATTTGTTTCTGCATATAGAGGTTGGTATTCTCCTACAGTTGAAAACCCCCAAAAAGTGCAACACTCCAATGATTTCGTGAGTCCCATCACACTCTCTTATCTAATGTTATGCCACTCTATATTTTCATTTAATCCTGTAATGTGACTATTGGTAAGAAAAATCAGCTTTTGTTCCAGATTGATCAATTTTCTATTGATTTCGTCTTGGGTTCTACCTTTAATCTTTTTAAGGATACACCATTCGAAGTCCGAGAATGTGTGTCTTTTCTCATCAAAATGTTTTACTAAAGGAGCTTTCTCGATATGATTTTTCAAACAGCTCCTGTGTTCGATCATACGAGTCTTGCACTTTCTGTTGGTTTTGCCTATATAAATTAGGGCACATGGGCATTTAATCAAATAAATTACATTCTCCGTGTTACAATTAGTATGTTCTTTCAAAGACCATTCTGTGGTTAACCCCAAATCAACAGAAGTCATTTTCTTCGTAAAAGGGCACATTTCTACTGACTGAGGAGCGTGTGAGCAGCGAAGTACTGCTTTTGAATCTCTACTATATCTGCCAGGATCCAGGCACTGCGAGCGTTGCTCTTGCCTGGCCCGGACTGCTTCCTGGAGGGGGCGGAGTCATCCGGGCCACGTGTGCGATCACGTGACTCGCCGTGATCAGAAAACTGCGCCCGAGCCGCCTGAGCGGTGCATTTCTACTGACTGAGGAGCGTGTGAGCAGCGAAGTACTGCTTTTGAATCTCTACTATATCTGCCAGGATCCAGGCACTGCGAGCGTTGCTCTTGCCTGGCCCGGACTGCTTCCTGGAGGGGGCGGAGTCATCCGGACCACGTGTGCGATCACGTGACTCGCCGTGATCAGAAAACTGCGCCCGAGCCGCCTGAGCGGTGCATTTCTACTGACTGAGGAGCGTGTGAGCAGCGAAGTACTGCTTTTGAATCTCTACTATATCTGCCAGGATCCAGGCACTGCGAGCGTTGCTCTTGCCTGGCCCGGACTGCTTCCTGGAGGGGGCGGAGTCATCCGGACCACGTGTGCGATCACGTGACTCGCCGTGATCAGAAAACTGCGCCCGAGCCGCCTGAGCGGTGCATTTCTACTGACTGAGGAGCGTGTGAGCAGCGAAGTACTGCTTTTGAATCTCTACTATATCTGCCAGGATCCAGGCACTGCGAGCGTTGCTCTTGCCTGGCCCGGACTGCTTCCTGGAGGGGGCGGAGTCATCCGGACCACGTGTGCGATCACGTGACTCGCCGTGATCAGAAAACTGCGCCCGAGCCGCCTGAGCGGTGCATTTCTACTGACTGAGGAGCGTGTGAGCAGCGAAGTACTGCTTTTGAATCTCTACTATATCTGCCAGGATCCAGGCACTGCGAGCGTTGCTCTTGCCTGGCCCGGACTGCTTCCTGGAGGGGGCGGAGTCATCCGGACCACGTGTGCGATCACGTGACTCGCCGTGATCAGAAAACTGCGCCCGAGCCGCCTGAGCGGTGCATTTCTACTGACTGAGGAGCGTGTGAGCAGCGAAGTACTGCTTTTGAATCTCTACTATATCTGCCAGGATCCAGGCACTGCGAGCGTTGCTCTTGCCTGGCCCGGACTGCTTCCTGGAGGGGGCGGAGTCATCCGGACCACGTGTGCGATCACGTGACTCGCCGTGATCAGAAAACTGCGCCCGAGCCGCCTGAGCGGTGCATTTCTACTGACTGAGGAGCGTGTGAGCAGCGAAGTACTGCTTTTGAATCTCTACTATATCTGCCAGGATCCAGGCACTGCGAGCGTTGCTCTTGCCTGGCCCGGACTGCTTCCTGGAGGGGGCGGAGTCATCTGGACCACGTGTGCGATCACGTGACTCGCCGTGATCAGAAAACTGCGCCCGAGCCGCCTGAGCGGTGCATTTCTACTGACTGAGGAGCGTGTGAGCAGCGAAGTACTGCTTTTGAATCTCTACTATATCTGCCAGGATCCAGGCACTGCGAGCGTTGCTCTTGCCTGGCCCGGACTGCTTCCTGGAGGGGGCGGAGTCATCCGGACCACGTGTGCGATCACGTGACTCGCCGTGATCAGAAAACTGCGCCCGAGCCGCCTGAGCGGTGCATTTCTACTGACTGAGGAGCGTGTGAGCAGCGAAGTACTGCTTTTGAATCTCTACTATATCTGCCAGGATCCAGGCACTGCGAGCGTTGCTCTTGCCTGGCCCGGACTGCTTCCTGGAGGGGGCGGAGTCATCCGGACCACGTGTGCGATCACGTGACTCGCCGTGATCAGAAAACTGCGCCCGAGCCGCCTGAGCGGTGCATTTCTACTGACTGAGGAGCGTGTGAGCAGCGAAGTACTGCTTTTGAATCTCTACTATATCTGCCAGGATCCAGGCACTGCGAGCGTTGCTCTTGCCTGGCCCGGACTGCTTCCTGGAGGGGGCGGAGTCATCCGGACCACGTGTGCGATCACGTGACTCGCCGTGATCAGAAAACTGCGCCCGAGCCGCCTGAGCGGTGCATTTCTACTGACTGAGGAGCGTGTGAGCAGCGAAGTACTGCTTTTGAATCTCTACTATATCTGCCAGGATCCAGGCACTGCGAGCGTTGCTCTTGCCTGGCCCGGACTGCTTCCTGGAGGGGGCGGAGTCATCCGGACCACGTGTGCGATCACGTGACTCGCCGTGATCAGAAAACTGCGCCCGAGCCGCCTGAGCGGTGCATTTCTACTGACTGAGGAGCGTGTGAGCAGCGAAGTACTGCTTTTGAATCTCTACTATATCTGCCAGGATCCAGGCACTGCGAGCGTTGCTCTTGCCTGGCCCGGACTGCTTCCTGGAGGGGGCGGAGTCATCCGGACCACGTGTGCGATCACGTGACTCGCCGTGATCAGAAAACTGCGCCCGAGCCGCCTGAGCGGTGCATTTCTACTGACTGAGGAGCGTGTGAGCAGCGAAGTACTGCTTTTGAATCTCTACTATATCTGCCAGGATCCAGGCACTGCGAGCGTTGCTCTTGCCTGGCCCGGACTGCTTCCTGGAGGGGGCGGAGTCATCCGGACCACGTGTGCGATCACGTGACTCGCCGTGATCAGAAAACTGCGCCCGAGCCGCCTGAGCGGTGCATTTCTACTGACTGAGGAGCGTGTGAGCAGCGAAGTACTGCTTTTGAATCTCTACTATATCTGCCAGGATCCAGGCACTGCGAGCGTTGCTCTTGCCTGGCCCGGACTGCTTCCTGGAGGGGGCGGAGTCATCCGGACCACGTGTGCGATCACGTGACTCGCCGTGATCAGAAAACTGCGCCCGAGCCGCCTGAGCGGTGCATTTCTACTGACTGAGGAGCGTGTGAGCAGCGAAGTACTGCTTTTGAATCTCTACTATATCTGCCAGGATCCAGGCACTGCGAGCGTTGCTCTTGCCTGGCCTGGACTGCTTCCTGGAGGGGGCGGAGTCATCCGGACCACGTGTGCGATCACGTGACTCGCCGTGATCAGAAAACTACGCCCAACCCACCCTTGCGGCGTTAAGCCCGACGGGGAAAAGGCCATTAGCTGTTGTGCGGCTGTTTGGCGGCGTTCACAGAAGGTAGATCGCTGGGATTAGATAACATACTGCTAAACACGGAGGTTCTACTTACAAAAGTGTTAATGCTTAATCCCATGTGAAAAGTAGTGAACCCATTTATATATTGACAGAATTTAATGATTTTATAAGTTTTATATGTGATGAGGAGCGAAAGTGTGGTTACATTGATGGCATTTTTATATTGAGTGCTAAAAGCTTGTCATCATTCAATGTTATAATTCATATTTCTCTTTAATTAGAGGTGTAAAGTTGGATTAGTCCCTACCTTTTATAGGAACTTACTAACTTGAATTTAATAGGTTGTGATTTCTGTTTTTATATTAAAATCAACCATGGCTTATGGATTGCGTAGTGGGCGGTGTACAGAAGCAATACTAAACACTTGTAATGAAACCAACAATGACTTCCTAGGCCATAAAAGTAGTATTCCTGATAATGAGCTATTGGTTACCAATACTTTGGCGGAGGAAGCTAAAGATGATAACTCGAATAGCACTGATACTCCAGCACAAAGTACCTACTTCGCTCAGATTCATGCTAACCCAACTGTTAATATCTGCAATTTTATAAAAGAGGAAGATATTAATGTTGATAGGGTGGGCTTGGCATGCTGCACAACCCCATCATTACCTTGCACTATGAATGAAGACCCGTTTAGAAATATTATGAGGAAAATGGGTGAACTAGATGAACAAGTTAATCAATCTATTGATATGATGACCCCACTTGTTTATAGGCCTTCCAATAAGGGGATTTTTAACTCCACCTCTAGAAATCGTACTGTGCAAACTCACAATGAAATAATGGGTGATGGAGGCACCGAAGTGATTTCACATGACTTATCGTATTCCCCTGAGCAACTCAAATCCCATAGTAGGTCTATAAATGACGACCCTGAGGGCAGTACAATCGACAAGGGAATTGCTGAATTTCAATCTCCTAGTCCCCTCCCTGTGATTACAAAAATATTAGATCTTCTGGATAAGGGCCATGAACTTACCCACTTGGAACTAAAGGAATTAAAGGCAACTATGCACTTTCTTGGCTCCAAGATGGATAAAATTGAGGGCTTTATAACTGCAATCGATACTATGAGATATTTGCAATATGAAATAGGTGGACAAAGACCCAGAGTAGTTACAAATGATTGTCATGAGAAAAGCACGCAATGTTCGCTCTCTGATCACCCAGAATGTAACAACTCTGGGCAAATGTATGGGGTGCCATCAGAGATTTTGAAGTGCTCTTGTGAGAACGATTTGAGTGAGATTAAGGCTTCAATAATTGCATTAAATAACACAATACCTTCACAACTACTTAGTAAACCACAGCCTTGCGATATGCTGCGTAGTCCTACTTCCCAAGTGTTGACATTGGATCAGCCTGATAGTCCTTCAGCTTTGTTAGATGAAATTGAGAAGCAAAAAGAGACCGAAATCAAAAACTTGCACACTGAGGAAACTTCAACTTTTATGTCCCGTCGGGTTAGAAGGATGCATATGCGTGCTGTGAAAAGACTTGCGAAAAAAAGGAGGGAGGAGAAGTGTATAAAATCTACTTCTATCCTTGAAATTGCAGATGAGGAGATCATTGACTTGGATCAGTTGTCCAAAGAGAGTCAGGATGCCCTTACACCTGCAACTGAACCAAGTGTAGAAACAAAGGGTGGGAGCCTTGGCACATCTGCATTATTGAAGGTAGATGTGCATAAGAATATGGGAAAGAGCAAAACTTATACTACACAATTGGAAAAATCGAACACTCAGGAAACCCTAATTTCTAAAGCTGTAATACATCAAGATGCAGTTACAACTATTCCAAAGGCCCACTTAATACAGGGAAATCGAAATGTAAAGCCTAACTCGGATTGCATTATTCAAAACTCACCTAAAATCACCTTAAATGAATATTTCCCCTCAGTAGGTAGATGCTGCACGTCAAAAAATCAGATTAAGCATCAGGATGGAGGAATTAGTGTCCCCCTAAAAATACCTCTGAGGAAATCATATAGTGAGATATGTATTAGTGCCTCGAATATCCAAACACATGCAAATAAGGCACATAGAATGACCAATGTAATGGAATCAGGAGTAGGAATTGGAAATAGTAACAAAACGAATGTAAGTTGCGCAGATGCAATAATTTCGGATAATTGCTTACCTGATAAAAAGGAAAATGTAGTCATGATAAATGGACGGGGGAAAAAAGTGGAGCTATCTGAAGTACCTTCCACGACGCATTTGGGGAATTTATCAACAATTGATCTAAACAACGTGAGTACCCCTTTCACCCCGAGCCACATCTCCATCAATGGTCCTGCAATGAGTAAGTCCCTACTTGAGAATCAAATTAACACCATTAACTCAAATAGGGATTACGTTTTACCTGCTAGTAGGAGTACATTTTCACTTGAGCCGAATCCCTGTGCGGTTTCTACGACAACTACACAGGTTGTATCTCTAACGAACATAGAAAAAAGTACACCTGCTATTAGGCATCATCGAAGTGAATTGGCAACTCAATGCATCATCGGATTTGAGGGAGATGCAAAGATATTGGCGGGTAATCGTATTAATCGATCCTATACATTCTCTGTATTTTCAAAAATTCCTCAATTGAGAATAATCAAATCTGAAGATATTACAAGGGTTTCTCTGGCAAGTACAAATAATCATAGGGCTATCTGCTATCTCGCCTCTGAAGCTATAATGAAATTTATATGGTTTAATCGTGAGGAAATAGAAAAGGAGGGTTTGACGCTGTTCGCTTTTGATTGTGAATCGGAGGCCTTAATATTTCTAGAAACTCCGGGCAAGGGTACTGATAAAATTCAAACTGCAGGTGGCCCGTGCGTGCAACTTGAATCAGGGTTGGAGGGAGGAATGATGGAAATTTTGAAACTTGCAGCTAATACAAAAGGCCTACCATGGTTGGAACCTATGCTTTCGGCAATCTTATGTCCGAATCCTCCGATCCCGGCGAAATAGCTATGCATTGACACACGCATGCAATTCTTATCATGGAATTCTTGTGGGTTTGCAAACCTGATGAAATGGCATTCTGCCCTAACCTACTCAGAACAACCTACTATAATAATGATACAAGAAACGATGAAAACTGACCCATTTGTGATTCCTGGATATTTAACTTTTACATCTCCTGCAAGGAGATCTTTGTTAGGTCGTCCATCTGGGGGTTTGTTGGTTGGAGTCAAGATCTCTTTGCAGGCTCAATCAGAATTAGCTTGGGAATCTGTCAGTATATTGGCGATTCATCTTGTAATACCCTCATTTAGGTACTCATCTCTTATGATAATTTCCTTATATTGGAATCCAGCTGCCATCTCAATCGATGAAATGTTAGATGAATTAGACGCATGTTTATTGGATATATCTATCAGATACCGCACTTGTGAAATCATTATAGGCGGTGATTTTAATTCCGATTGTAGAGATTTGACTATAATCAATAAATTTAAATCATCCACTCTTTCACGCAGCAGAGGAGGCAAACTTAGAGAACTCCTCACGGAGTGGGATATGGACTTGATGGTCAGAAACGACATGAGTCTTGGTAATACATGGTCAAGAGGATCTATGCAATCAATGATAGATTATATATTTGTATCTCATAATCTGTTTATGCATATGGCACCCCTAGAAATAGGTCGGATCGCGATAGGTGATCATGCACAACTTTCTACCTTCTTTCAACTAAAATTTAACTCGCTTACACCTAATATTACTCTGGCAATGGTTGAAATAGATCGTCCTTTCCATTCCATTAGATGGAATCAAGGAATATGCAACTTTGTTGTTACACAAATCTCCTCAGAGATTGAGAGGATTAGAAGTGCAGGGGGAAATTACGATCATACATTGTATATGCAGTATTCAGACATAGTTGCAACAGCTCTTGAACGATTCCGCAATACACAAAGTAATGTGCAACATCCACATCCATATGATCATACATGTAAACTATTGAAAAGGGAGAAGAACAGGGCATTGAGACATTTAAAGAGAGGCAACTTGGGCAGCGAAGTTAGTAAGACAAGGAGGAATGGTATACTATTAGCCTACAAACATAAATTGAGATCTGCTCGTATATCAAATTATAACAATGCTAATTGTACATTAATTCGTGCCATCTTAGCTCATGACACACGAGTAATTTGGCGCACACTGAAAGCTGATAATAGACGCGTGGCAACGTTTTCGTTAAATTGTATTCCTGAGCACACTTGGCAAGCCTTCATAAAGGCAAAATACCAACTACCTTGCAAATTTCGCTTTGTCCCTGATGTCTCTCTCGAATATTCTAATATCCCAAGGTTGAACTGGGATTGTAACGATATTATATGGGCGATTTCTAGATTGACCTATTCAAAAGCTGCAGGTCCTGATGGCCTTCCCCCCTGTCTTTATAAGGCAGATCCCGTGTTGTGGGCTGACATCATAAAACTTAAGTTTGACTCTATTATTAAATCTGGGGAAGTTCCACCCTCTTGGCTTACTGCCAATATAGTACCAATTTTTAAAAAGGGTGATCCATCTCTCCCAGAAAATTATCGTCCGATATCGTTAATTGATTCTGAGGCTAAGATCTTTTCTATCCTTCTATTAAATGAATTGGAGAAAGTTATCACGGCGAATGATATGTATTCGAAATATCAAACTGGATTCAGGAAGTCTATGAGTACAACCCTAAATGCTTTTATCATGTCGCATGTTATCGCTGGAGTAAAAGAAAGGAACTCTAATCCTGTATATATAGCAATGATTGACATGAGTTCTGCTTTTGACACGGTGGTCCGTAACTTATTGTGGAAGAAAATGTTGAAGTTAGGGATCCCAGCTGTTTTGATGTATTGGACTATTAAGTTGCACACTAACACTTCGTATAGAATAAGAATTTCCCCAGAAGGTGGGACCACAGCCCCGATACGTACAACAATAGGTGTAAAACAGGGCTGTAATCTCGCGGCTACCTTATTTAATTTATACCTATCCGATCTCGGTGAAAATTGGGAAAAGGGAGACTTATTTTCTGTTAAAGTGGGGAGTATTCATTTGAAATGGATTGCATTTGCTGATGATATTATTTTGTTTGACCCTACTCCAGTAGGGCTCCAAACCAAACTCTCATTATTTGAGAATTTTGCAAAAGCACATAATTTGACACCTAACCCTGTAAAAACTGCCATTATGACCTTTGGCGTGAAATCAAAAAACGCGAATTTCAGATGGCAAATATTGAATACACAAATTTGCCAAGTGAACAATGCTATCTATCTAGGGTATTACATATCAGCATTTAACTCGATTAACGCATGGTCAAATATTATTAGGAACAAAACTCGACCACTGTTGTCTCAAATGAAAAGGATTTATAGCCAATACTGCAAATTCTCTTTAATCCCGCTAATAGACTTTATGATATTGAAAGTCGAAAGTGTCATATTGTACACATTAGATATCTGTCTGTGTGACATGACTAGCGTGCTTGACAGTATACAGGGTTCTCTTTTAAAATCTGCAATGTTTCTCCCGATGTCAACTCCTAATGCTATTATTCGACACGAACTGGGTCTGGTTTCATTATCAACTCGCTGGAAATGGAGACAATTGTCCAATTACGTTAAAATTCATTATCCTCCCATTAACTCACTGTATACCGATTTAAATAAAATGTTGGGTATGCAAAATCCAAAATCCCTTTTTAATTATCAATTGAAAATGCAACAAATTTTAGGTAATATAAACACAACCGTGGAGGACATGCAATATCGTCCCGGTTATGTTAAGAAAAAACTTTTTGAAATGGATTGGTGTATTACTATTGATTTAATTAAAAACTATGTGTTATATAAGGAATACAGTATGCATGTAAAACAGCGCATTCCACGTTATGACCATGTTTCGTTATTCCCTTGCGAAAATATCCGAAAAGTATATATTCGCTTTAGATTGAATCTATTCCATACACGGGAACGGACTAAAAACTGGGATATGAATAAATTAAATGATCGCGTGGGATGTCGATTTGTTGAATGTAATGAATCGTACGAAACATTGAAACATCTTATACTGTACTGTCCGCATTTTAAGAATATAAGGACACTCAAATTGAGGAAATTTGCGGAAAATGAATTTGAGGACTGTCTTGAAGTTTTATGGACCAGAATGATGCAGGGATGTCACAAACCCTTAATATACGAATTGGCAAGTTTTTGTAAATACATCGAGAATGAATTAGAGCTATTTTTGTAATTGTAAAACGATCATTTGTAATATTTTTAAATTTTGTAAAGGTTCTGCATGAATTGTTGTGTATTATGAACCAAATGCAAATAAAAATTTAAAAAAAAAAAAAAAAAGGGCACATAACACATTCTCCGCACGGATGATGTCCCATCACACGGGGCAGACCCCACAATGTACTTTGGGCACTCTCATGATTGACCACCTTGTGTATGTCATTTTTCATGACAAGATTGCGGATGTTAGTGCTCTTTTTAAAGGCTATCAAAGGTACTGGGCTATTCATAGTCTTTTTCCAATTTTTGCATATAATGTTCTTAACTTTATAGGACATGTTACTAAAGGTATTAACAAACACCAATGGGGTGTCGCGATTGGCAGTGTTTTTCTTTTTCCTTTCAAGAAGGGCTTCCCGATTGTTGTTAAAAGCTTGTTTGGCAGATTGTCTCACGACTTTGGTAGGGTAACCCCTTTCAATCAGTTTGTCCATTAGTATATTAGTGCCTATTTCATAATCATGATTGGTGCTACTGTTACGCTTTAGCCGTAAAAAATGTCCAAAGGGCAGATTGTCCCGGACATGTTTCGCGTGATGACTCCTGTAATGCAGTAACGCATTTTTATCGGTGCTCTTGACAAACTGTTTCACCCATAGTTGGTTATTCTGTTGGTAAATTGTTAAATCTAGGTAATTTACCTCTGTGGAGTTCATGGTAGCTGTGAATTTCAGGTATCTATTCTGGTTATTCAGCCAAATAAGGAAATTATTAGCTTCATCTATTGAGCCATGCCATAACATGAACACATCATCGATGTATCTTAACCATTGAGTTATTTGTTGCTTGAAAGGATTAATTTCCGAATAAATCACTGTTTGTTCTACCATGTCTACATACAAATTAGCCAAATTAGGAGCCATGGCAGCACCCATGGCTGTGCCCTCTACCTGCAGATAGAATTGACCCATGAATTCATTCACTCAGCATTGTAATATTACAGAGCGAGAGGTTCACATCTGTGAAGAGGAAGAGGCCGTATCCAGATGGTACTCCGATTAAAACATATATTTGTTGGCTCACAAGAACCTTAGATAGGTAAGATTACTTTGTTAAATTGGAGGTGAGGAATAATGGATATTTGGAGGGCGAATGTAATCTATCTTCCTCCACCTGTTTTTCAGACACTTGGAGGTCTAGAGAAATTGGAAAGGATCCACGGGTGGTGACCATTATTGAGACTTGGTTGGATCTAGGTAAAATTCAGCTTCCACATCCCATGGTGAGCAATCCATATATTAGATCTTCGAAATTTGGGGTTGTACCAGGATCCAACTGATGATTGAGATGCCTAGATTTTCTTCTACTCAGGGTAAAAGAACAGCTATTATGACTGAGAGAGTTCTACATTTTAGCGTTGGGGGAGGTATTTCGTAGGACTTGATGCTGAATCCCTTCTGCTTCTGCAGTGAAGAGCCATAAATGGGTTGGCTTTTGAGGTCCAAGTTATATATTTCTTGAGACCTTAGACCAGGTATATGATTCATTTTATACTTGGTACCCTATTGGTGATTAGGGCGTGGCAGTGATGAGTAAATGAAACCAATTATGCCGGTGTCAGTGACACATGTTTCTCTCTTTTTTCCTTAGAAATAGCAAGTTGTTGGTCGAATAGGAAGAATCTACCTGAAGCACAGGATTACCTCTGCCCCTGATGAATGTCCGGTTATTGAGAACACAGAGGACAGAAACTTATATAAGTTGGGCTGTAACACACAATGGGAAATTAAATCAATTAAGTTGCCTTCTTGGTGCTATGCTGATCTAATTGTCGGCGTAAATGTTTCTATATTGCGAGGTGGAATGTTTTTAACATGTATATGACTGTGTTATGTGTATATGTTGTTGTAACTATTTTTGTATTACCTGTGCTGAATTAGAGATTAATATATTAAAAATTATATTTTCTAACAACACTGTTCTATGTGTATTGAGAATACATAATGCAGCCCATATTGATTTAGCGGCTGTTATGTATTTCTGCTTTCTGAGGGGATAAGTTCACTGTTTTATATAGTTTGTTGTACATTCCTTCCTTTTGTTGAAATATATGTTTTTATATCTATTCCATATTTATTTTTGTTTGCAGTGCGCAAGAAGTTGTGCAAGTCATCCCATGCATACTCTGCACAACTTAAAGTAACACACATGTGGGTGGGCCTTGGTTCCTTAGCATACAACGTACATCTGCGGGATGTGAGAACCAGTACTGTATCACGCATGTTTGCCAAGAGATTTGTGATACTTGACTGCAAAACTTAATCTTTGTCTTTTATTCTTTGAAGCAGTTGCATAGCGTATATATTAAAAACAATAGAGCCTGTTTTTAATGTTTGTGCAACTCCATTACAGAGTTGCTAGCTCACCTTCGAAGAGGAGGTGGAAAATGTATTCGACATTTTGTCTGAATCTGGGGTCTTGAGAATACATTCTTAAAGAGTACATTTCTGATGTATTCATTTGCGTGGACCTTTCATCATATCTTCCTCCTTTTCCTGTAGGAAAGAGTAGAGGAAAAGAACGTGCTTCTACACTTTCTTCCCATATGCTAATTGGGGATCCTTTGGCTTGATGCATTTGACATGGTTCTTTTTTTAAAAAAAACAGTTGTTTATTGGCAGAAAGTTGAGACAGGTACAGTACAGATTGCACAGAGACAAGCAAGCATCATAATAGCACATAAAGGCATTACATCATAACTATTTCAGACATCTCAGGTTGGGGAGGGTTGACGGCATGGAAAGGTGCAAATGTCACATTTCTTATGGTGAGTTGGGCTGGGCTGGTGGGGGGGTAGAGCTCCACTCAACCTTGTCTCTATTGTTCAGATAACTGCAGAATTCTGACCACACATTTTTGGGGCGGGATGGTATGGGTAAGGATCCGTTATACTCTTCTTCACACATTTGTACCCAGGTGAGGGCTTTCAACCACATCTTGAGGGTGGGTGATCGGGGGGTGCGGCGCTTCAAGCATTGTAGTATGCATCTTTTGGCGACAATAGCACTTACATTTAGATATTTTGACATTTTCCTTTCATTTTCCCCAGTCCAAATTCCGAACAACAAGGCTAGTGGGTCCAGGTCCACTGGGGACCCAATTATCTCTGATAGCGCTTTTGTCACTTCCATCCAAAACATATTTAGCGCAGCGCAGGACCAAAACATATGTACATGGTCTGCCTCACCTGATTTACAATTTGGGCATGTGTGAGTCGGGTTGCGTGTGAATTTCGCTACTCTGTACCGTGTGTAATAGAGCCTGGTGAGGAGTTTGTATTGTATGCAACGGAATATGGCACTAAGGGAGACTTTGCGTGTGTGTGCACACATTTTACTCCATATTTCTTCAGTGATTTCCGTTTCCAGCTCCCTGGCCCATGCTTCCCGTGGTTAGAGGGATATATCCTCTAGTTTTTCCAGCTGCATTTTGTACAGTGAGGATACTATGCCTCTGCAGCCTGCGGAGTTTGCTATGTATTGGAGTTCAGGTGAGACTGGGGGTTCATCTGGGTACGAGGGCCACATTACCCTCACTGTTGCTCTCAGCCTTCAGTATTGTAGCATCTCGAGCGCAGAGTTGTTGTGCCTGGGCCGCCATGTTTGAGGGGTGATAAATGTACCGTCGGGGTATAGGTCAGTTAGGGCTCGATAACCCAGGTTTTCCCAGTATCGTGAGAGGTGTTGGTCATGTGTGGAGGAGAGTCCGGGAAATTGCCATATGGGAAGCCACTTATAGTATGGGTATTGCTCTTGTTTAGAGTGCAAGATAATATTCCATGCTCTAATCGTGGTTGCCACCAGGTCTGATGGAGCGTCTGTCTGGAATGTACGGTGTAGTAGTAAGGTCATAATGTTGGTCCCAACCCCTGCCAGTTTCTCTAATTTTACGTGTGGGGGCGGGTTCAGGTGTGTGTACCAGTGGGTGGCGTGTTGGGCCTGTGCCGCGTTCCAGTACAGTGATAGATCTGGGGCTGTGAAACCCCCTTTCTCATAGGGTAAGGTCATATGTTGCCACTTCTTGCAGATCGCTCCGGTGTGTCAAAGAAATTGGGCGCACTCCGAGTGGAGCCTCTTGAAGTATTTCTTCCCAGGCCACACTGGTACGTTGGCAAAGATGTAGAGGAGCTTGGGAACCACAATCATTTTTTATCAGGGAGAGTCTGCCCGCCAGGGATAGTGGGAGATTGAGCCATTTGAGCATCTTGGATTCAATGAGCTGTGCCATTGTCTCGTAATTGTCTGCCAATAAGGAAGCTTTGGTTAGTGACACTTGCACCCCGAGGTATCTGATGCCACCCGGGGACCAGCGTGAGGGGAATTCACATGCCGGTCATTGGGTTGCCATAGTGAGAGGGAACATTTCCAATTTAGAATATTTAATGGTGAAACCGGAGTACGTGCCTATTTTGGTTATGTCTCGGATGATCGGGTCTAGGTATGTGGAGAGGTTTCTGACGTATAGGAGTACGTCATCAGCGTCCAGTGAGATGATTTCCGGTGTGTCCTGTAAACGAATGCCTTTACTGGTGTGCTGATCCCTGATGTGATCAGCCATGGGTTCAATGGCGAGCGCAAAAAGAATGGGGGAGAAAGGGCAACCCTGACGAGTACCTTGGTGTAGCGCAAAGGGAGAGGAGGGAACCGAGTTGACCAGCACCCTGGCCAGTGGTCCTGTATGCAGTAGTTTTATGTAGGAAATAATATTTGGTCCTACTCCCATTTTCTCCAGCACGGCCCATAAGTATTGCCATGAAACCATATCAAATTCCTTTTGGGCGTCTAGTGTCACCGCCACTGCATCAGCATTCGGATCAATTCTGGACAGCACGTTGAATAGAAGCGGATGTTAAGTGCCGTAGAGCGACCAGGAACAAATCCACTTTGGTCGGCGTGGACCAGATGGGGCATGAATGGGAGGAACCTGTTGGTGATTATTTTGGCGAAGATTTTCATGTCTGTGTTGATGAGGGATAGGGGCCTGTAGGACCCACATTCGTCTGGGGGTTTCCCTGGCTTGGGGAGGACTGTTATTAAGGCTTCTCTTAAGGAGGGGCGGAGGGTGTTTAATCAGAGTGATTCGCCCAGACCCCGTACAGTGCAGGTGCTAGTATGGCAACATTTTCCTGATAGAACTCAGAGGTGAGCCCGTCGGGGCCTGGAGCCTTGTTCTTAGGAAGGTCTGAAATTACCTGGACTATCTCCTCTAAGGTGAATGGAGCGTCAAGACGTTCCCTGGTGTTCTAGGAGATAAGGGTCATAGGAATGCCTTCTAGCAGGTCGTCCAAATCATGGGCTGTGTGTTCAGGCTGGGGGCCGTACAAGTTGGCATAAAAGCTGGCGAAGGTGTCAAGGATGGCTTGTTCCGACCAGTGTCTTAAACCCTTTTCATCAATTATGCTATCAACTCGGGTCCCGCCCCCCTCCGCTCGCACCAGCTTGGCCAGGGTTCTACCCGGGCTGTCTCCCTCACCATATTTTCGGGCAGCTGTGGGTCGAGAATAATATCGCACCTCGCTTAAGGGATGCGACTCAAATTGTTCCAGTTCTGTTCCGATTTTTGCCAGGGTTGCTGGGGCCGGTGTGGAGACGTAATCTTGTTCTAGGGTGTTGAGCTTGGTTTCGGAGTTGTTTAAGGCTTGCCTTATGGCTTTGAGGACCCCGGCTTCCCTAGAGATAAACATCCCTCTGATGTATACTTTAAATGCCTCCCAGCGGATCCCTTCGGGTGTGTCAGATGCATTGTTATTTTCAAAGAATGTGTTTATGTCCGCTAGGATCTCAGCTTTAAAGACGATGTCAGATAGGGCGTCAGATTTAAAGTGCCAGGCGGGTCGGGCCGACAGTGTATTACCGAGTTGGATCTGCAGCAGCACGGGGGTATGGTCAGAGAGCGTGCACGGAAGGATCCTAACATCCAAATCCGTGCCCACTCGGTTACCAGACAGGAGGAACAAATCTATTCTTGAAGAACTGTCATGTACCGTTGAGTAGAAAGTATAGTCTCTTTCCTGGGGATGGAGCGTTCTCCACACATCATGTAGATTCAGGGAGCTCATGTGTGTAGGGAGTCGTTTAGCAGCACGAGTTGTGGGCCTGCGGGTAGTGGTTGTTCTATCTAGGAGATTATCAAGTATAAGATTCATGTCCCCCCCCCATATAATGGGGACTTCTACATATCTCATGAGAATGGCAATCATCACGTCTATAAATTCGGGAGAATCGGTATTGGGCGCGTATGAGTTAACAAGCAAGCATTCTTCGTTGGCTAAAGTGCAATGTAGAATCACATATCTACCTTCTGTGTCAATGTGGGATGTGTGGAGTGTGAAGTTTACCGACTTGTGGATAAGAGTAAGAACTCCCCTGGCTTGAGTGGAGTATTGGGTATAGTATCTATTGGGGCCCCAGGTTTGTGCTAGGTTTGTGCTAGGTTTGATGATGAGAGTTTCAGAGCGTGTGTCTCCTGCAATAGGAGTACCTTGACCCCGTGCATACACCGTGATCCTACAAGACATTGTGAAATTCGTCAATCCCCGAACATTCAATGTCAACATACTAATAGCCATGCAGGTAACTTATGGGACATCACTTCGCCTTAGAGGGCATTGCAGCTGCAGTGGGGTCTGCCGCTGCCGTCCGACCCACACATTTGTTAATGCATTTTTAATGATATATTGGTAATCTTTTGAACGGCTGATGAACCTTAGGTTACGAAGAAAGGACACACATGTTCTAGGGTAGCAAGGTCATAGCTGGTACTGCCTTAGACCAGTGTGTGACAGTGAGGCTTGGTTTCCGAAGTTCGGGCCCAGTGTGTGGTGTTATAGTCAGGTGAGCTAAAGGTGTATCCCCTTCAAAGAGTTGTGCTCTTGATATAGTGATGTTGGGCCACAATGGGCCCGCAGTGGGACAATGAGGGGGGGACCTTCAGCCCAACGGGGGAGCCGACAGTCGGTCTGCCATGGCCACTGGGTTCTGCAGTAGGAGCCTGGGAGTCCTGGTATTATACATCATCCATCGGTTCCTCCGGGGGATCCACCAGTGGGATCTGCGCCTCGATGAACTGAACAGCCCCGTCAGGGACCGTGAAAAAGTAGCGGTTGCGATGGGTGAATTTTCTTCACCCCATTGAATTGGCGTCTCTCCATCTGCACCCCCACCGAAAAATCAGGGAAAATCCTGATTATTTGTGAATCCAGCCTTAGTTCCCTTTTCTCTCTGGCCAAACGGAGTATGTGGTCTCTGTCCTTATAACTCAGTAGTTTTGCAATTATTGGTCTGGGGAAGTCTCCTGGTTTGGGCCGAGGTGCCAGGGAACGATGTGCTCTTTCAAATGTGAAGAATGGTGAGAGCTCGGGGTTGTCAAGGAGGTCTTTGATGAGTTGATCGACCGCAAGTTCCATGCGACCCTTTAGCGCAGATTCGGGAACCCCCACTATGCAAATGTTATTTCTTCAGGACCTCGATTCGAGGTCATCGCACTTAGCTTTGACCTGTTTAATGTCACGGACAAGCTCTGTGGCTGTGTTTTGTAGGGTGTGAACGCTGTCTTATTCTTTGCTCCGCCTGGGTGATCCTGGCCCCATGTTGGTCAATTTTTGCTTTCAAGGAGGCTACATTTGCGTTGATATTGTCCAGCTTTTCATGGAAGGCTGCAAAGTTTTTGGCCATGGATTCCATCATCACGGTTAGGTCTGGTTGCGGGGGCTCTGGCAGGACCTCGCCATCCTCCTGTGCCACAGACGAGGACGCCTGGTCCGCACTGGGCGCTACCTTGGTGAACTTGTCCATGGCGCCTACTTTGCTAGCACCCCGCGCCCTGTTGGCATTGCTGTGGTAGGAATCCGCGTCTGTTTAGATAGGGTTGATGGTGGCCACAGGTCGGGCCCTCGTAGGAAGGATGGTGGTAGGTCAGCGGTTGTAGCGCGTAAGTAGCTCAAGGGCGGTGGGATTAGTATTGTCCAGACAGGATGGAGGAGGCCAGTTTTTGGCAAGGCAGTGTTGGCGGAGCAGCTGTAAGCAGAGAGGAGCTAGGGGGGTGCAGAGCGCTGGACCCCGCAGGGGCCTCATGGCGGCCGCGGGCTCCGCAGGTGGGGTGGGCCGGGGAGGCCCGGCGAGCCCTATGTGATTAGTGACCCTTTGGGGTATGCTTGGGTGGGTAGGGCATTGAGCCGTTATTGAGTCAGGTAGGGGGGCCCCCCTCAGGCTGAAGAGGTGCCACTGTGTAAGCTGTATATGTTGATAGAGTGGGGTGCTTCCCCCTTCAATGGCACTCTGAAGGTCGCAGAACTGTAGTGGGAGGACCCCAGCCCGTGGATATGTGGGGTCTTATGAGGCTAGGGCCTCACAAGGTATTACAACTCAGGACCATAAAGGGTGGCCGCACGGGGCCCGCCACAAGGGTGCCCAAGGGGGTGATGAAGAATAAGTTCCAGCGGGTGGTCCGTGGGGGCCCGAAGCACCGTGGGTAGAGAGAGTTGGGGGGGAGCAGGGCGGGCTCCCATGTAGACAGTCTCACCTTGGTTGTATTATAGCATGCCAGATGAAGTGCAAGTAACAGGGAGGGTAGGGGGCCCCCGCTAGAATGGAGCACAGGAGTGTAGTTCTGCCTTTAACACCCACCTTACAGCCTTTAGGGTGGCTGGACCAGTATGTCTCCCGGCGCGGGATTGTACCCCAGGGGGCAGCACCCCACTTAAAGAGGCGAAAGAGGCATGGGGGACTCACGACATGGAGTTGCGCGGTGGCCAAGTGTTACACGGCTCAGGCGCGTCGCGGGGGCGGTGCTGGTAGGTCTTCAATGGGACTGTACTTGTAGAGAGCCGTGGGGGCCCAGCGCCCACATCCCGTGGCCGTTGCTGGCAGGACATGTTGCTGCTTGTTGGGAAAAGAAAGTGGCCCCGGATCCTCTGGGGCGCCGATCGATTATATGTGAGGCTCCACAGCGTTATACCAGCGGCCCCCGCTCCTTTGGGACAGGGGGGCCGCGTCTGTGTGTGGGCGCAGGGGGGTGCCAGCCCAGCTCGCGGCAGCAGGAGTAAAGCGGCGCACCGCTCGGAACTGGCAGCTGCCAGACCAGCAGCGCCGGGCTGCCCCACCGTACGTTCACGGGCGGGGCGGCGGTTGATTCGAGGCCCCGCTCCCCCAGGCACCAGCAGGGGGAGAAGATCTCGTCGGCAAGCGCTCAAGGATCGGACAAGGCAGCGCCTCCAGGCGGGGGGCGCAGCTGACGGCCGCAAACAGCCACGACGAGGCTCAGCAAGGAGGCCACATGGCGCCGCAGGCCCAGGTGTTGGTTATGCCGGCTCCAGGCACCGATTTTACTCCGGACTTCGGTCACTTAGAAAGGAGAGTGACAAAAGAAGAATTGTGGCAGTCTCGCTAGGAAGTAGTAAGGATTAGCGCCGATATTTAGCAGATTCTCCATTTTCCTTGGCTGCTCAACAGCGCCCCCCACATTTGACATGTTTCTAATGCACCGTCAATGTTGTCTTTGGAGTGTAGTGGGTGAATTGTGTACTGGTTTAAACTGTTGGCTGCAGTAACAGGATCTACACGTTCAAATTGCCCAATTGTTGGTGAGTCTTGAATCAATTGGGGGGGTTTCTTTTACGTTTTCCTCTATGTTTATATCATTGTAGTATTCATTGGTTTCTTTTAGATATTGTAGGGTTTATCTAACTTTGTTTAAGTTGACTAGTTGTTGCCAAATCGTTTTGTCTTTTGCTGGCACAACATTAACTAGAACAATCAAAGCCTGATCTGTTGGTTGTTGTACTACTAGAGTTTCTACATTGTCTTTAAGACCTAATGGCAACTATACTACTTTGCCACAGATGCCCTTTAGTAACTCGAATGGAGGTAATTTGGCTGATTTCGGTTGAAAGAACATTATAGCTTGAAATGGGTGCACTGTTTGGATTATAATGCTCTCGTACAAGTTAAGTTGTTGGAGAGCTTTCGGAAGTGGAAATATTACTAAGTTATTAGTGATAGCATATGATGGCATTTGGTTACTGTCAAGCTTTTCAAGCTTTGTGTTACAGTAGGTGCAAACTGCTGAGGGGTCAGTTATTTCACATTTAGTTTCTGCTGTTAGATATAAAGCTAATTGGAACCATTGGGATTCTTCATTGTCTTCTGTTTTGTAGGCTATGGGCCTCATTACACGGATGGCGGTAAGGTTTACCGGTACCGGTATTTTACCGGTACCGGTAAATCCTTACCGCCTTACTACAAGGTCCCTTTGCGGGTTGGGGAATTTAACGCCTGCTTGTCATGATCTCTGCTTCCAAAAGGTCAGGGTTTTCCCAACTCCCTTGGAAGCAGATCCATAACCCAGGTTCCGAGTGCCAACCAGTCCCAATTGGGACCTTTTGGACCCAGTCTTGGCGCCAGTGGCACCTTGCTCATAAATATGCCCAGTCCCAGCGCTGGAAGCGCCGGGCTCATAATGCTTGGGTGGACTTACCTGCAGCAGACCATGCTGCTTACTTGCCTGCCAGTTGAGCCTCTGATCCTCTTCTGTTTGGAACTACTTTTCCTGTTGGGTGGGGCAGGAGCCACTCCCTAGATTCAGAACACTGGAACTCTTCTGGAAAGCAGGAACTCTTTTCTTACCTAGGCGTGGCTGTGGAAGGAGATACCTAAGCACTACAGGAGGCTATTTAAACCACACCCGATGGATGAATCTTGCTTTGCGTTATTCTGCATCCTCTGCAGCAGAACGCTCATCGTGTCTTCTGCATCTGATCCTGGGCCTAAGGAAAAAGGCTTACCATCCTGAATCCAGTCTTCAGCAACACCTATAAAGACAAGAAAGAACAGGTTAGCATTACGGTCTTCAGTGACAGCTCTTCACTTACCTGGTCCATCGGCTGTCACCAACGCCTCGCGCTGCATTCCGGCATCTGAAAGACAAAGGCTTACCTACTCTTCGTGCGTTCCGGAGGTCTTCACACTGCATTCCGGCATCTGAAAGACAAAAGCTTACCAACTCTTCGCACGCTCCGGAGGCCTTCGGCGCTGCATCCCGCATCTGAAAGACAAAACAAGGTGCGTTTAAAGACATTGGGGAACTTTAATACTCACGTGCCACTACTCCTTTCCACATCTAACCCAGTGGGTATTCCGGCACCCTGCAGCCGCTCCGAACTTGTACCTGCAAAATAAAAGACCGTTAGAGCGCATCGTGAAGCAGGCAACAAGCGCTTACTTACGTGCTTCCAGGCGCTTCTATTCAACTTACCGTTCGTGCAGTAAACGACGGACAGCAGTCCTCTGAAGTCAAGAGGCCTGCTCCCCTTATCCAGTGAAGAAACTGGTTACAGCACCCTGCCCCGAGGCAGATGGAGAGCACGGCGTTCACTTACCTAAGACATCTTACCCTTCGAGTCAGACATACAGTGCACAGAGGTCCAGCCCAAAGAGCCAGCCGTGTGTTACACATCACCTTTGAAGATACGGTATACGCCCAGTCAAGACCGGCGCCTCTACGGGAATCAGGTGAGCGTTACACTGCTTTTTGCAGGCATTAAAAACCAACCCGCAAAGGGACAGTGGAGCTAATTACGGTACCGCAATTTGCGGTACCGTAATTAGCGCCTTCCCCATTCCCATAGAGCCCTATGGGGCAAAAATGGGAATGGGGAAGGGCAATGGTGGAAAGGGGAATTACCGCCCCGCCAACCTTGGAATGGGGCGGTAATTCCCCTTTCCACCAAGGCGGTGCCCGTATTTTACCGGCATGAACCATGGCGCTAATAGCGCCATGGTTCACCGCCATCCGTTTAATGAGGCCCTATATCTACTATTTTTGTGCTCTTTTTATAAAACGTTCAGCAACAACAGACACATATTTGGTCTGGTATTTCAGAAGATGTGTTTTGAAACCTAGCTACTATTTTTTGTATGTCTTTATTAGGACATTGGTGTTCATCAGGTTTTCGGTAATGTTTTCTGAAGGTATTGAATTTTCTAAGTCAACTTCAGTTCCAAAGTGTTTTTGTTGGATGTGCTATATTTCTTGAAGCAGTTCTTTGGCTGTCCCTTGTAGGAGAATGTTATTTAAATGTTGAAATTCTACAGCAGGAATGTTTGCATAATATAGTCGTGTGGACAAGATTCCGTGTGGTAGAATGGTATGTTGCTAACATTTTGATGTGGCGGAAAGTGCTTTTGAAAACAGCTCCTAAAATGCAGGATAATGAATATCCTCACAGACCAGTGTGGCTGCGTACTGGACAGGAGTCTATGGTTTGTAAAGTTTTCATTTTACTTTTATCTTTTAGTTTCACATAGTGATTGAGGAATTGTCAAAAAGATATAAAGGATTGTTGGCGTACATTACACATTGAGCTGCATGTCCATTTGTACACTGCAGGGTTTGTTTGAGTGAAAGGAGCATTTGGTTCAAAGTTTGTTGAAAAGGCAGGCGTTAAATTCCCCAACCTGCAAAGAGACCTCGTAGTAAGGCGATAAGGATTTACCGGTACCGGTAAAATACCGGTACCGGTAAACCCTTACCGCCATCCGTGTAATGAGGCCCATAGCCTACAAAACAGAAGACAATGAAGAATCCCAATGGTTCCAATTAGCTTTATATCTAACAGCAGAAACTAAATGTGAAATAACTGACCCCTCAGCAGTTTGCACCTACTGTAACACAAAGCTTGAAAAGCTTGACAGTAACCAAATGCCATCATATGATATCACTAATAACTTAGTAATATTTCCACTTCCGAAAGCTCTCCAACAACTTAACTTGTACGAGAGCATTATAATCCAAACAGTGCACCCATTTCAAGCTATAATGTTCTTTCAACCGAAATCAGCCAAATTACCTCCATTCGAGTTACTAAAGGGCATCTGTGGCAAAGTAGTATAGTTGCCATTAGGTCTTAAAGACAATGTAGAAACTCTAGTAGTACAACAACCAACAGATCAAGCTTTGATTGTTCTAGTTAATGTTGTGCCAACAAAAGACAAAACGATTTGGCAACAACTAGTCAACTTAAACAAAGTTAGATAAACCCTACAATATCTAAAAGAAACCAATGAATACTACAATGATATAAACATAGAGGAAAACGTAAAAGAAACCCCCCCAAATTATTCAAGACTCACCAACAATTGGGCAATTTGAACGTGTAGATCCTGTTACTGCAGCCAACAGTTTATACCAGTACACAATTCACCCACTACACTCCAAAGACAACATTGACGGTGCATTAGAAACATGTCAAATTTCTAGAAGGGTTTCTTTTGCCATAAGGTGTGTTCCACCATTTTAGACCCTCAACCATTATTATCTATTGCAATTGTTTTGTGTTGTTCTTGTTTATAAGCTTCTTCATTGAAATATGGTTCTGTGCTGCTTGTGTGAATTCATTGACCATTACAAACATTACAAAATGTTTGTATATTGCCACTCCTCATGTTTAGAAGTAGTTTTTGTAATTTATTGATTAATTTAGTTATTGGTTTCATTCTGTTTAAAATCAATACAAACACTGTTCTCTTTAGTAGAAAAATGCTGTCAATTAGAGCCTGCAGGATTAGTCTCCTGCAGTATTTTTTAAGGGTAAATCGTGCATGACTTTTCAGCTGTGTTTATAAGATTGTGAAGATCACTAGGGTGGAACATTTTCTGTAACATATATTTTTTGGATTGCTTTCCAATGACTATGTTAACACTGGTAGATAGAGGGACAGGTCCGTTAGTAGGTCTGCTTTTTTGTACATAATCTTTTACTTTTAATTTTTGCAAAAGGGGCATTACCTTTTTTAGTTGTGGCTGGTTTCGTTTTTTTGAGTGAGGTTACTAGCACTTTTGTTTTAATGTTATCTTTACATTGTTTTAGAGGTTGTTGACTATATGGTGTAGTTTTATTCTTATCTGCTATATTTCTTCTTTCTTTTCTACAGAGTTTCTTTTTTGGAGACATTTTGTTGTGTCTGTTGGGAAAGGAAACAGTTTGCATTGGAAAATTGTGCAATTTATATGTATGTATGGTTCATGGGTTTGTGGGTGTGATTGTAGAGATAAATAGAGTGCTGTTTGATTGTGAGGTGGTATATTAGGTGTGGTGGGAAGGTTGTAAGAGTAAGAGTCTGCAGAGGTGTGATGTTGTTGGGTTAGTGAGTGAGCGAGTGGTAGTGTGATTGAATCTGTAGGGTCATCGTGCTGTTTTAAGCAATAGAGTGGGTGTGGCAATGGTGGTGGGTAGTTGGGAATAGTAAGAGTGGGAATGGTGGAATATAATGGGCTAAAGTGAAAGAAATGTTGGTTTGAAATGAGTAGTATGGGATAATATATAGTGAAACTGTGCTGCTGTAATTACACACATTTACATGGTACATTAATGTACTTAATTTGTTGGATGTGAAGGGTATTCTTTTTTCGGTTGTTGTATTCGGTAATGTGCTTCTTTCCTGTAATTGTAAAAGAAAGTTGGTGGGGATATGTGGTAATGGTGAAGTACTTTTAGTAAGCAAGGTTGTTATTTATGAAGGAACGGAGTGGTGGGGAAAATAGTTCATAAAATTGGTGGACGGTTAAAAATGGTTGTTTTTAGGAGCAATTTCATGAAAGTTAAGACATGCGTATGTTCATTTATAGAAGCTCTGTAACGTTTTGTAAAAGAGAATAAAAGTTGATGGAAATGGCAGTTAGTTTGTGGAAGTTTAATATGTTATTGTATAAGCATACTTGTCAACATGATGCATTTGTCCTAGATGTCTTGTTTGCTTTCTGGTACTTGTAGTTTCACTTTTCCCATTATGAAAGTTGGAGTACAAGTCACAGATTGCAGAGAAAACAGTAGGACTGCATAAGCAGCTGAAGATTGGAATGGGTTATGTTAGGAAGTATGCATGTACTGTCACTATATTAAACTGACACACACTGAATGCCAATTACAAATGGTGCACACATATACTTGATCTGCCTTTACATTCGTATATGAAAAAGTGACACAGAGCTGCTATTAATGCAGATATGCATTTTGTAACTTTCTTCAAAATGCTTGCCAAAAGGTATTTTGAAAAGCACAGCATTTTATATATTTATTTGATAAACATGTCACAGTTTCGAATCTTGAAGTTCAGTCATGTTTTTTTCTTTGCAATGTGGGACTTGTAGCTTGAGTTTTATAATGCGCAAAGTCGATTGGAAGTGACAGAATGCAAAGGAAAAAATGAAGACTTAATGAGCACCTATAGATTGAAATCGGTGATGTTGGGATGTATGCATGTGCTGCCAGCATATTAAACTGGCAGACATTAGGTGCCACTTAAAAATGCTCTAAAGATCTATTTTATCTGCTTTTCCTTTATTTTATGAAACAGTGACACAGTACTACTATACATGCAGATATGCATTTTTTAACTATCATCACAATGCATGTAATAGGAAACATTTTGAAGCGCAGAGCATTTTAATCATTTGCTGCTTCATGTGAGCAGGTGATGAATACCACAATGCATGGCATTTGCTGGAGTGGTTAAAAAAGAGAATATGCTTGTTGAGAAGCTTATTACAGGGTAAGTAGCTTGACCCCTCTGTATGTATATATTTGGGAAAGAGTTGGAGAAAACATTTTTTTAAATATAAGCATACCTGTACTATGTTTTGTTAGATACAGATCTTGTTGAATCTGGAAATATACATCTTGGACAATTGCATAGTTTTTGATGCAGATGCCTTTCATTAACAGGAGATATGTACTCTGAGAGTTCAAGTGTACATCTGAAGTGTTGAAGTGAGATGACAGGGTTAGGTGTAGAGGTTTTGGGTGTGATTGGTGGATGGATTGGTGGATGGATGTGTGACTCTTTGAAAGGAGCCACTGATGGAGTGTTGAGAACATGGAAGTGGAAAGGGTAGAAGGGCTGCCCCTGTGCCACAAGGTCTGTGGACACTGCAGTAGTCTGCAGATGGCACGTGCCACATCCGGGTCTTTTGTGGATGCTTGCCATGGAAATGGGATGTGGGGATTAGCAAATTAAGTTTGCTGGGCATGGTGCACAGGCAGAGAGGGTTGCAGGAGTTTTGCTTGCAGGAATTGTGAGAGCACTGAAAATAGTTATGGCTATGTGTTTGAGAAGGCAGACTGTGTGGATTCTGGGGGACTCTTCAATTCAGTCTTTGAAGGTGTATGCTGAAAATCATGGCATCCTTAGAAATATTGGATTGGGAGAAGTGGATGCTTTGCAGCATGCAGTTTGTGGTTTAAACTGGGCAAACCTATTTTAATTCTGTGAGAGTATGGCTCACTTTGAATGTCCAGACATTTTAATTGTCCATTGTGGAGGGGACAGTTTGGGGTTTGTGACTCCAGTGTATTTGCAGATTGCCCTGAAGGATTTTTTAAAAAGCCTAATGGAACAGTTTCCTGCTGCCAAGATGTTTTCTGAAATAAATCAGAGGGAAACACAGAGATGTCCAACAAATGTTTTCAATCCACAAATTGAAGAATCAAGGCAGATTGTCAATAAAGCTGTATCTGCTTGTTTATATGTTGCAGCAATGTCATCTTTTGACAATGACAATACAAGTTCTGATGGTGTGAATTCTTTTGTCAAGATGGAGTTCATTTCACAGATGTTGGAAATGCAATTTTTGTTTACAATGTAAGAATGTATTGAAAAAGCTCCTGGTAGAAAATTGTAAAGGAAAGTGTAGAGTGTACATTACTACTGTACATAAAAGCAAAAAAAGGAAAAAAAGATGTTTGTTAATAAACTGCAAAAAAAGGTTCTTTTCAGAGCCACCAGTGAAGATTAAATAACTTACATTGGGCCTCATTACGACCCAGGCGGTAAGTTACCGCCTGGGCCGTGACTTTACCACCATGGCGTAAACTGCGTTTACGCCATGGTGGTTGGCGGACTTACCGCCCCATTCCGAGGTTGGCGGGGCGGTAAGTCCCCAATCCCCATTTACCCTTCCCCATTCCCATTTTCGCCCCATAGGGCATAATGGGAGTGGGGAAGGCGTTAATTACGCCACCGTAAATTACGGTGGCGTAATTAACTCCATGGTCCCTTAGCGCCATGGATTTTAACACCCGCTAAAAGCGGGTGTTAAAAGCTCCATGGCGCTAAGGGACCACGTAATTGGCGGTAAGGGGTCGGCGCAGCTAACGCTGGCGTAAACCCCTTACCGCCAGGGTCGTAATGAGGCCCCTTGTGTTTAATTTCCCCCCACACCTTTGAGTGGCTGCGACGTCCGTGGATGGCACATGCTACTTCAGAGTCTTTTGAGGAGGCATGACATGGACAGGTGGCTGTGGAGACACGGACAGTCGTGGGTGTCCACGGACATCGGAGGGTCAGCCCATCAGGTTTCCTAGGTGTGGCGTACAGGAAAAGAGGGTAGGACGAGTTTTGTTAGTAGGAGTTGTGGATTGAAAATGGCCATGGCAATCTCTTCAGCAGGCAGAGTGTTTGTATTTTGGGGGACCCTTGGGTCAATTGGTGTAAGGTGTATGCTGAGCATTGTGGAATAGCCAAAATTCTTGGATTCCCAGAATTGGAAGTTTTCTGGTATGGCGTGCGAGACATGAAGTTGGTGGACCTGCTCCCATTTTGTGCAAATATGGTTGAATTGAAACATCCAGAGATTATTATTGTTCATTGTGGAGGGAACAGTTTGAGGAATGTGACTGGAATTTAATTGCAGTTTGCAATAAAGGAGACATTGGTAAAGTTGAAGGAAATGTCCCTAAGTCAAACATTATTTTTTCATGCATTTTCATGCATTGCCCAGAGACAGATGTGGATGCGCTCGAATTCATTTGGTCCACAAATGGAAAAAGCAAGGCGCAATGTCAATAAATCTGCATGTGCTTTTGTGCAAGATGTTGGCATGACAACGTTTGGTAATGACAACATTAAATTTGATAGGGCCAACATTTTTCAGAGATATAGAGTCCATCTAACCGATGTGGGTAATAAGATTTTTGTGGAAAACATTAAAAATGCTTTGAAGTTGTTTTTGTGAAATTGACAAGAAATAATTAAATTCAGTTAAATGTTTTCTTAGTTCAGTTTGTAAAATCCAAATCTTTTTAGAGCCACCCTTTTTGAACGCAAAACAATTAAAATGATTTGAATTGTCCCACCTCTGGGTTCTTTTAGAATTCTGTAGACTACTGCGCTGTCCACGGACTATGCAGGATGCACGGGGGCCTGTGGCTTTTTTTCTCACTTCTATTTTTTAACTGTGAAAGGTGGGTCCTAAAGGAAATGTTTTTTGTTTTTTGTGTTTTGTATTTTTTGGGGCTTTTTTTCATGAGAGGCAAGGTAGCGGAGGGAAGGGAAGGAAGGGGCACCAACCACTGGGACGAAGGGGCAGGTGGAGAGAGGAAAATGTTGGGTGGGCCTTAATCAGGTAGGTGGAAGTGTTTCTCTTGCTCCCTGACTGCAGCCTCGAAAGCACCCCGAAACTGCTCCCCCATACAGATCAGTGTTTCACAGTACATACATAGTAATATGTCTCTCGAAAGGTAAGGTTCAACAGCATTCTGTATGGCCTGTGAAGCCGCTGCTGGGATCCACTTCCCCAAAGGAGTATCCTTTGTGGTAACAGGAGCAGATGAAGATGATGGGGTGAAGAGGTATCGCCTCTCTCAGAGCAGTCGGGTGGCTCAATTTGGTATGGCGCCTCATGGAAGTAGCCCCGTAGGAATACAAGCCAGGTTTCACGTGACTCGGTACAACTTTACACTCAGTGCATCGAACCTTGCTTGCACAAGCCGTTGGGACATTTCCAACAGTCATGAAAAATGGACACACAGAGAACTCACTCCAAGTACTAGTGACAGGGACATCCCCCACCTCATCCTCTTCTTCCTCTTGATCCTCCTCTTCTGTATCACTGTGTCTGTTCCCCTCTCCAGGTGCCCCAGATGATGATGTAGTGGTGGTGGGGGGTGGCTGGGAAGAAGCAATGGCCATAACACATGCCATGGTCACCAACAATTTCTGCAAAACATTTTTGCACATCAGTAAAGTAGGTGCTCTCTCTTGGATAGCCAGATGGAGAATGAGGAAAAGTAATGGCTGAGTCCTTTTAGAGGAACCGTCCGCAGACAGTCATTCTGTCCACGGACTACTGAGTTGAAAATAGGGCTTGACAAGTTGTAACATGTTGCCAGATAAACCAAGAATGGGTCTGGGAGCTGTGGAAGAGTGACGTTTCTGTTTGAAACACTCTAGATTGGCTGGAAAAGCACTTTTAAAGTGTCCGCAGTCATGAACACTGTTCCCAGACACCCTTCAGACGGGAATCACAGGGCACATGCGCTGGGTGTCAGTAGAACAGGTGCGGTGTCCGCAGACTAATTAAGGGTGCGTCATGCAAAACCGGACATGTCTGGACATCGCGCATGTCTGGGGGCACCTCCATTTTGTGTGCAGACAACCCGAACAGTTGTAGTGTCTGTGGACTCATAATGGGAGTTTTAAAAAAACAAAGGAAATATCACACAACAATATACAAAACATTTATAGTTTAAAACATATTTATTCAAGAAAGGGACAGAGTATCAGATTTGATTATTTGCAATTGCGGATAGGACTTGTGATTCTTGTGATTGTGAATAATTAAACTGGGACGTGGTTTCTTCATGAAAACTATGTACTGTAGAAAAAATAGAAATTAATATTTTAGTAAGGTGTGTACAAAATACATTATTTTATTGCATAACGTTGGAGATATTATCGTCGCTCATTTCTTCTTTTGGGAAGTTCTCCTTTAACCACTCAAGTGTGCTTGCCATTTCTGTGAGAAAAAAGTGCTTATGTCTTATAACACATGTTTATATAATGAAAGCTAATAATTGAGAAATAAAGACAATGCACTTACTGTTTAGTGATAATTGGTTGATCAATAAGCACCTGGTGTTTCTCAATATGTATGCAGAGTTGTAGTGAGGAGATCATATGAAGTGTACAGTTATGGTTTGTGATTAGTGCATACCTTTGTAATCTGTGCTAAATAAAAAAATAATTTGTATTTTTTAACGTGTTTGTACAAAAATGCATATTTGCATGTTGTAAACATTAGTTGTGATTTTATGTACATCTGTTTGTTGGTTGATGGATACATCTTTTTTGGGTCTCCCCTATGATTCAGAGCCTTGTAAATGCCATCCGATGTGCACAGACTACCGCGCTATCTGCAGACTCCATATCTGTCATATTGTGGAGGGGTATAATATAAGGAACTTGTAGCACTAGCCAAAATCCATGAAGTTCACTGGTTCACTGGTTAAGTTGCGCTATCATAAGCCCATGAAATTCAGTGTAAAAACTTTGTTAAAGGGACGTTATGGTTACAAGTAAAACCAAAAAACCCTTGAAATTCGCCAGGTTCAACAAGGTTAATGTGTACACATGTAACACCTTTTAATTTGTAAAATTGTTTCTATCAGTGAACAAAATCACATGGCCTACATATGTCAGTGAACAAAAAGAAGTGGGCCAGATATGTGATGTCATCGGTGATGCCATCAATGACATTTGTGATGTCATCTTTGATATCCTGGGTGTTAGTCTTAGCAGTGCACGGAGGTGGCACGAGTTATGGTGGCTTAGCGTACCATAACTGGTGAATTTCAAGGGTTTTTTGGTTTTACTTGTAACCATAATGTCCCTTTAACAAAGTTTTTTCACTGAATTGCATGGGTTTTTGTTAGTGCAGCTTAACCATAACGCCCCTTTAACAACTTTTTTTCAGGGAATCTCTCTCTATATATAAAGCAGAAGATCTGTTAGCCCTTACACAATTCCACACCATTCCACCAATCTGCACCAAATTTTGCATAGTTACCTGTTACGATCCTCTGGACCTTACTGGCTACATGACGTTTGGACACCCTGCCCCTCTCCCTGGATTTCAGCCCCTCCACACATGAGATGGGTGCCTGAAATCAACAAAACATCAATATGGCCGTACAAGGACTGAATTAATCTCATTTTAAGCGGCTCGGCGTGAGAAAAAAAACTGGACCTTGAAAACCACATTTCAAGGCCCTAGGATGCACCATTTGCGCGAAATGTGCACCTCAACGCACTGCACCATGCTAGGGTGAGGCAACAGGTGGGGAGAGCGCACAGAAGGTTCCAGTATGCTGCAGCACACCAACTCTTGCATTTCCTACATGTCTGCTCTAGGGTATGTCAGCCAACCACACACGCCCATTATCAGAGCAGTTTAATTCAGAGTGCAAAGCACATCAAGCGATAAGCCACTCGGAACAGTGACCTACAGCATCATTGATTTTCAACAATTGATGGGAGTGTTACCATGTCTGTCTACAGAACCCATGCAACGTATGGGTCCTTTTTGCTAGCAAGCTATATTTGAGACATTTCTGCATATGACCTCTGCAATGGAATCACGTTGAGACGATCCCATTTTTGTCAGTCCGGGAAAACAAGACCGGTTTAGGCAGTTATTTGCCCAGGATCTTACAGATTGGTCAATTGTGTAATCTGTGTTATGAGGTCAGGTTTTATGATTGCACAGTTTACATTTTTTTAGGCTTCAGACTAAATGTCCTCCCAGTGCATCTTTAGTTTTGCACCAACCTGTAATGTTGTCTCTACAGTAGGCATTGAAGAAATAAACCAGGACTCTTTGCATGGGTGCCAATGTCCATGTTGGAGGCGGTCAAATTTAAGGTGCGACCTTTGAATGAGTCAGAAAGGGCATCACAGAAAAGAGGTGATCTACCCGCAAAAAAGTAAGGGTAAGGATGTGGAACCTAGAAGCAGGATGTGTGCCTTGTTTTCCCATTTAACCTGGAGATAAATAGCCTATCTGGTACTCCATCCTATCAGCCGCAAACAGCCCAATAAAATGGGAGAGTGGGAGTTAAGGACTAACCCACTGAGTGCTGCATATTCACAAACATTTTCCAAAATATGCAGAAGCAAAGTTCTAAATGTGCACATGCAAGGGTTCAGATGTTTTGCAACTTCTGGCGTTTAGCGCAAAGTATTCTTTTACAGTATTTGAATCTTTCATTTTCCCCAAGGAACGAGGAACTTCACGTACCAAAACATGATGGGTGCCTAAAACACAGAACTGGCTATCCATCTCACACACTTGAAATGGGACAGCTAGGAATGTCTTGGATTTCCAGTCGGAGTTATACATGTGCAGTAAAGCCACCTGCTCTTAGTCATTGTTTGATACAGTAACATATATTGTTGTTATGCATGTCCTTGCCATCTGCAGCACACAGCAGGCTATGTTGATAAAAATCAATGCAATAGGTTCTAAGATGTCTGTACCTAGGTCTAATAATATGTAACTCTTCTTTAGCACTGGGCTGTCTCAAGATCTTCAATGATCCTGGCAATACCTCATCAGTATGCGTGTGATTATGAGATCGTTCTATACCCCGATGCATGTTAGGATTCAAAGCACGATCTTCCACTGCACAGTGATGTTCCATGCCACACTAATCTGCAATGATCTGTGGTAGAGTACGGACACACGTACTGACTCAAAACAGGTGATTGATTTGGTGACCAGAACCTTTGCTGTATTAAGGAAGATTTGCAACTTAATTCTATTGTTAAGAGCTAACCTTCCACTTGGTACACTGACAGACACCCACCAAACTTTGAAACAGCACATCCTATGGCTCACCAGTAAATGGAAAACATATAGACAAAATCAGCTGGCAACTCATCTAGGCTGAAATGTGTCTGGGGATGCTTGTGGTCTTTCCCCTTCTGTAATGGCTTGACAGGCAAAGAATAATGGTCTGGAGGGTTTGCCAGAGCAATGCCGGAGGTTAAGATTTATGCTGAACCTTCCAGCCATCACCTCTTGTGTTTTGCTACAGCCGCCCTGAGTGGGATGGGTATGCCCAGATGTGGGTCTTGTGCCTGCTGGGCCTAGAGACCCAATCTACTTCTCACTGTAGAGGCCCATCAATGTCGAAACATGTCTGGGGATGCTTGTGGTCTAGTGCAGAAGAGATGTGACCTAGCAGTTTGGGCTGGACTGCCCCTTTAGGGGTGGGACCAAGTCTCATTTGCATATGGTCTTTCCCCTTCTGTAATGGCTTGGCAGGCGAAGAACGAAGAACGATGGTCTGGAGGGTTGCCCAGAGCAATGCCAGTGGTTAAGATTCATTCTAAACCTTCCAGCCATCACCTCTTTGTTTTTGCTTTGTTACCCCGAGTGGGACGGGTATGCCCAGACGTGGGTCCCTTGCCTGCTGGGCCTAGGGACCCAAGCTACTCCTCACTGATGAGGCCCAACAAGGCCGAAACATGTTTGGGGATGCTTGTGGTCTCGTGCAGAAGAGATGTGACCTAGCAGTTTGGGCTGGACTGCCCCTTTAGGGGTGGGACCAAGTTTCATTTGCATATGGTCTTTCCCCTTCTGTAATGGTTTGGCAGGCAAAGAACAATGGTCTGCGGGGTTGCCTAAAGCAATGGCAGAGGTTAATATTAGTTCTAAACCTTCCAGCCATCACATCTTGTTTTTTGCCTTAGATCATAACTCTGAAAAAAACAGAGTTGACGGTTGAAAGATTGATTCAAAGGTTGATTAAAACATTTTGTTGTCTAAATATAAGTTCAGATCTGATTACAATTCTGTTCAAAGCAAATTCTGTTGTTTAGTATTTTTAGGTTTACCTTGATAATAATTCCATTTGCTGTCTTTTGAAAAAAATGATCGCATGTAACATAGTTAGGATAATGTATTGCACATTGATGCACATAGGAAGTAAATCATATGTTTAATATACCTGGCAAAAGGCAGAGAGCTTTCTTCCTGAGGGCGCACATGCAGCACACACATTCTATAAGTTAATCAACTAAATCACCAAGTCCAGGAGCAAGTAGCAGTTTGGTTTTCCCCCTTCCTTTACTTACCTGGTGAGGCCATTTGAGGTCTAGGAGTTGCGTGGTTAAGTGACTACTGTGCAAAGGCCAAGCCATGATCAGTGGCTACATTCAGTGTCTGAGAGAAGCCTCTGGCATGGCCAAGGGCCATGCTGCAGGGAAAGTAACCACTGGGCTTGAGATAGGCGAGCCCAGCAGGCGCAGAGGCGATGCTGGGGGGGGGGTGGCAAAGGGGGCTATGGCCCCTGGTCTTTTGGTTATAGCCTCAGATAGAATCTCAGGAGCTACAACCAAAAGGCTAGCTAGTCTCCAGTCCCGACAGTTCTGACATTAGCCTAGCCCCGGGTCTTTTCCAGACCTAGCAACACCCCTGAGCAGGCGCATGGACTAAGCAGACATACCAGGTAAAGGGATGATTGATTGTGGCCACAGTCCTGACCCACTGGTTACCTGGAGGAATCCTAGTGTATGAAATAATACCAGGTCCTGGGCCAAATGTCCATTGAGCATGGGCACAGGCCATAGCCAGTTGGTGATCTTGGAGGAGCCCAGGACATGGCGCCTGTACTTGTACCTGCACCAGTACATGTATGTCTCTGTGTTTGTTGTACCTGTACCTCTCTGTACCTCTACCTATCTTTATATGCATCTTCCTGTCTCTGTAACTGCCAGTACTGGACACCTCGACCTGCCCGTCTCCATGTCTGTCTATTATACTTGTCTGCATCAGTTTGTCTCTGTACCGGTTCCTTTCTCTCTCTGTACCTTTCCTGTATTTACGTGTCTGTAAATGTCTGTGTCTGCACACGTGCCTGGCACGGTACAACGTCGTTCCATCGACAGTGGTTTTATGACTTTTAGTTTACGAATACACTCTGCCAAATGAAATCATCGAAATTTTGGGGGCGAGGGACGGGCAGATAAGGGGTTGGCGGGTCGGGTAAAGTTAAAAATAGGTGTGGGAGGTTGTGTTTGGGGGAACTCCCCCCCCCCCAAAAAAATTAAAAATAAACAATTTCGATGACCTTTTTCGGGAAAATGTATTCATAAAAACAACAGTCGTAAAATGTACTGTCCATGATATGACATATTACCCATGGCATTGCCTATTGCTGTATGTATCTGTCTGTGTACTGTGTGCCTGTCTCTGTCTTGTCTCATCTGCCTCTGTCTTGTCTCATCTGCCTCTGTCTTGTCTTGTCTCATCTGTATCTGTCTTGTCTCATCTGCCTCTGTCCTATCTTGTCTAATCTGTCTCTGTTTTGTCTCATCTGTCTCTGTCTCTGTCTTGTCTCATCTGCCTCTGTCTTGCCTCATCTGTCTCTGTCTTGTCTCATCTGCCTCTGTCCTATCTTGTCTCATCTGTCTCTGTCTGTCTTGTCTCATCTGTCTCTGTCTGTCTTGTCTCATCTGCCTCTGTCTTGCCTCATCTGTCTCTGTCTTGTCTTGTCTCATCTGTCTCTGTCTTGTCTCATCTGTCTCTGTCTTGTCTCATCTGCCTTTGTCTTGTCTCATCTGTCTCTGTCTTGTCTCATCTGCCCCTGTCTTGTCTCATCTGTCTCTGTCTTGTCTCATCTGCCTCTGTCTTGTCTCATCTGCCTCTGTCTTGTCTTGTCTCATCTGCCTCTGTCTTGTCTCATCTGCCTCTGTCCTATCTTGTCTCATCTTCCTCTGTCTTGTCTTGTCTCATCTGTCTCTGTCTTGTCTCATCTGCCTCTGTCTTGTCTTATCTGCCTCTGTCTTGTCTTGCCTCAACTGTCTCTGTCTTGTCTCATCTGCCTCTGTCTTGTCTTGTCTCATCTGCCTCTGTGTTGTCTCATCTGCCTCTGTCCAATCTTGTCTCATCTGCCTCTGTCTTGTCTCATCTGTCTCTGTCTTGTCTCATCTGCCTCTGTCTTGTCTTGTCTCATCTGTCTCTGTCTTGCCTCATCTGCCTGTCTTGTCTCATCTGCCTCTGTCTTGTCTTGTCTCATCTCTCTGTCTTGTCTCATCTGCCTCTGTCCTATCTTGTCTAATCTGTCTCTGTTTTGTCTCATCTGTCTCTATCTCTGTCTTGTCTCATCTGCCTCTGTCTTGTCTCATCTGTCTCTGTCTTGTCTTATCTGCCTCTGTCTTGTCTTGCCTCATCTGTCTCTGTCTTGTCTCATCTGCCTCTGTCTTGTCTTGTCTCATCTGCCCCTGTGTTGTCTCATCTGCCTCTGTCCAATCTTGTCTCATCTGTCTCTGTCCTGTCTCATCTGTCTCTGTCTTGTCTCATCTGCCTCTGTCTTGTCTCATCTGTCTCTGTCTTGTCTCATCTGCCTGTCTTGTCTCATCTGCCTCTGTCTTGTCTTGTCTCATCTGTCTCTGTCTTGTCTCATCTGCCTCTGTCCTATCTTGTCTAATCTGTCTCTGTTTTGTCTCATCTGTCTCTATCTCTGTCTTGTCTCATCTGCCTCTGTCCTATCTTGTCTCATCTGTCTCTGTCTGTCTTGTCTCATCTGTCTCTGTCTCTGTCTTGTCTCATCTGCCTCTGTCTTGCCTCATCTGTCTCTGTCTTGTCTCATCTGCCTCTGTCCTATCTTTTCTCATCTGTCTCTGTCTTGTCTCATCTGTCTCTGTCTTGTCTCATCTGCCCCTGTCTTGTCTCATCTGTCTCTGTCTTGTCTCATCTACCTCTGTCTTGTCTCATCTGCCTCTGTCTTGTCTTGTCTCATCTGCCTCTGTCTTGTCTCATCTGCCTCTGTCCTATCTTGTCTCATCTTCCTCTGTCTTGTCTTGTCTCATCTGTCTCTGTCTTGTCTCATCTGCCTCTGTCTTGTCTTATCTGCCTCTGTCTTGTCTTGCCTCATCTGTCTCTGTCTTGTCTCATCTGCCTCTGTCTTGTCTCATCTGCCTCTGTGTTGTCTCATCTGCCTCTGTCCTATCTTGTCTCATCTGCCTCTGTCTTGTCTCATCTGTCTCTGTCTTGTCTCATCTGCCTCTGTCTTGTCTCATCTGTCTCTGTCTTGTCTCATCTGCCTGTCTTGTCTCATCTGCCTCTGTCTTGTCTTGTCTCATCTGTCTCTGTCTTGTCTCATCTGCCTCTGTCCTATCTTGTCTCATCTGTCTCTGTCTCTGTCTTGTCTCATCTGTTTCTGTCTTGTCTCATCTGTCTCTGTCGTGTCTCATCTGACTCTGTCTTGTCTCATCTGCCTGTCTTGTCTCATCTGTCTCTGTCTTGTCTCATCTGCCTCTGTCTTGTCTTGTCTCATCTGTCTCTGTCTTGTCTCATCTGCCTCTGTCTTGTCTCATCTGCCTCTGTCCTATCTTGTCTCATCTGCCTCTGTCTTGTCTTGCCTCATCTGCCTCTGTCTTGTGTCATCTGCCTCTGTCTTGTCTTGTCTCATCTGTCTCTGTCTTGTCTCATCTGCCTCTGTCTTGTCTCATCTGCCTCTGTCTTATCTTGTCTCATCTGTCTCTGTCTTGTCTCATCTGCCTCTGTCCTATCTTGGCTCATCTGTCTCTGTCTGTCTCATCTGCCTCTGTCTTGTCTCATCTGTCTCTGTGCCCGCACAGGTTTACACCCTGCTGTCTATACCTGTCTGTACCATTACCCACGCCCATCTGTACCTGTATCTACCTAGCTAGCTATCTTTCTTTCCACCTATCTCATCTGTCTATTCTAGTCTATTACGGACCACACAGAATGTCGTTCTGGATCAAATACTACTTTTGTGTTTGCGCTCCTTCTCTCGGATGTTCCAGCAGTGGCTCAGACAGATGACGTACACATACTTTATGGGCATTCTGGATATAATGCTATGTTTTCTCATCCTCTTGGATGCACTGACCAGCATTAGCTAAGAGGATGTGTGGGTGGGCGATGAACTGATCCCTGAAGTAATGAAACACCTGGTTTTCGCTGCTTCTCTTTGAGGTGCTGCCCGCAGATGAGACGGATGATATGGCAATGTTGAGGGGTCACTCTGGAAGTGATGCTATGTATGTATGTTGCGTTTCCTTCCTCCTCTTTCATAAGCTAGCAATAGATGAGATGAGATCAGATGCATTATGTGACGATGACGAATGGTCGTTCTGGAAATCCTGAAACATTGATGTTTTCTCTCCATCTCTTTCTGATGAAAATAAGTTCAGGATAGTTTTCAAATAATGGTAGGCAGGGGCAGATTGGCCCGTGGTCGGGCCGAAATCGTCCCTGGGGCGTGGGGGCCGTTTTCTGGCCGCTCCTGGCCGGTTTGGGGAAAAAAAAAACCTGCAATGTGCAATATGGATCTCTACACACAGATATTAATAATACATATGATGATCCATTCTCTATTAAATGTATATCATATTAGTGAAATCATAACCATATTGTTTCATAGTGTACTTAGGAACAATGCTATTTGATGCCACTTCCTGTTTTGTCAAGGGGTGAAAGGTTGTGTTTCATCGCTTCCCGGGATTTCACTTTGGGGGGGGGGTCAAATGACATCACTTCCGGTGATGTCATCAGCGGTCAAGGGTCGTGAGGCGAGGGGTTGGCTACTTTCTTTTGGGTGTCCAGGCCTATTTCTTGTCCCAGTCTGACCCTGATGGTAGGGTATTTGGGCTAAGGTCTTAATAACCAAGTTTCAACCACCAGCAGTCTGCCGTAAGAGGAGGACAGATGGTAAAAAAATTAATATAATGTTAAGGGATATGGGGCCTCATTAGGAGTGTTGCGGTAAGGCAACAACGGCGCCGGTACTGCTACCGGTGTCATTGTTACCTCGCCGCAACATTCCGAGGAGTTTGCTCGCGGGTGCCGCTCTGGATGCCAGACCAGGCGTGCAGAGAGGCACCCGCAAGCAGACTAGTATGGTAGCAGAGGTACCGTTATGAACGGTACCTCTGCTACCATCCTCCCCATTCCCATTGAGCCCTATGGGGGCTCAAATGGGAATAGGGATGTACCGGTAAGTCCCTTTTTGCGGGACCCGGACCGAGTTTGGCCAAACTCCTATTGAGGCCGATGGTATCTGTTTGGAATTGTTGATAGGATTATACAAGGGACAAGGTGTGATTCTGTGTTGCAAACAGTACATTGAGTTACATACCCAATAAACAGCGTGCACATCGAACAGCATAATAAGAAACAATCTGTTGTGCAAAACTTATTTATTGAGCATTTCTTAGGCGCCTTTACATCAAAATGGTGTTTCCAGGCACCACAAGTATAATGAGTAAACTGAGTCAGTCATGATTGCAGACTGGAGACGTTGCAGTGTGCTGCAACACAATGCATTGGTTCCTCTTCAGTCCTTTGGAGCATGTTAAGGTTTCTGAAAATATGTGCATAAACATGCAGTCAGTGGCTGCAAGTGCATTTGGAAAATGTTCAAAATTCGCCTCTTCTCTAGTTCTGATCTATGCTATTAAGAGTGTATTAGCTTACATGCTGTAAACATGCTTAAACATATACCCACATGCAGGTGTCCACACACCATCCACATGTCCAATTTGTAGATATTTATGATTTAACATGTATCCATTTATCACACATGCTTACTGTGAAGTCTGTTCTTTACTGTGAAATGCACGTCTGCGTATGAATGGCAAGATCTATTTGAATACTAACAAATAAATAATGGTGAAGCCGAAGTTAACAAATTCATTTTTTTACCATACATATATATATGCGAGGGAGACCCCCGTACAGCCCCTCAATACCGCTTTACCTTTTATATTTATTTAACCCACTATATATATTGTGATATGTGTGTTAAATTACAGATCTCCATTTTTAACATTTACTAGTCCACGTTTTAAACATCTATGCATTTCAATTAATGTAGATCCTGGAAACATGATGAACAAAATACAATCAATGAAAGAGTACACCATTATAGGATATTATACCTAAAGGTGAATAGTCATATAATGGGACTGATCCAATACTAAGGATATTTATTTTAATGTGCTAAGAGGTAATTTAATTAAAGTATGAAATTTTGTCACTACTGTCCATCATAAGAAATTATGAATGATAATCACGTATTAATTGTATGCCATATAAAATGCAAGCACTATGCACTTTATTGAGGCGATCATGGAAAATAATATTTACTATCATTAATCTTTCCTTTTTTGTATAAAAATAGTTACATGACAGTTCATCTAACTTAAGACCATATTAATTTTTGCACTATATATCTATGTATCAATGATGGAGAGCAAATAATAATGGCGTCAAATATATGCAAAACTATAAAATTGCTTTCAATTTCCAGCATCGTGCACTTTAAGCACAATGCACTTTAAGGCCACAATACATCATGCACCTTTTAGCTATGACAACTGTGTAGAGTATGTGCAAAAATATTATAATATTGCTCCAAACCTCTATTACTGTGCATTTTAGGCACCATGCACTTTAAGGTTATGATCAAATAGTACACATTTTAGGGTTTTCTAATAGAGCAATTTTATTTCGAGAACTATGCACTTAAAGCACAGTGCACTTTTAAGGTCTTATGCACTTTATGATTATGACATCAATGTGTAAATATATGCAAAATTATATCATGGTTCTTATTCCCTGGCATTATGCATTTCCAGCACCACGCACTTTAAGGTTAAAGTCAAGTCAATTTAAAACAACTCAATCATATGATTTGGAATTCAATTATAAACTACAGCCATGTACAGCTTATGTGTCTAAAAGAAAAGACATTTTTTTCGAATGAAATGTATAAACAACTGAAATGATGTCAACACAAGATGCATGATAAAACTGCCAATATACATTACAAAGAAACATTTTCAACATGGCACCCATGGTAACCAGGTCCAATGCTATGCATTTCTTCACATGAAAGTGAAGAGGGACTATAACATCAGAAAAATGTTAAAAGGAGATACCTGTTTTCTATGTTTACAATCCGACGAAGCCCTGTAGGGTGAAACGCGTAATTGTTTGTTCTCTCCTGAAACTGCTTGTCCACCGTGTTTTTCAAGGCAAAATAAAGGACGTATGATGGAGATCCTTCTTTGCATCTGGTGCATTTTTATTTGGGAGAAGAGTGCCGCCTAAAAAGCTGTGAACAGCTTTTCTTTTTTGTTTTCTTTCCCCTCGATATATATATATATATATATATATATATATATATATATATATATATATATATATATATAATCAAACCATCAGATAAGGGGACTAACATAGTCATGATGAATCGGAATGACTATATTAAGGAGGCCCATAGACAATTAACGGATAAAAATTGCTGCGCTAAATTACAAGGTGATCCTTCCCAAGCCATGAGTGTGTTACTGTCCAATCTTTTACAGACTTGGAAGGAGAGAGACCTGTTAGACGAAGACATTTGTACATTTCTACAACCCAAATTTCCCACCATTCCAACAATTTATTTTCTGCCTAAGTTCACAAGAGCTTGACCAGACCCCCAGGCAGACCAATTGTTACACTATGTGGGGCATTGTTGGAAAACCTATCACGGTTTGTGGATGAAACATTGATTACTTTCGTTACTACTCTGCCCTCTTATTTAAGGGATACACAAGATTTCTTGAGTATAATAGAAGGCATCCCATGGGAAATGTCTTATTTGCTGACAACACTAGATGTGGTCTCCCTCTAAACATCAATCCGACACTCTGATGGTCTTAAAGCATGCAAGTATTTTTTGCATACCAGATCCATGAATTATATGCAACATGGCATCATGATAATAGAGATGATTAGATTCTGCTTAACCAACAACTGTTTTCTGTTTGATAAGGAGTTCTTTATTCATCTTCAAGGCACTGCCATGGGCACCACGTTTGCTCCCTTGTATGCAAATTTGACAAAGGGCTGGTGGGAGAAGTTTGTTGTCTGGCATCCAAGCAACATCCAACATACAGACAAAATAATACTGTGGCTAAGTTACATTGATGATCTGTTTGTGATCGGGGATGGCAGCGATCAGGAATGGCTAGACTTTGTGAGGATATTAAATATTAACGAGCTCAATCTTCAATTCACAGAAAGCCATAGCAAGACGGACATAGTGTTCTTGGATATCGCAGTTTCAGTGGCCAATGGTGAACTTATCAGCAGCCTATATAGAAAGCCAACCAGCTCAAACATTCCATTACATGCAAAGAGCAGCCATCGCACAGCCTTAAAATGGAGCATTCCGTATGGGGAATTTATACGCATACGTAGAAACTGTTCTAATATCAACATCTTTGACAGCGAATGTGCCCTGATGGCTCAGAGATTCAAAAATCGAGGCTATTCAATCAAAGTAGTGGAAAGAGCATTTTTAAAAGCTAGGGACATGGAACGTTCCCTACTGCTGGTTTCTAATGCTGTACAAACGAAGATCACGGACAATGCAGACACACGTTTGATTCTGACTTTTGGTAACGGGGCCCAAAATATTCGCCATGTAATACAAAAACATTGGCATGTTTTAAAACTAGATGAACATCTTGGCTAGTTACTGGCACCTAAAGTTAACATCACATTCCGTAGATCACCTTCATTCACTGATACTCTTGTACCCAGCTTCATGAGTCCTCTAGTTAACCAATCAGGAGCCAGTTGGATGAACATCAAGAGACCGGGCTTCCAAAAATGTTCTAAATGTACAGCATGTACCTATGCTGTTAACATCAGTTGTTATTTACATCCCATTTTAGGAGAGAACATCAAGATTGTGTCTAGAATTACTTGTGAAACTGAATATATGGTATATGTGTTGAACTGCCCATGCAACAAGTGGTATGTCGGTAGCACCAAAGGACAACTTAAATTAAGGGTGCTACAGCACATCAGGGCAATCAAGAACGCTGATCCGACTTACCCTATGGCCCTTCATTTTAAGAATCAACATGGAGGCAAATTAGAGGGTTTTACCTTCTTTGGTATACATACTATCACTAAACCACTTAGAGGAGGTAATCGTGAATTAACATTACGACAGTTAGAAACCAGATGTATTTTAGACTTAGAGACAAAAAAAAACAGGGGTCACAACCTTGATGAGGAACTATATACCTTCCTGGGTACATGAGGATCTAGTAGGTATTGTCTCATATTCGCTCTGACCAGGTTGTATATGTCTCATAGGCTTGCTTTCCACTTTCCTAGTTAAGACCAGGGTATACAAATAATACGTGCCATGCCCTGAGCAATGAAATGCACAAAGGCCCTCATTACGACCCAGGCGGTAAGTTACCGCCTGGGTCGTACCTTTACCACCATGGCGTAAACTACGTTTACGCCATGGTGGTTGGCGGACTTACCGCCCCATTCCGAGGTTGGCGGGGCGGTAAGTCCCCAATCCCCATTTACCCTTCCCCATTCCCATTTTTACCCCATAGGGCATAATGGGAGTGGGGAAGGCGTTAATTACGCCACCGTAAATTACGGTGGCGTAATTAACAACATGGTCCCTTAGCGCCATGGATTTTAACACCTGCTAAAAGCAGGTGTTAAATCCGCCATGGCGCTAAGGGACCTCGGAATCAGGCGGTAAGGGTCGGCGCTGTTTACGCTGCCGTAAACCCCTTACCGCCTGGGTCCTAATGAGGCCCAATGTGTCTCTGATTATCACATATTTATCATTTTCAAGTGGCTCTTACAACACAGAGACCTTTGCACAGGATTTTACCTGCTTTACTGCGTTAAATCGGTGACAATTCTATATGGACTGAATACCAAAAAATGTTTACACTGCATTTGGAATACTTCCCTTCTTCTAAACATTATGATGCATGTATATGGGTTAATTTTTTATTAATATGACTTATAGGTCATTTTATGAATTTGGATGTTTTATGCACTCAGCACTTTACAATCAAGCAATATTTGCACGCACATTGCACTTTATAAAAGGTAAACTTTTTCCGTATTAGTTTTCCTATAAAAACAAAGCAGTAGCCCATGTATTTACCTCTGACTCTGTGAGAAATATAAATTAATAGAGATATTCTTTACTTTATATAAATAGGATACTAAAATCCATATACTAAATTACTTACTACAGAGCCCTATATTCATAGGCGAGGTACATGCATGGACGGAGAGCACTATGCACTTTATTTAATCACTGCTATGTAAATACATATTTTTGCTGCTAAAATGCTATTTGCACACAAATCCAAATTCTTTACTTATTTTTTGCATCTTTGCACAAACCCCAACAAATAGGTATTATTGCCTACATGCATTCCGTTCAAGTATCATCCAAGCCTGCTGTATGTTATACTTAATCACAGCATTTAACAATCAGGTATCATACATATAGTGAAGCACATCCATGCTTGAGCAGGTTAAAGGCCATGTGAGCCGATCTGCACTCTGTAAAGGCTATTGCTGCCTTGATTGTCACTAGGCAGCCAGGAGCAATATTTGATTACTTCCTCTTTGTATGCAATGTCAATGTATTATGGATACACAAAGAAACGGAATTTGAGAAACAAATGGTTTCTTTGTGTAACTGCTCTATTTTAAGTGGCATTATTTTTTGCCCTTTTTGGCATGGATTTTGGAATTATGAACGTATTTTAAATCATGTTAATACTGTAATCCATGTCGTATATGTTAGAGGAAGTTATCTGTATTCTTCTATGAGTAACATATACCATCCAATTGTTCCAAGATGGCTGCCTTGCAAAACATGTTGAATTAGTGGCTTCTAGCAGGTAGACACTCTCTATGCGTAATCAGAGAGTTCTTTGGGGATAAATTGCAGTCCATCATCTGTGTTGTCTGTAAACCTACGTGATCAAGCGGTCTGCGTACCGCGAAACGCGTTTTTCCCTTTTTTTGGTTCCCTTTCCTGATGCATTTATATTATTAAAGAAAACGTGCTGCCAGGAAATACTGAGGTGTTTTTTCCACTTACTTGCCGCAAGGATATATTTTTCTCCTGTTGCAGCTGCTCTCTGGAGTGTATTCCACTCGCTGCCTTTCCTTTGAAAAGCTTGTATTTTTTTTTTTTTGTATTTTATTTTATTTATATTGCGCAACCTGCCCAAAGGCATCAGGGCGCATGTTTAGAAGGGATTACAAAGTTTTACAGAAAGATAGATTACAAATTGCATAGTAAATAAGCATACATAGAGAGTAGTCACAATAAATACAACAGTGGACGGGGTTGTAGAGCATGCAATGGATGATTACCACATGGTGGTCAGCTCTTCGTCTTGCTCATAGAGCCATTGTTTTGTTCTGTGTTTGAAGGATTGGAGGGAAGGGACGTTCCTGAGGTCATTGGGTAGTGAATTCCAGAGCTTAGCGGCCAGTACCGGGAAGCTTGAGCCTCTGGCAGTCTGTAGTTTAAAGCAGGGAATAATTAGTGTATGTGCTTGCGCAGCTCTTAGTGGTCTGTGGGCTGTGTGTTGTGTAAAGCGCTCTGACAAGTACGCTGGAGCTGCGTTGTTCTGTGCTTTGTAACTTAAGATAAGAGTTTTGAAGGCAATACGCTGTGGGATAGAAAGCCATCGCAAGTTCCGTCTCGTGGAGGAGATGTGGGTGCGCCTAGGAATGTTGAGAGCAGCCCTAATGGCGTTATTCTGGGTTACCTGAAGTTTGTCGATGTTTCTTTGATTAGTTCCGAGGTACAGGGCATTACAGTAATCAATTTTGGATAAAATAAGGGTTCTGGCAAGGATCAGGCAGTTGTCCAGAGTTAGGAAAGGACGGCAGGCAGTGATTAGTTTGCACGTGTAAGCCGATGCTGAGGCTACTGAGTTAGTTTGTCTGGTGAGCGAGAGGGTGGAGTCTAGGTAGATTCCCAGTGTTTTAGTAACGTTGGAGACCTTAATAATGTTGCCATCAATGTTGAAAGCCTCATATTTGCTGCCAAGTTTTGCAAGTTTAGATTGGGAGCCTAAGATGAGTAGCTCAGTCTTCTCGTCGTTGAGGCAGAGACCGTGGTGGGCCATCCACGCCTGGATGACGGTGTAAACTGCATTGAGAGCTTTAACGTCAGTTACGTAGTCACCCGTTATAGGAATGAGTATCTGGGTGTCATCCGCATAATTTGTATAGGTGACACCCAGATGGTCAAGAATATCAAAGAGTGGTTTCGTAAAGATATTATAAAGCGTGGGTGATACGCATGAGCCTTGTGGGACACCGCAAGGAACATGTGCTGGGTCAGCGGCGGCATGAGATGAGAAGACTCTCATGGATCTGTTTGCAAGGAATGAACTGATCCAGGAGGTAGCTGCTTCAGAGAAATGGGCAGCCGTTATAAGGTGCTGGCAAAGGATTTGGTGATCTACCAGATCAAAAGTGGCTGATAAATCTAGGAGGAGTAGGATCGCTTGTTTGCCCTTGTCTTTCAGATCCTCAATTTGTGTTTTTAGGTCTATAAGAGCGGTCTCTGTGCCGTGTCTCGGCCGAAAACCGGATTGCCTAAGTCCTAGTAGGTTGTTCTTGTCAAGATAGCTTTGAATTTGGATGTATGCCGCCCGGTCCAAAATTTTTAGAAGGTATGGTACCGTGGTGATGGGCCTATAGTTGGTAGGAATGTTAGGGTCTAGGTTAGGTTTTTTGATTAGGGGGATTACCCAAGCATCCTTGAGGTTATCTGGTACTATGCCAGATTTAAAGGAGGAGTTGATAAGGGTGGTGATAAAGGGGGCAAGCTCAAGCGCTGCTTCTTGTACGATCGGAGCTGGGCAGGCATCGCCTTGACAATTAGATGGCTTTAACTTCTTGATGATAATTTCCACTTCCTTAATGGTTAGGGGAGAGAAACTGAAAGGTTTGAGGTGGTGATTGTGGGAGGAGAGATTGGCGGGAAGGGAATTACCTACTGAATCAAGGAGATAGTTTTTCTTTGTGTTGATTTTGGTTTGGAGAGTGGTGATTTTGTTGAGTAGAGCTTTTTGAATGTTGGCGCACCATTCGGTGTCCGGGGTGCAAGTGTCAAGGGGAGCAGCTGGGGACTCTAATTCCTTAAGAATTTTAAAGAGTTCCTTGGTATTGGAATGAGCCTGCATGATTCTATTATTGTAAACTTCTTTTTTTGCTGCTAGTATGGCTTCTTTATACGAGAGGGTGATGGTTAGAAGGTTGATTTTATTTGCTGGTGTGGGTGAATTTCTCCAGAGGGTCTCGGCTTTACGCTTGTCTTTCCTAAGTTCACGTAGGTGTGGGGTGAACCAGGAGTTGAGGTGGTTGCGTGGTTTTTCTTTGCGCTGTTTGAGAGGTGCAATGGTGTCCAGTGCTTTTAACATAGCACGATTGTAAGTGTCCACAAGGACGGTAGGGTCCGCACAAGTTGTGGAGACAGAGTTTAAAAGTGGGAGGATGAGTGGGAGTAGTTTCTCAGTTGTAATATCCTTCTTGTTGCGAGTAAGTGTGGGTGGCACAGTACAAGGTTTGTGCACAGGTGGGCAAGAATTGAGGGAGAATGTTATTTTGTGGTGGTCAGACCAAGCACATGGTAGCACAGAGGTTATGTTTAGTGCGCAATTCAAGTCTGAGACCCAGTCTAATGTGCGGCCTTTGATATGGGTGGGTACCTTGACATGCTGGGTTAGGCCAAAGTCGGATAGAACGTTGGCAAGGTCACAAGCTTTAGTGTCGTTTGTGTCCAGATATCCTAAGTTAAGGTCTCCAAGTAGGATAATTTGGGATTTAGGCTTGGTGCTAGAGGCTAGGATGGAAGAGATGTCTTCTATGAATGTGGACGTGGGACCAGGTGGCCGATAGATGAGGTACACAAGGGCGGTATGATTGGGTGAGATTGGGAGTTTAATTGTGAGTAGTTCAGCAGATGGCAGCTGGTGATTGTTAGCAACTCTTAGATTGAGAGAACTCTTAAATGTAGTATAAATGCTAAACCACCTCCTTTGGATTGACTGTTGTCCCTATCGCATCTAATGATAGAGTAGTTATCTGGTATGGCAAGGGATAGGGCGGGGCCAGACGCTGCATGTAACCAGGTTTCTGTGATAGCCAGAAAGTCCAGGTTTTCAGTCACAATTAAGTCAGCGATGTCTAGCGCATGAGCAGGGACTGAGCGGGCGTTAATGAGCGCCCCTTTGAGATTAGCTGGGGGCTTGGGTATGTTGGCTGGTGGGGCCTCTGCCTCTGATGGGACATCTATGGTCTGGGTAGAATTAATGGGGTTGAACCTAATGACTGTGTTCCGGTGGTAGGACCAATGGTGACATCTGGTTGCAAGTCTTTGATTCCTGACTGTGGTGGGACAAGGTTTGCTCAGTTGGCTTAGGGATAGGACACTAGGTGAGCATAGTGGCGAGGGATCGTTGGTGTTGATGTTGTCTGCGTGATCACCGGTGGTACGGTTAGGTGTAGTGTAACCTAAGGTGGCACTAGCTTTAGTGCTACGGTCCGATGATGCACTGAGTGAGAAAGGGGGTAGGGAGGGTAGGAAGGAAGTGGGGCAGGGAATGGGGTGGTGTCTAGGGCAGGCAAGCTTTGCTAAACCATTATTGAATGGGACAAAGCCATTTCTGCTGCAGGGTGTGCAGTCGGGCATGATACAGAAAGGGAACATGATGAGAGCTAGCCAGGGTGGCATAGTTCAGATGGTGGTTCGGGAAGTAGCTGGCAAGTAGCTATGAGTCACAGTACAATCAATTTGAACTGTTGGTGACCAGCTCAGATCAGTGAGGTTTATAGTGACCAGAAGTGCAGGCTCAGATCAGCATAAACAGTGTGGACTATGGCGAGCATAAGGCACAGTACAGTTAAGGTGGTCTGATGGCGACCGTAAGGCACAACACAGTTATAATGGTCCACAGGCGACCATAAGGCACAACACAATTATAGTGGTCCAAAGGCGACCATAAGGCACAATACAGTTAAGGTGGTCTGATGGCGACCATAAGGCACAACACAATTATAGTAGTCCAAAGGCGACCATAAGGCACAATACAGTTAAGGTGGTCTGATGGCGACCATAAGGCACAACACAATTATAGTGGTCCAAAGGCGACCATAAGGCACAATACAGTTAAGGTGGTCTGATGGCGACCATAAGGCACAACACAATTATAGTAGTCCAAAGGCGACCATAAGGCACAACACAGTTATAATCGTCCACAGGCGACCATAAGGCACAACACAATTATAGTGGTCCAAAGGCGACCATAAGGCACAATACAGTTAAAGCAGACTATGTCTGATTGTCTGATGTATTGAGGGCAGTGTCTCAGCGGCCTAGCAGTGTCCAGTATGGACTATTGGAACTGGATAGTTAATGGGGGTAAAAAAGCCTAAGTGGTTGGACAGTGGTGGGTACGGTAGGAGCCACTTGGTGTCAGATTATGCTAATTTTTCTGAAGTTGCTAATATCAAACATCCGGGCGCAGGGATATTCTAGCAGTATCAACAGCGAATAATGCGTCTGGTAGTAAGGGGCACATGCTTTGCTCATGCAGCAACAGCCGATCTTACCCGTTGAAGAAGGGTGCGCAGGACCTCGGCTGCTCTTGAGGGCATCGATGCGATTTGGCCGCACTTCAGAGCCTCATGCAAAAGTTGAAACATCACGCAGATGACAAGGGACAATACACGGCGAAGGAGTGCAAGCTATGAGTGATGTCGGGCAGAGTTTGTGGGCGAGGGCGACTGGAAGAGCTGGACAGGCTGGGACAGGCGAAGTGCCTTCCTTCTCGTGCCTTAGTTGCTCGAGCCGGCTTCGCCTTCCGACGATTCGCGATAGGCTATTCAAGCCTCGGTGGCCCAATCAGCTGATGGGGCGGGCTGCAAGCCTGCAAGAGGCAGGATTCCCGGGTGGATGATGGCGCCGGCCATCTTTGACGAGATAGACTCCTCGTGGATTCCGATGGCGGCGGTCCCAAAAGAATTGCTTTTCCTTCTTGTAGCAGCTTGCTCCATAAGGAGCGTGGATGGCGATATTTCGGTCGATAATTATCAGGAAAAGGCTGGATTTACATTCATGTGCACTCGATGCACGGGATGAGCCCAGAATTATAGTGCAGCTGCAGGGTGGTGCTCCGCCAGCATAGCCTGCAGTGAGAGCGAGGTGAAGGTGGTGCTGCTCCTGCAGCACGGTGTGAGCTCCAGCTCACTAGATGGTGTGTGAAGAGCGACAGGCTGGGACAGGCGAAGTGCCTTCCTTCTCGTGCCTTAGTTGCTCGAGCCGGCTTCGCCTTCCGGCGATTCGCGATAGGCTATTCAAGCCTCGGTGGCCCAATCAGCTGATGGGGCGGGCTGCAAGCCTGCAAGAGGCAGGATTCCCGGGTGGATGATGGCGCCGGCCATCTTTGACGAGATAGACTCCTCGTGGATTCCGATGGCGGCGGTCCCAAAAGAATTGCTTTTCCTTCTTGTAGCAGCTTGCTCCATAAGGAGCGTGGATGGCGATATTTCGGTCGATAATTATCAGGAAAAGGCTGGATTTATATTCATGTGCACTCGATGCACGGGATGAGCCCAGAATTATAGTGCAGCTGCAGGGTGGTGCTCCGCCAGCATAGCCTGCAGTGAGAGCGAGGTGAAGGTGGTGCTGCTCCTGCAGCACGGTGTGAGCTCCAGCTCACTAGATGGTGTGTGAAGAGCGACAGGCTGGGACAGGCGAAGTTTCATTTCATATATATATGTACATATACATATCCCATTTTACTGTATTACATGGACGCGGTAGCGTCCATGTAGTTATGGTTAAGTTGGTGTTTCCATAGGAAGAGCATTTTTTGGGTGGCTTATAACTTCGCTCCCTCTGGACGAATCCTCACCAAACTTTGCAGAAAAAGTATATGGCCGACTCTGAATATTTTTGCAAAGTTTGGAGAGGTTTAGTCCAGGGGGGCAAACTTATAGGGGGGGTCCCAAAACTTTTGTTTTTTCCCATAGACATAATGGGAAAAAACTTTGTGCACGCCTACAGCTCAAACCGCTGGACGGATTTACACCAAATCTGCGGCAGGAGTGGGGGCTTGGTCCCGAATGCGTGCTTTTGCAAATTTGGTGTAAATGCATCCAGTAGTTTTTTTTTTAAATGACCAAAATGTAAGGCAAATAAATTAGTGATATATCCGTTCGCTCTGCGGACGGACTTCCCGGTTTGCTCCGCGGACAGTGCCCCGATTGGCCGAGCGGCTTGCGTGATGTCCGCGGACATGCAACGTGTTCGCTGATTGGACGGCTTGGTGCGTGAAGCGCATCAGATTTTCTGTGGCGCCCGCCATCTTGCATTCGCGGACGACCGCGGACAGCGTGGTGAAACTTTGATCAAAAATTGTATTTAGTGGAGTGTGTTGGTGTGTAAGAGTGTTTGGGGAGGGTGGGGGAGTCTGAGATAGGTTCAATGTTCTGTTTTTTATGTGCTAGACACTTTTGTTGTGTTCAATTTTTCTGCGGACAACACAGCTGATCTGAAATGTTCGTAAATAAACAGAATGGATTCGGTGTAAAGTTGAAAGTGTTCTAAGAAGACTCGTGGGGTCCTGGAATGTTCGCAGGGGGTGTCCTGAAGACTTTGTCTGTATTGTTCGTTGTCAAGCTGAAAGTGTTCTAAGAACACTCGCGGTGTCCTGAAATGTTCGTACATAAAGAAAATGGGGGTGTTCTGAGGACGCTGTCCGTATTGTTCACTGGCAAGTTGAATGTGTTCTAAGAACACTCGCGGTGTCCTGAAATGTTCGAAAATAAACAAAATGGGGGTGTTCTGAGGACATTCTCCGTATTGTGTGCCTGGTTAGCTCTATGCAATGAGGGAATTGCACAGAGAATGAAGTGGAAATGGTAGAAGGGCTGTCGAAGAGTTATGCGGTCTGCGGACAGGGTGTGCTACATCTGGGGTTTTCCAGCAAATCCAGCATGGAAAGAAGACTGTAGGGATCAGCCAATCAGATGTTGAGGTTGTGGATTTGTGTTCAAAGAGACTGTGTGTAGTGAAGATGGCAGAAGTGGAGAAAGTCAGGGTGTTGGTGCTCGGAGATATGTTTGTGCATGGTTTACAACAGTATGCTCAATGCAGGCATGTTGCAAAGAATGTTGATGCTAAAGGAGTGGAGGTGGTGTGGAGCACTGTGCCTGATTGCAATGTACAGGGAATTGTACAAGTTTGTGAAGATATGGGCAGGATCAACAGTCCCCATGTGGTAGTTTTGCACTATGGTGCTTTCCATTTGGGCTATGTCAGTGCCCCTACTTTGTTGGCAGATTTGGAACACTTGGTTCAAGCAGTAATGAACATCCTTCCAAATGCCAAAGTAATTTTTTCTGGATTAGTACATAGGGCAATATGGGACAATAGTTCCGTTTTTTGTCCTCAGCAAAACAATGCTAGGTGTGTAATCAACCGAGGCATGTATGCCTTCATGCTTAGAGCTGGTATGTTCTTCTGTAATAATGAGAATATTGATTCCAGTAATGCTGTTTATTATAAAGAAGATGGCATTTCCTTATCTTTTATGGGAAATGCCATTCTGTTTTGGAATGTAAGGGTTGCTTTGGAGAAGGTTATGTGAAGATTTTAGGAGTATAGTAAGAAAAAAAAAATACAAAATAACAGGTGTCTGTCAAGCATCTGCAAAAAAACCCCCAAAAAACGGCTCTTTTCAGAGCCAACCTCAAAGGGGAAATGGGGCACACTATTTAAATTTACATTCACCACACTCAGATTTTTTATATGTCCGCGGACATGGCGGTAGTCCGCGGACATCGAAATCACTAGCTAGGGGTTCAGTATGTTCTATGTTACATGTATATAAAGTCAGGGATATTATGGTTAAGTTGTGCTACTAAAAACATATGAAATTCAGTAAAAAAAACTTTGTTAAAAGGGACGTTATGGTTAAGTTGCGCTACTAAAAACCTATCAAATTCAGTAAAAAACCTTTGTTAAAGGGACATTATGGTTCAAAGTAAAACCGAAAAACCCCTGAAATTCGGCAGTTATGGTAAGATAAGCAACCATTACTCGCGCCACCGTGCACTGCTAACACTAACACCCAGGACATCAAAGATGACATCACAAATGTCATTGATGACATCACTGACAACATCACATGGCTGGCTCTCCCTTTTTTTCCTTTACTGACATATCTAAGCCACATAGTTTTCTTCAGTAACAGTCAGGAAGTAAAAATTGAAAAGGTACTATATTTGTAGACTTAGGGTCAAGTCATATCATATGAAACATATATATAGTGGAAGACACAGGCTTGAAAGAGAGCAATCCTTTCTGTGCATGAAGATAATCATTAGAGTTATCAGCACTTTCTCATAGTTTTATTTTTATTACTATACCTTCCCTGTATATGCTCATATTTGTATACATTGTACTCACACTCCTTTCCTTAGGGTTCACTGACATCATTTGATACACATACATACAGTAAGTAGCACCTTTGAAACAGAGCAATCATTTTTCTGCATAAAGATAATCAGTTAGGTTATGAACTCTTTCTACTACTACTTCTGCTTTTTTGCTTACTTCTCTGTCCCTGTATATACTCATATTTGTATGTGTTGTTGTCTCTTTGTGTTTTGTCTGTATTAAGTGCAATTATGTATTAAGTGGGTTTTATTAGCTAATTATTACATGCTAGATTATGAATATTGCACCTTCATCATGCATACTGCACACACTGCCTAAGTTTCTGCATGAGTTGCTTAGTTTACTGGATAGAACTTCATAATAGAATGCTATTTATATCAATGCATTGCTTAATGCACTAATTAGCTCATGATATTTATTGAAATGATCCTTCACACTTTTTGGTCAACATTATAAGAATCCCTCCTACAGAGTTTTCATGAAAAGTAAATGCACATGTGATGTAATCAGTGATGTCATCAATGGCATTTGTGATGTCATCTTTGATGTCCTGGGTGTTAGTGTTAGCAGTGCACGGTGGTGCGAGTTATGGTTGCTTAGCTTACCATAACTGCCGAATTTCAGGGGTTTTTCGGTTTTACTTTGAACCATAACGTCCCTTTAACAAAGTTTTTTTTACTGAATTTCATAGGTTTTTATTAGCGCAACTTAACCATAACGTCCCTTTTAACAAAGTTTTTTCATTGAATATATATATATATATATATATATATATATATATATATATATATATATATATATATACAGTAAAATGGGATTCTCGAATTTCTGTATTTTGGGCTTGGACATTATTGCCTTCTCTATTTTTGTATGATCCCCAAATGGCATATATGAAGCAACCATGCATAATGCATGTTTTCCTATCAACACCCTAGCTGCAGCAAATGCGAACAATGAATCTCGGGCAGATAGCTCAGGGACAACGCGCTCGCCTTGCAAGCAAGACGACGTGGAGCAACACAGGTTTGATCGCCTGTCTGCACTTAGAAGCCTATGGGTATTAAGTGGGTTATAACTAACACATTGTTGACGACATTGTATGCAGCTGACCAACACTGTACACTAATGCACACACAGCGTCTTTGCATACATATGTCATACAAACATTAAACATACACTGTTAATGCTACTTTTAACAATACGCTGTACGTTTGCATGAATAAAGAGAAAATTCAACAAATAGGCACAAACATATATGTATTTGCAGGTATACTCACATATACTATCGCACACCAACACAGTGCATTTCTTAACAGGTACACTGTATTATACTGTACTCACATGAACATATTCCCAATAATGTAAAACATTTCATAATGCTTCCATTATGTTTTGAATAAACAGACTATTTCCAAAATCATTTAATTGTACTCCATCTTTACGAAATATGTTGTGATCGTTACTTTTGATATTTTAGCACCTTATGAAACATATACCAGGATCCAAAAGAAAATGAAACATACATCTTATGACTGTAATGTGTGCGTGATTCATTTCATGATGCTGAGCATTGCCACACATCCAGGTAGAATGGGCTGCCAAGGTAGAAAACAGGATGTGTCATCTTGGAAGTAGCCCAAATGAGTTCAAGACATCGGCCTTCATTTTCCTGATACATTTGGTTTCTTCGGCATTGCCTGGGTCAGTTCCAGCAACTTGTAACCCAATTATGTCTAGAATGTGTCCACTTGTGTGACGCCAAGGTAGTTCTGCATAATGTAGTCTCACTTTTCTACATGATGGCCGCTGCCAATAAACTGTGGGAATATGTAATGGCAACAACCGCAGCACTTGTTGGAACTGGTTCTCCATCGACAAAATCCAAGAGTCACCGATAATAAAAATCGTTTGTCTGTACATCTACATAAAAAAGCAGAACAAATAGAATATCCTTTTGTATATACTGAAGAGTAGACGTACATTTATGTTAAACATGCAAAGGTAGGTGCATGGACAGTACACAAACACGTAACTTTAATGAATGTGAGCACAACTGAAGGGTACATTAATGAAGGTTATGCAAATACGAATTAGAGTCAATGTACATTACAAAAACCAAACACTACTACATCTGTGAACAATAGTACAATGCTCGTAGGTTTTGGATGTAGGTTATAACAGTATTGGAAAACATTTAATTTTATGTATCCTTTTTATGTTTTCTTTTAAACAAGTTTAGCATCCCTGTAAACATAAGTAGTCAACATACAGGAACACTCTAGAGCAGTTCTTTATTAAAAAAAAATGTGCGAACACCAGAGAACAGCGCTAATACTTTCAGTGCTGCACACAACTTTAAACAAAAACAACACGTCGCTGCCTACAAACATAACAACCAACATACAGAAATACTCTGTGGCAGTTCTTTTATGAAAGCACAAGTGAACCCTGAGGAACTACGCCAACTTTGACATTTAGCAATCTGTGATTCACAACATTAGACTATGTGGCTGAGGGAAGACAAAGTAAGTACAACTTCCTTGCAATTTCCAAGTACCCTGATATAATATAATACAGTGCAATTAACATTGACACAACAAACACCACATTCTATTAACTCACTGCATGTTCTATGTTTATTTTAGTGGAATTCGAACACACAAATATTGACACAATAAATATGTGGACTACAACGATGCAGGTTAGTAAATCTTTTAACTTCTTCCCTTATGTTGACGGCACAATGTACTTCTGTACGCCCAACTGATTACTTCACTAGCCCTTTACATTACACTATTTACATTGCGATGACCCACATATACACATATACATACCACTCCCAAATGGGGAGAAACATGACATAACTTATTCCTGTAAACATTCTCAAAACCAGAGAAAATACTGGAAGTATGATTGCGTAAATGCATGGTGCAAACTAACAAAGTGTATGCCTTCTGTATGTGTGCCCTGTTTCAATTAAAGCATACACTTTCCATATATACACCCTGATTAAAATTGTACATTTTACCTCTAGCCTTTTGTTGACTTGCAAACGAACATTATCACCACACATTCCCAAAGTATACATTTGTTTCAGTACATCCCATTATTATAAACGGTATGCATGTCCCATTTGTATGTTTGCATTAATGCACTGTGCCTGCTTACAAAGCATAGGCGATCCATGTGTATGCCCTGGTTAAATTAAAGCGTACGATTTCCGTATGTCTACCCTGTTGACATTGCAAATTATACCTGTAGCATCACGCACATAAACACCAAAAGTATACTAAAATAAAATAAATACAAATAAATAAAAATAAATTCTTAACATAAACTAAGTATAAAATTGTTTCAGCATATCCCATTATTTATGTATTTATTGTTCACTTGTTAGGCCCTTATACTGCAAGCAAACACTGTTTCAGAGCACCCAGAGGGCAACAGAGAGAGGACAGGGGATGAAAGACGATGTAATAGAACAATGATAAATAATTACATTATTGAATACAACACAATAAGAAGAGACAGTGGGGAGGTGAAGATGAACCTACTATGCCTTGTGAGTGTTCAGAACGTGCAAATGCAGAGGGGAGAGTGGTATGGGATAGGTGCTGTGGTGCTCATGGAGAGCAGCAGGTGAAGTGCTAAGAAAAAAAAAGGTAAGTGCAACCGGTTTATAGTGTTTGTAACGAAATAAATCAATCGAAAAAGAAATTCATCGAAGTTAAAGCACTGGAAATAAATGCATCGAAACGCTATCTTTTACATTTAAAAGTACATATCCAACGAAACGTGTCCATTGAATATAGGAATGGACAAGTTTCGATGGATATGTACTTTTAAATGTAAAAGATAGCATTTTGATGCCTTTATTTTTCACGTTAAAACGTTACATGGAGCTGTCCAGTGCTGAAATCTTCAAAGTATTTCGACACTGGCCAGCTTCATGTAACGTTTTAGTGTGTATTATTTGTTGGGGGGGATTGCCCCCACAACCTCCCTTCAACCCCCAAGGGAATCCCCCCTAACCCTAACCTTAATCGAAATCCAACTAAATGTATTCAATGAAAGTGCATTTCGATGGAAATGGCTTTCAATGAATAGATTTCGTTGGATTTCAATTCGATGAATGAAAATTCGATGGATAGACTAAATACCAGTGCAACCACCAGCGGGGAGGGAGAGCCTAAGCAAGTGCAGAGGATAGACAGTGGCTGGGATGATAAGATGTGGGAGATCAGGGCCCTGAGGATACATAAGGGCCCTGCACACCAGTCAAGCAACTGTGCGATTATCAGGGGAGACAGGGGGTGAAGGAAAAGGCTTTTCTGGAACCGAAGGAGGTGCTGCTCAAGACGAAAAGGGAGGGGGAGGCTGTTCCAAAGAAGGGAGCCCACTGAGGAAAGCAAACGACGACATGCGCTCTGTTTAGCAAACCGCTTATCACGCAAGGAGTTGGTGCTGGAAGAACACAGGCATCTAGAGGGGGAGTATTTGGTCAAAGAGAGTTGCAAATAGAGTGGTCCCCGGCCCAGACAGCCTTGTGGATGATGCAAAGGGAATTGAATTTAATCTGTGCTGTGATCAGGAGACAGTGTACACTTTGTAGGGCAGGAGGGATGTGGTCCCTGGGCTTGAGACCAAGGATAAGTCTGCTGCCCTATTCTGGATTAGCTGGAGGTGTTGCAGCGTGGACAAAGGAAGATGGAGGAGGCTATTGCAATAGTCAAGCCTGGAGAGAACCAGAGCATGGGTAACATTGAGTCTCTTGGGGAATGTGAGGAAAGATAGAATTCCTTTGAGAAGGAAGTGTATGAGGGAGGAATGAGAGAGAGGAGTCGAAGATGACTCTGAGATTTCTGGCTTCTGAGGAGGGAGCAGGAGAAGAGCCCAATGAAGAAGGCCAGAGTGAAGGGAAGAAGTCGGGTGCCGGGGTCTCTGTTTTGCTGGCATTGAGGCAAGGATCATTAGCAGTACACCAGGCCTGGATGGCTGAGAGGCAGTTGGGGATGTAGAAGGGTGAAAGGGCGTCTGTAGGAAGTTTGAAGAACAGTTGTGTGTCGTCAGCATAGCACTGGAAGTTGGGGGAGAAGGAGGAAATGAGATGTGCCAGCAGAGTAAGGTAGATGTTAAAAAGCCAAAGCGAAAGAATGGAGCCCTGGGGGACGCCACAGGTGGAGGAGGAAGTAGGGGAGGAGAAAGAGCCCAGTATGACTTTGGAAGAGCGGTCTGTTAGGAAGGAGGTAAGCCGGTCCAGTGCCCACTCTGGGATACCAAAGGTGTCATGGAGCCTTTTTATGAGGATGGAGTGGTTCACTGTGTCAAATGCAGAAGAGAGATCAAGGAGGATGAGGACAGCAGGGGAAGTTGGAATCAAGGAATGTGAGCAGTTCTTAATGAGTGTTCAGAAGAGCAGTTTCCGTGCTTCTGGATGCTCGGAATCCAGACTGATGGTCATGAAGATCATCAACAAGTTCAGTGTGGGAGTTAAGTTGAGGGAGGCCAACTTCTCAAGCAGTTTTCCCAGGAAAGGGGTGGTGGAGATGGGGTGGTATTGGCTGAGAAGGAAGGGTCTACTGATGTTTTTTTAAGGTGGAGGCGCACAAGGAAGAGCTTGAGGGAGGATGGAAAAGAACCAGTAGCAAAGGAGTGGTAACAAGAGATCAGCGAGAGCAGGGGCGGGAGAGGAAATGTTGTCCTTGATGGTTATGGATGAGCAAGGTGCAACCTGTTTGGAAGAGACCTTCATGGAGTTGACACTCTGGTGACTTCTTCCGGTGAGACAGGGGCAAAGGAGGAAAAGGAGGAAGGAGGAGCGTGAGTTGTCAGGGGAGACAAGGGGGGAGGGATGGGTTGGAAGAGTGTATGACAAGGCTGTTCAGTATGTCCTGAGTTTTGGAGGTGAAGTGAGTGGCAAGTGAATTGCAAAGGGCCTGGGAAGGAGTAGGGGCAGAGGATACCACAGACGGGTTGGCAAGTTCCCTGCAGATTTGGAAGAGTTCAGCCATGTTGTTGGACGCACCAGATACTCGTGCCTGAATGTGGGCTCTTTTATTGGCATGGATTGAGAGCCTGTAATGCCTTTGGAGCAGGCGGCAGGCCAGTTTGTCAGAGGGAACCTGAAGTTTGCCACTTCCGTTCTGCAGCCCTGCACTTCTGTTTTTGGTCTGCAAGTGCAGAGTCATGCCAGGTGTTAGGCTTGGAGGCAGGTTTCAGGTGCATCCTCATGACCGGGGCAAAGATGTCAAGGGTGTTGGCAATGGAAAGATAGAGGTTGCTGAGGGCAGAATCAGCGGTAGAGTCTGAGTTGGGTGAGCAAGGGGGAACGAAGGTGGAAGTGAAGGCAGCAGCTGACACTCGTTTCATCGGACGGATATTCATGAACGAGGTTGGCAGGGCCTTTGGTGGAGATGTCACAAGGCCATAGGGACCCAGGTGGGAGGCAAGAAGAGTGGTTGGACCACAAGAGAGGGGTGTCCCATGGAGGAGAGAGAGAGGGAGATTGGAATGGATGATTGCGCCTAGCGTGTGTCCGGCAGAGTGGGTTGGACCAGAAGGAAGAATGGAGAGGGATAGGGAGGTGCAGAGGTCAATGAAGAGGGTCGATGCTGTGCACGGGGAGTCTAAGTGGATGTTGAAGTCACCCAGAAGAAGCAGGTTGGAGGTGGTAGAGAGTAGGGAGGAACAGAAGTCAGCCCACTCAGACAGAAAGAAAGAGGAAGTGCCTGGAGGGTGGTAGATGGTAGCAATGATCAGGGTGGAGGAAGGAGAGATGCCCAATTTGCATACTAGGCTCTCAAAGAACGAATAGAACTGAGTGGGTAGGATGAAAGAACAAATCCATTCAGGGAAGATTAAGGCAATCCCACCGGCAGCCCAATGCGGTCGAGGTTTGGAGGGGATCTTAAAGCCGTTGGATAAGAGTGAGTCAAAGGAAATGACTGAGCTGGCATTGAACCAAGTCTCAGTGAGTGCGAGTATGTCCAGCTCAGTATCTTAAGGAGAAGGCAGATGTCAGCAGACTGTTTAATGGCTGAGCATGGGTTGAGGGTCACCAGGTGGAGACAATTGCTGCCTTTGAAAATATTTGTGGTGGAGTACAGGGGTGTGGAACTTCAGTCAGAGGTGGCAGAGCAGGGAGGGTAGAAGGCCTGAACCAGGATCGTGCACGTGAGGTAGACATTAATGCATCAGCGAGATGAGAAGGAGCCCACCAAAAGAACATCCCACTTGGTGCCGCCGTTAATGTTAGTGGAAAAGTAAGGGGGATAGAGTAGAGATGAGATGAGAGATCCGTAGGTCAGGGGATGGGACAGAGAAAATGATGTCGGAGAAGATTTCTCTTGAGGATGCACTGACATAGGTATCTGCAATTATGAGGCCAGAGTTTGTAGTAAGGATGTCTTTTTTATGCTTTTTCCTTCCAGATTTTGTGAGAGAGTGAGGATAGGTGATAGTGTAGCAGTTGGAGTAGATTGGAGAGATGGAGAGTGCCGTCTGTAACGCTCACCTGGTATCCACGGGGACGTCACTCAGCCTGTTCTGACCTCTTACGACCTCGAACCGTTTCCTGGAGTCTACTCGACTGGAGACTGTGGGCCTCATTACATGGAAGGCGATGAGCCATGGCGCTATTAGCGCCATGGCTCATGCCGGTAAAATACCGGCACCGTCTTGGCGGAAAGGGGATTTACCGCCCCATTCCAAGGTTGGTGGGGCGGTAAATCCCCCTTCCGCCATTGCCCATCCCCATTCCCATTTCTGCCCCATAGGGCTCTATGGGAATGGGGAAGGCGCTAATTACGGCACCGCAATTTTGCGGTGCCGTAATTAGCTCCGAGGTCCCTTAGCGGGTTGGTTTTTAACGCCTGCAAAAATCAGGCGTTAAAGCACCTACCCGCTAAGGGACCTCGTAGTAAGGCGGTAATGGTTAACGGTCACCGTTACCATTAACGGTGGCCGTTAACCATTACCGCCTTCCGTGTAATGAGGCCCTGTGCCTGAAACACAGGATTGGTAGAGTTTAACTCCCTATTGTCTCAGTGTGCTTGAACCCCTTCTTCCCGGGGTCCAACCCTTTCCTTTGATCCACAGCTCACCTTGTTTTCTTGGAAAGTGTGCTCTCCGTCCTGCATTCAGCGCAGGGGCGCGTTGATTGATGCGGGCTCGTTGCTGCCTAGTTACTTCACTGGCAAGAGTCCGACAGGTAAGTATAATGAGTCTTTTGAACAGTTCTCTAACTTCGTTCCTTTCCTTCCTTAGATGATGGCCGGCGTCCGGGGATGGTGGCGTGCTGCAGAGATGAGTAGCGCTGAAGGTGAGTGAGAGCGCGATGCGTGATGCGACCCTTTCCTATTTGTATTGAACTGAGTTCTTTTTCTGTGTCTTTTAGGTGCCGCAACGTTTTCAGCGTGGATACCGGTTATGAAGAAGAAGCAGTGAGTAAGCGCAGTATGCGGCGCCTCTAGATGTTTCCACGCTAACCTGGAGTGTCTTTTCCCTCTTGCAGATGGATGAGAAGTTCCGGAGACAGTGTTCCCCCAAAGCGGCTGGGATTCAGGTAAGCGTTTGAAGCTCATACAGTCTTTAAAAATAAGCGAAGATTTGCTGAATGCTTATTAATGCCTTTTTTCTGTTCTTTTCCCTTTTCCTCAGGAAGAGGCGTGCCGGGATGGGAATGACACCGCCGAAGATGCCCGCAGAACAGAAGAAGCGATGAATGATGGGCAGAAGCGCCGCAAGGTACGGCTGTTCCTAACAGTGTTCTTGTTCTTGCAGGAGCTGAGCGCAGAAGAAAGATGCAGGCCTACTGGAGACCGATCCGAACATGGTGAGTGTCACGCTGCAGGTGCAGAAAACGGAAAGCATGTTTCTCAGCCTGGGCATGGTTTAAATAGTCTCTGGGTATTCCAGGTGTCTCTGGGCTGAACCACACCCAAATGACTAGACTGCACATGCAGTTCTGGGAACCAAAATATGTGGGGGCATCCATCTTGTCCCCATCAATGTACTACAAGTCCAATCCCAGATGTTATCCTATGGGGGTGAGTGAGTCTGGTGCCACAAGCGCCAAGTCTGACTCCAAGTGGGTCTTTGGAGGGATGTAGATGCCCTTGAGGGCCATGTAGGTGATCGTGGCCTGGCTCCAGCCTGACATCTTGGAGGGCTGGGGACATGAGGGGCAGGAATCATGACACGTCTCAGAGCGAGAGGAGGAAGTGAAAAGCAGAGAGAAACAGAGGGAGGGGGTGCTGCAATGCACAGTTCTGACCTGACACACAGGCGGCCAAGTGTATGTTAAGAGTACTAATCACAAAACAGTATAGGATGTGCGCGCACCTACATTTGTTTTTTAAACTAACAGTCACAAAAAATACAGGAAGAAGGCACACCTACATTTGATTTTTAAATTAACAGTCGCAAACAATGCAGAATGAGCACACCTAAAAACGAATATTGTGACACAGGTATTGCGGCACAGCAGTACAGAAGTGGGGGCAGTGGGGGTGAGAGTTTAGGAAGTGTAATAAGCAATCTAAAATATTGACCATGAAGTACAGGGGATGTATGCCGACAGAGATAGGGCAATGAGGATGACTGGAGAGGCAAAGGGTAAGAGTCAAGAAGAGATGAGGCGGGCAACATGAAGTACCCAGCATAAAGCATGTCTTTGCCAGCGGTATAGTGATGGCTGTTGACTTTCAAAGTGGGGTAAAATACAGAACAGGTTATCATGCCATGTTCTTTCTAGAGAGGGGCGCCTGCAACCTTTTTTTGTATTTTTACAAAAACAATAATTAGAAATGTTTTTATGTTCATATACAGCATTTGTCTGCAATTTATGATTATGCTTTCTTACTTTTTCAGCAAACACTTCAAATCCATCAGTGATCCAGGAATAAAATGTGCTGAGTGTTATTTCCCAGGTGTTACAACACAAAACCAAGAAGGCTAAGCATCATACAAAGCATTACCTTGACACTTGTACATAATGTCCATGAATTGTCAATACAACAGAAAAGATCTACATACAGAACAAAATAAGTACTTATACACATGTGTCCTTTTTTCTTTTCTTTTCAGCCAGAAATCATAAGAATCATGAAAAAAGCTAAAATGGAAAAGAAGCTGCATAATGAAAAGCACCATGACAAAAAAAACAAAAAGATAAAAAACAAAAAACAAAAGGATAAAGGTTCAGTTGAAAATGACAAAATACCCAAACTGAACAAAATGCAACATCGCAAATTAACATACAAAAATGTACCACACAACTAGTTACACCACTTCAACAGACCCCAGAAATGGTTTATATTGAAGAAGATCAAAGAGACACATTATTGACTGGTCCACAGACAATTTTATCTACAGAGCATCTACCGAGACATCTTACCAAGGACATTTCCAACCTGAAGAAAGACATGAGAAGATGGAAACAACAGCTTCCACACCCGGCAATCAAACTAATGTGCCACCTTCTGTAGCCAGAATTGTATCTATTTGACCAATTATGTAGACCACAAATAAAGTTGGTGACAGCACACGACCCTGCCGCACACCCTTTTTGTATTTGAAACGGAGCAGTAGTTTCACCCCCCAAACTCCACCTAACTACGGCTTCTTTGTGCACATATTGGGCCTCATTACGACCCAGGCGGTAAGTTACCGCCTGGGCCGTGACTTTACCACCATGGCGTAAACTACATTTACGCCATGGTGGTTGGCGGACTTACCGCCCCATTCCGACCTTGGCGGGGCGGTAAGTCCCCAATCCCCATTTACCCGGGGAAGGCGTTAATTACGCCACCGTAAATTACGGTGGCGTAATTAACTCCATGGTCCCTTAGCGCCATGGATTTTAACACCTGCTAAAAGCAGGTGTTAAGTCCGCCATGCCGCTAAGGGACCTCGTACTCAGGCGGTAAGGGTCGGCGCTGTTTACGCCGCCAGAAAACCCTTACCACCTGAGTCGTAATGAGGCCCAGAGTAACAATGGAGGTCATTACAACTTTGGTGCTAAGTGCACCAACTTTACCACCATGGTGTAAACTCTGTTTCCACCATGGTGGATGGTGGATTTACCGCCCCATTCCAAGGTGAGTGGGGCGGTAAATCCCCATTTCCCATTTTCCCTTCCCCATTCCCATTTTTGCCCCAAGCGCCATGGATTTTAACGCCTGCTAAAAGCAGGCGTTAAAATCAGAATCAGGCGTTAAGGGTTAACGGTGGCGTTAACCCTTAACGCCTGAGTTGTAATGGGGGCCAATATAACTGAGAGGAGGGCATGTTGGATATTATAATCCTTGAAAATGTCCAAACGTTTTGAGAGTGGTACTGGTATCAAATGCTGTGCGTAGGTCAACAAATAGGACAACAATTTTAACTTTCCTCAATACAACAAATGTCTTAAATAATAATGATTGTCTAAAACATTGGTCCACAGTAATTATTCCTCCTTGTTGGTGGTCTTTAAGAGCAAGGCTTGTCATTCAATTATTTAGGTGACTAAGAACCACTTTGTGTCAGGCTTCCCGATCTGCGACGGCAATAAAAGGCGGCATACCAAGCACTGAAGGTTATCATGGCGCATACGGACATGGAGGAAAAACATCTCCCAAAAAGCCCTGCTGTGACGTGCTCTGCAAAGCACATCACGCCAATCAGCTGACACAGGAAGACGTGCCGTGTTGCGTCAGTCGCCGATCCAGGAGGACGTGTCATGAACCGATGTTGCTGAATATAAGCTGGCCTGATCACGGTTCAATGCTCTGCCCATTCTTGTCCAAGAAGTGAGTCCATTCTTCAGGTGTTGTCAGGTTCAGTATTCCTTGTTTCCCCCAGTGCTTCAGTTTCTCTCTTGTTACACTGTCCAATTATTCCTTCCCCCTCTCTTTACTGTTTTCCCATCTCTCTCTCCACCGTTACTTGTCCTTCTCTGCCTTCTGGAATGGGTTTCCAAACCTACTCCTCGCATCCTACACCTTGTACAGGATTTGATACATTTTTCATGTTTTTTCATACTTTTGATTGTTTTTTGTTCCTGTTGGATTAGTGCTACCTGTTCTTTACAATGTCTTCATCAAGTGTTTCTTTTGGGTACCCTGGACTTCCTTGTGCCTTCACACCATTGTGTATAAGGCTTTCTGTGTGCCGTCAGGTTAGGTCCCTCGACTAGTTTATTTTTATTTTTATTTTTCTTGTTGCGCCTCGTTTCATCATGCGGTTTCCTGATCTATGGACTCAGAGCTCAGGTGGTGGGGGGCTCTCAGCAAATAGGTGTATTGCTGCTGTTTGTAAAGACCCTAGGTAGGTCCACTTTGTTATTGATTGAATTATTAACCAGTTAAACCTATCCATTCTTATCAGCTTTGTTTGGTGTCCCTCTGCAGCCTGGAGGCTTCCTGTACTTTGACGAGAGTGTTTCCACCAGTCTTTTTGTTTCTCCTTGGGGCTCTCTGTTTTCTCTGAGAGCACTTGAGGGTGGAAGGAATATGGTTAGGGCAATCCCTGTGGACAATAACAATTCTTCCACATCTTTAACAATACAGTTAGGGGTGACAGTATTGATCTTCTTCAATGATATCGGCAACAAGGTTGTCGGCCCAACAGGAGGAGGGAGGGTACTAAGTAAAACTTCAGTTTCATCACTGAAAACATTGGCATCTTCTATAAGCTTACTAATAACTGTGGATTGTTTTTGCCCTTAGCTATTGCTAGCAGCGAGGTAGATTTCCTCTTAAATATTTTTGCCAGTTGGTAATAATTATAATGCGTGCTATATGTTTTATAGGTATTTCTGAGAATTTTAAATTGCAAAGAGAGTTGCCATCATTGCAAGATAGGATCTGGGCTTGTTTCAAAAGCGCATTGCCTGAGAGGAGTGTGAAATTATTCACCCAGGCTATTATTGAAGTCTATGTAAAAAGGACGAGTATACTCGTCCTTGGCACTTCAAAGGTTAAAAATGACCCCCTCCCCCAATGACTGTTGGGGGAGGGGTTCATTCTTTTGTATCATCCGCCTAAAGAGACGCCGCGTTTTTATGAGGAGTTATCTTTGATCTTTTCATATTTTAATGAATCTTATACCTCTGCTATAGTCTTGGCACATTCTTCATAAACTCATAAACTAATTCGTTTGTATCGTCCGCCTAAAGAGACGTCACGTTTTTATGAGGAGTTATCTTTGATCTTTTCATCTTTTAATGAACCTTATACCTCTGCTATAGTCTTGGCTGATTTCAACAGATGGTTAGGAAACCTACTAGACTGTGAAGCCACGATTATTGAGCAGGCTTTTGATCTTCATGGCTTTAGCATGCTTTGTAAGGAGTCAACTCATAAACCTGGCAACACATTAGACTGGGTGACCGCCAAAAAGGTGTGCTTACAATTAGCCCATATGAAGCCTTGTATTTGGTCCGATCACCATATGATACCATTACTCTTCCAACTAAAGTTAAGCCAGAAGAAAATGCTGTAAATAAAGTTAGAAGTACGAACTTCAACAACATAAGTGAACGTGATCTGGAACACTGTCTTGGTGATCTTTGGGATTCTAACTCTGATTCTGGTTCACTATATTCACTAGTGATGAACTATGAGCTATGAGGCACAATTCACAAAGATGCTAAACAAGGTTGCACCTTTTTTTTTTCCAACATTATTTTTATTGTTTTTGACATAACAAGTCATGCAGAATCTGTGATTATTACAAGCTTTAACAACTCATTAAATACATTTAGTGGAAGAAAACAGCTCTTTGCGTAATTAAGTCTTAGCCAGTCCTGCGTTCTCTTTAAAAACAAAAGTATTAACTACAACTGAGAGGGGGCAAGGGGAACAAGGGACAAGGAGCAGTGTGCACATTAGGAACAGATGACTGCCTGCTTCGACAAGGAGATAGTTTCAAGGATTCGAGGTGACTCTTTCGCTGGATTTCGGCAGGGTGCTTTAGCGCAGGACCTTCTGGGTCGGGGTAAATAGACTGATGGTTCATGGCGGTTCAGGGGCGTGGAGGAGCTCAGTTGCGTTTCCGGCTTGGTTCTGTTCGTTCTTTTCAGTCTTGGGTTTCCATCCAGCGTAGGTTAGGAGGTTGCCTCGCCACCCCGGGGAATTGCTGCACATAGTCCAGAAAGAGCACCCATATGCGTTCGAATTTGGGTTTATTGCCTGATCTGATGGCTGTGACTTTCTCAGCTGCAACAATTTCCCAGCATTTGGACCACCACATCTGTGTAGACTGGCCCTCCAGGTTTTTCCAGAGTCTGGCGATGGTGATTTTGGCGGCTGTAAGGTGATGGGAACATAGGTATGCCAGGCTGCCAGTTAGGGGGAATTGGCCTTCTCCTGTTGCCCCCAGTAGCACAATCCCTGGGTCCCAGGGGATGTTGAGTCCTGTAATTGTTTTAATTTGTTCCAGGATGTTTTTCCAAAATAGGATGGCTTTCGGGCATGACCAGAAGAGGTGGAATAGGGTTCCGCGGTCCGGGCACCCCCTCCAGCACTGAGCAGGGATAGCCGGGTTACACTTGTTAAGGATTATTGGAGTTCTGTACCATCTGTAGCAGACTTTAAACGCACTTTCTTTGTTCGTCACACATTTTGAGCTTTTCAGTGCACGGGACCAGATGTGGTGCCATTCCTGTGGTTCAATTGGACTCCCGATGTCCTTTCCAGCTGGCGACCGTGTTTCTTGTTGCTGGTAGGGGACCCGGGTCCTGGGCCCCTTCGGGCTCTTTGGAGTGGGGCAGGGATTCCAGTGGGATCTGGCTCCAGTCTTCCTCCAGTTGTAGCCACCGAGAAGGTTGGCGAGGAGTTTCCAGGCGAAGGCCGGGGCTAATTGGGCCGTGAGGCAGTACCTTGATACGTCTGGGACCCCTAGGCCGCCCAAGGCCGCACTTCGGAGCATGATGGTTTCGGGATACTGGCCTTCTTTCCTTCCCAGACTAGATTCAAAACTCTCCTTGCAACTTTTGCAGGGCCTTTTCCCGAATCGACACCGGCAGAGCTTGGGCATAGTATAGCAGCCGTGGTGTGAGACTCATTTTTATCGCAGTAGTTCGGCGGAACCAGGAGATTTCTTGTTTTTTCCAGCGGTTGATGTCATTTTTCAGGTCTCTGAAGAGTGCCGGGAAGTTTGTCTTGTACAGCTTCTCAGTTTTGTTGGGTATCTGAACTCCTAGATAGTTGATGTTACTTCTTGGATCTGGAACTCTGCTTCGAGGTGAGATTTGGACTTTCGTGGGATGTTTATGCCCAGTGCAACTGATTTGGAGATGTTTTTTGTGAATCCCGATGCTACTCGGAAATTCTTCGAGTGTTTGCCATAGGGCTCTTATTGATTCTTCTGGTCTGGTGAGTGTGAGGAGCACATCGTCCGCGTATAAGGCGATTTTGTAGGATTCTCTTTTAAACATTAGGCCGAGTATTGATGAATTTCGGCGGACCCTTTCCGCGAATGGCTCCATAGATAGGGCAAAAATAAGTGGGGAAAGAGGGCATCCCTGCCTCGTGCCTCTGGTTATGTTTATTCTACTGGATTTGACCCCATTGAGGCGAAGATTTGTAGAAGGTCTTTGGTAGATGGCTAGGACCCACTTTGCAGAATTTGGGCCAAAACCAAAGTACCTTAAAATTTCCCCAACATAGCCCCAGTCAAGCATATCGAATGCTTTGTGCGCGTCTAAGGAGAGTACTGCGAGCCTTGTGCCCAGTCTGTTCGCTGAATCTATGATGTTGATGGTTCTGCAGAGGTTGTCTTGGGTACCCCGACCCAGGATGAATCCTGTTTGGTCCGGATGGATGAGCTCTGGGAGGGAGGGGGCTAGTCGGTTTGCTAGGATTTTCTCAAATATTTTCGCATCGTTGTTTAGGAGCGTTATGGGCCTATATGATGCACATTGTGTTCGGTCTTTTCCTGGTTTAGGAATCAGTACTGTTATAGATTCGTTCATGGTCGGAGTTGTGGAGCCAGTGGACAGGAATGAATTGAATAACTTTGCCAGCTGTGGTGCTAGCAGGTGAGCAAACATTTTGTAGAATTTTGCTGATAACCCGTCCGGACCGGGTGTTGTGTTCTTCAGGTGACGGATCGTTTCGCTGACTTCCTCCTCTGAGATAGGCCCCTCCAAATCCGTTAGTGGTGGGGGTGGCTGTGTCTTTGGGATTACGGCCAAGAATTGAGTGATGGCTGAGGTAGACGTCGGAGGCCCTGCCATGATTTCTTTATGGTGTTGCACCATTAACTCAAGTTTTTCGGGGTCCAGATGGTGTAAGGAGTCGTTTCTATCCAGCAGGGATTGGATGTGGTTCCTGGTTTGAAGCTTTTTCAGTTTGTGTGCTAGGAGCCGGTTCGCTTTGTTACTGTTCAGGTAATAGTATTGTTTGGTATAAGTTAATGCTCTGGCGGCTCGGTCTGCTAGGTGGATCTCGAGCTTTCTTTTAATTCGTTTGAGTTCTTGGTGCGTTGTCCTCCTGTAACGGACTTTGAGCTTGTTTTCCAGTTCTGTGAGTCTGTTGCTTCAGTAGGCTTTGGCGCTTGAGTCTGGCTGTTAAATCCATCGCCACCCCTCGGATCACCGGTTTCATGGCGTCCTACACTGTTGCTGTTGAGGAGTCAGGGGTTGTGTTCTCGGTGAAGTAATTCCGAATCGCCTCCATGAGGTCTGAGCTGGCCGCTATGTCGGTGAGGATATAATCTTGCAGTTTCCATTGCCGCTGGGTAGGTTCCGGAGCTCCATGGAGGAGCAGCGCCATCGTGACTGGCGCGTGGTCCGAGATTGCAATTGGTCCAATTTGAATATTCTCCACACAGGGGGCCAAATTGTTCGTGGCTAGCAAGAGGTCGATCCGTGAGTAGCCTTTATGCATGTGGGAGATGAAAATGTAGTCCCTTTCTCTCCAGTTGCGGAATCTCCATATGTCTATTGTCTCGGTTTCCCGCAGGAATTCCGACAGGGCCAGGGATTTACCAAAGTCTTCCCTCGAGGCTGGGAGCGTCTTGTCCACCGTCGGATCCGGTGGGAGGTTGAAGTCCCCTCCAACTAATAAGTGGCCCACTGAGAAGGTCGTGATGGTTGGGAGGAGGCTGTGAAGGAATTGGTCTTGCTCTTTATTTGGTGCATAAATGGCCACCAAGGTGATCGGTAGCTCAACTAGGAGGCCCTTCAGAAGCAGGAATCTGCCCTCGGGGTCTCTTTTGATGGTGATCTGTGTTAATGGGAGGTCTCTTTTTAGCAGGATAGCGACGCCTCTCTTTTTCTGTGTGGCCGAGGCAAAGTAGCATTTTGGATAGCGCTAGAACCGTAGTCGCTTTTCGTCATCCGCAATGAGGTGAGTTTCCTGGATGAAGACAATGTCAGCTGCTATTTGGTCTAGTTTGTGTTCCACTGCTTTCCGCTTTCTGGGTGCATTAAGCCCCTGCACGTTCCAGGTCGTGATAGTTAGGGTTTTGTCTAGCGAGCCCATCTTTTGGATCTTACGTAGGTCGGTTCGAGGTGTTACTTGAAGATCTCTTGTTCCTTGCCTTGCAGTGCTGCGTTCCTCCGTCCTTCCATCTCCGTGAAGATTTCCTCTCCTCCTTGTCCCCCCCACCCACCCAACAATAACAAGGTTTCCGGGCCAGCCTTCAACCAACGGGGCATTCGGCCGGACCGGTGTATAAACTCTGCTTGGAGGCAAACCTTGCCTCTTCCTTTGGCCAGTAAACATTCAGGTTGAGATTAGTGAGTCTAAGTGATGGAGGCAGCTTGAAGTAATTCGGTATCCCCTCACGGGGGGGTAGATAGTCGGGCCAGGAGGGAGCGTGTGGTTCGAATGTTCTAGGTTACCCGTTCAGCGGTTGTTGTCCCTTTTTTGGCTTGCCCGGAGGGCCACGGGGTCTGCGGCGGCCAGGAACCTTGGTCCAGGCTCTGGTTGGAGTCTCTGCGGGATCTCCCAGGAGCCTCAGTGACTTCGAGGAGGGACCCCTCTTCGCTTTCGGGGTTCATGAATCTCTCGGCTTCTCTCGGGGAAGGGATAGACCAAGACCTGCCCTCCCAATCGAAGAGTAGAGATGTGGGATAGCCCCAGCGGTATGTTGTTTTCCGATCACGCAGCCATTCAGTGAGTGGCTTAAGGGCTTTCCTTTTTGCGAGGGTAGTCGCGGCTAGGTCCTGATACAGGGATATTTCGGCGTCACGGAAGTGAATTCGGGCCGAACTTCTAGCTTCCTGCATGATTTCTTCCTTTACTTTATAGAAGTGGATTCTTCCTAAGACATCCGGCGTGACATTTGCATTTTGTCTGGCTCTGACTCTGTGGACCCTGTCCAGTTCCAGAGGAGCTCCTTCTGGGAGCGTTATGATGAAGAGAAACAAGTCATTCACATAAGCGTTGACCTCTTCGTCGGGGACAGAACTCGGGATTCCCCTCAAGCGAATATTGTTGCGTTGAGACCTATTTTCAGCTTCTTCTTGTTTGTTCTCGAGGGACTCGCACCTGGCCTCCAGCGCAGCGAGTTTGTCTGCCCCCTCCCCTGTCTCGAAGTTGTGTTCGGTCAGGGTGGTTTCGATTTCTTCTGTTCTAGATTCCACTTCTCCCACTCTCTTGTCCAGGGAGGAGATTCTGCCCTTTAGTTCTTCTGTCCCTTTTTGGTACTCCTTAGTTATGGTGGAGAATAGCTCCTGGAGGTCCACTCTGGTCACTGCTTGGGTTGGCGACTCCGTGTTGTGCTCCGGGGGGGCACAAGAAGTGTCATTTCGCTCCCCTTTCTTTGATTTTTCGCCCATGTTGGCGGATAGTAAGGCTGCAATGTCTGTTTGTTTGGCTGTTTTCTGGTTCCGGGACATTGTCCCTTGTGCCCTCTGCAGGCGCCTGTACGCCCCCCACCCGGGGTGGATTGATATAAAAGGACCGGGGCTTCTTCTTGGCCCTAGCTTCCTGACCTGGCAGATTTGAGAGGGGACTTTGCTGTGGGGCCAGAAGGGTGATCACCCACTTTGTCCTCCGTGGCTTAGAGCGTCGGTAGTGGCTGTAGTGGTGGTGGTGGGAGATGATAAGGCCGTGGCCGTTCTCGGGAGGAACAACTCTTTGCTGGTTGTGTAGCACTTCTGGAGAGAGGGGGCTCAACGTGGGTGGAAGGATATGGCCTCCCCTTCGGGTTTGGGGTCCAGCTCGCTCCTAGCGGTGTTTGTATTAGGGTGTGCGTAATGCGGCAGGTGCCGCCTTACCTTCCCCAGGGTGCCAGAGCCCGCCTCTGCAGCGTCAGGGTGGGCTGAGGATACGATTCTCTCGGGCTCCGGGAGCTGCAATGCACAGTTCTGACCTGACACACAGGCGGCCAAGTGGATGTTAAGAGTACTAATCACAAAACAGTATAGGATGTGCGCGCACCTACATTTGTTTTTTAAACTAACAGTCACAAAAAATACAGGAAGAAGGCACACCTACATTTGATTTTTAAATTAACAGTCGCAAACAATGCAGAATGAGCACACCTAAAAACGAATATTGTGACAGAGGTATTGCGGCACAGCAGTACAGAAGTGGGGGCAGTGGGGGTGAGAGTTTAGGAAGTGTAATAAGCAATCTAAAATATTGACCATGAAGTACAGGGGATGTATGCCGACAGAGATAGGGCAATGAGGATGACTGGAGAGGCAAAGGGTAAGAGTCAAGGAGAGATGAGGCGGGCAACATGAAGTACCCAGCATAAAGCATGTCTTTGCCAGCGGTAAAGTGATGGCTGTTGACTTTCAAAGTGGGGTAAAATACAGAACAGGTTATCATGCCATGTTCTTTCTAGAGAGGGGCGCCTGTTACCTTTTTTTTGTATTTTTACAAAAACAATAATTAGAAATGTTTTTATGTTCATATACAGCATTTGTCTGCAATTTATGATTATGCTTTCTTACTTTTTCAGCAAACACTTCAAATCCATCAGTGATCCAGGAATAAAATGTGCTGAGTGTTATTTCCCAGGTGTTACAACACAAAACCAAGAAGGCTAAGCATCATACAAAGCATTACCTTGACACTTGTACATAATGTCCATGAATTGTCAATACAACAGAAAAGATCTACATACAGAACAAAATAAGTACTTATACACATGTGTCCTTTTTTCTTTTCTTTTCAGCCAGAAATCATAAGAATCATGAAAAAGCTAAAATGGAAAAGAAGCTGCATAATGAAAAGCACCATGACAAAAAAACAAAAAGATAAAAAAACAAAAAACAAAAGGATAAAGGTTCAGTTGAAAATGACAAAATACCCAAACTGAACAAAATGCAACATCGCAAATTAACATACAAAAATGTACCACACAACTAGTTACACCACTGCAACAGACCCCAGAAATGGTTTATATTGAAGAAGATCAAAGAGACACATTATTGACTGGTCCAAAGACAATTTTATCTACAGAGCATCTACCGAGACATCTTACCAAGGACATTTCCAACCTGAAGAAAGACATGAGAAGATGGAAACAACAGCTTCCACACCCGGCAATCAAACTAATGTGCCACCTTCTGTAGCCAGAATTGTATCTATTTGACCAATTATGTAGACCACAAATAAAGTTGTTGACAGCACACAACCCTGCCGCACACCCTTTTTGTATTTGAAACGGAGCAGTAGTTTCACCCCCCAAACTCCACCTAACTACGGCTTCTTTGTGCACATATAGTAACAATGGAGGTCATTACAACCTTGGTGCTAAGTGCACCAACTTTACCACCATGGTGTAAACTCTGTTTACACCATGGTGGATGGCGGATTTACCGCCCCATTCCAAGGTGAGTGGGGCGGTAAATCCCCATTTCCCATTTTCCCTTCCCCATTCCCATTTTTGCCCCATAGGGCATAATGGGAGTGGGGAAGGCGCTAATTACGCCGCCGTAAATTACGGCGGCGTAATTAGCACCATGGCGGGTTAGCGCCATGGATTTTAACGCCTGCTAAAAGCAGGCGTTAAAATCAGAATCAGGCGTTAAGGGTTAACAGTGGCGTTAACCCTTAACGCCTGAGTTGTAATGAGGGCCAATATAACTGAGAGGAGGGCATGTTGGATATTATAATCCTTGAAAATGTCCAAACGTTTTGAGAGTGGTACTGGTATCAAATGCTGTGCGTAGGTCAACAAATAGGACAACAATTTTAACTTTCCTCAATACAACAAATGTCTTAAATAATAATGATAGTCTAAAACATTGGTCCACAGTAATTATTCCTCCTTGTTGGTGGTCTTTAAGAGCAAGGCTTGTCATTCAATTATTTAGGTGACTAAGAATCACTTTGTGTCAGGCTTCCCGATCTGCGACGGCAATAAAAGGCGGCATACCAAGCACTGAAGGTTATCATGGCGCATACGGACATGGAGGAAAAACATCTCCCAACAAGCCCTGCTGTGACGTGCTCTGCAAAGCACATCACACCAATCAGCTGACACAGGAAGACGTGCCGTGTTGCGTCAGTCGCCGATCCAGGAGGACGTGTCATGAACCGATGTTGCTGAATATAAGCTGGCCTGATCACGGTTCAATGCTCTGCCCATTCTTGTCCAAGAAGTGAGTCCATTCTTCAGGTGTTGTCAGGTTCAGTATTCCTTGTTTCCCCCAGTGCTTCAGTTTCTCTCTTGTTACACTGTCCAATTATTCCTTCCCCCTCTCTTTACTGTTTTCCCATCTCTCTCTCCACCGTTACTTGTCCTTCTCTGCCTTCTGGAATAAGTGGGTTTCCAAACCTACTCCTCGCATCCTACACCTTGTACAGGATTTGATACATTTTTCATGTTTTTTCATACTTTTGATTGTTTTTTGTTCCTGTTTGATTAGTGCTACCTGTTCTTTACAATGTCTTCATCAAGTGTTTCTTTTGGGTACCCTGGACTTCCTTGTGCCTTCACACCATTGTGTATAAGGCTTTCTGTGTGCCGTCAGGTTAGGTCCCTCGACTAGTTTATTTTTATTTTTATTTTTCTTGTTGCGCCTCGTTTCATCATGCGGTTTCCTGATCTATGGACTCAGAGCTCAGGTGGTGGGGGGCTCTCATCAAATAGGTGTATTGCTGCTGTTTGTAAAGACCCTAGGTAGGTCCACTTTGTTATTGATTGAATTATTAACCAGTGAAACCTATCCATTCTTATCAGCTTTGTTTGGTGTCCCTCTGCAGCCTGGAGGCTTCCTGTACTTTGACGAGAGTGTTTCCTCCAGTCTTTTTGTTTCTCCTTGGGGCTCTCTGTTTTCTCTGAGAGCACTTGAGGGTGGAAGGAATATGGTTAGGGCAATCCCTGTGGACAATAACAATTCTTCCACATCTTTAACAATACAGTTAGGGGTGACAGTATTGATCTTCTTCAATGATATCGGCAACAAGGTTGTCGGCCCAACAGGAGGAGGGAGGGTACTAAGTAAAACTTCAGTTTCATCAATGAAAACATTGGCATCTTCTATAAGCTTACTAATAACTGTGGATTGTTTTTGCCCTTAGCTGTTGCTAGCAGCGAGGTAGATTTCCTCTTAAACATTTTTGCCAGTTGGTAATAATTATAATGCGTGCTATATGTTTTATAGGTATTTCTGAGAATTTTAAATTGCAAAGAGAGTTGCCATCATTGCAAGATAGGATCTGGGCTTGTTTCAAAAGCGCATTGCCTGAGAGGAGTGTGAAATTATTCACCCAAGCTATTATTGAAGTCTATGTAAAAAGGACGAGTATACTCGTCCTTGGCACTTCAAAGGTTAAAAATGACCCCCTCCCCCAATGACTGTTGGGGGAGGGGTTCATTCTTTTGTATCATCCGCCTAAAGAGACGCCGCGTTTTTATGAGGAGTTATCTTTGATCTTTTCATCTTTTAATGAATCTTATACCTCTGCTATAGTCTTGGCACATTCTTCATAAACTCATAAACTAATTCGTTTGTATCGTCCGCCTAAAGAGACGCCACGTTTTTATGAGGAGTTATCTTTGATCTTTTCATCTTTTAATGAACCTTATACCTCTGCTATAGTCTTGGCTGATTTCAACAGATGGTTAGGAAACCTACTAGACTGTGAAGCCACGATTATTGAGCAGGCTTTTGATCTTCATGGCTTTAGCATGCTTTGTAAGGAGTCAACTCATAAACCTGGCAACACATTAGACTGGGTGACCGCCAAAAAGGTGTGCTTACAATTAGCACATATGAAGCCTTGTATTTGGTCCGATCACCATATGATACCATTGCTCTTCCAACTAAAGTTAAGCCAGAAGAAAATGCTGTAAATAAAGTTAGAAGTACGAACTTCAACAACATAAGTGAACGTGATCTGGAACACTATCTTGGTGATCTTTGGGATTCTAACTCTGATTCTGGTTCACTATATTCACTAGTGATGAACTATGAGCTATGAGGCACAATTCACAAAGATGCTAAACAAGGTTGCACCTTTTTTTTTTCCAACATTATTTTTATTGTTTTTGACATAACAAGTCATGCAGAATCTGTGATTATTACAAGCTTTAACAACTCGTTAAATACATTTAGTGGAAGAAAACAGCTCTTTGCGTAATTAAGTCTTAGCCAGTCCTGCGTTCTCTTTAAAAACAAAAGTATTAACTACAACTGAGAGGGGGGAAGGGGAACAAGAGACAAGGAGCAGTGTGCACATTAGGAACAGATGACTGCCTGCTTCGACAAGGAGGTAGTTTCAAGGATTCGAGGTGACTCTTTCGCTGGATTTCGGCAGGGTGCTTTAGCGCAGGACCTTCTGGGTCGGGGTAAATAGACTGATGGTTCATGGCGGTTCAGGGGCGTGGAGGAGCTCAGTTGCGTTTCCGGCTTGGTTCTGTTCGTTCTTTTCAGTCTTGGGTTTCCATCCAGCGTAGGTTAGGGGGTTGCCTCGCCACCCCGGGGAATTGCTGCACATAGTCCAGAAAGGGCACCCATATGCGTTCGAATTTGGGTTTATTGCCTGATCTGATGGCTGTGACTTTCTCACCTGCGACAATTTCCCAGCATTTGGACCACCACATCTGTGTAGACGGGCCCTCCAGGTTTTTCCAGAGTCTGGCGATGGTGATTTTGGCGGCTGTAAGGTGATGGGAATATAGGTATGCCAGGCTGCCAGTTAGGGGGAATTGGCCTTCTCCTGTTGCCCCCAGTAGCACAATCCCTGGGTCCCAGGGGATGTTGAGTCCTGTAATTGTTTTAATTTGTTCCAGGATGTTTTTCCAAAATAGGGTGGCTTTCGGGCATGACCAGAAGAGGTGGAATAGGGTTCCGCGGTCCGGGCACCCCCTCCAGCACTGAGCAGGGATAGCAGGGTTACACTTGTTAAGGATTATTGGAGTTCTGTACCATCTGTAGCAGACTTTAAACACACTTTCTTTGTTCGTCACACATGTTGAGCTTTTCAGTGCACGGGACCAGATGTGGTGCCATTCCTGTGGTTCAATTGGACTCCCGATGTCCTTTCCAGCTGGCGACCGTGTTTCTTGTTGCTGGTAGGGGACCCGGGTCCTGGGCCCCTTTGGGCTCTTTGGAGTGGGGCAGGGATTCCAGTGGGATCTGGCTCCAGTCTTCCTCCAGTTGTAGCCACCGAGAAGGTTGGCGAGGAGTTTCCAGGCGAAGGCCGGGGCTAATTGGGCCGTGAGGCAGTACCTTGATACATCTGGGAACCCTAGGCCGCCCAAGGCCGCACTTCGGAGCATGATGGTTTCGGGATACTGGCCTTCTTTCCTTCCCAGACTAGATTCAAAACCTCTCCTTGCAACTTTTGCAGGGCCTTTTCCCGAATCGACACGGGCAGAGCTTGGGCATAGTATAGCAGCCGTGGTGTGAGACTCATTTTTATCGCAGTAGTTCGGCCGAACCAGGAGATTTCTTGTTTTTTCCAGCGGTTGATGTCATTTTTCAGGTCTCTGAAGAGTGCCGGGAAGTTTGTCTTGTACAGCTTCTCAGTTTTGTTGGGTATTTGAACTCCTAGATAGTTGATGTTACTTCTTGGATCTGGAACTCTGCTTCGAGGTGAGATTTGGACTTTCGTGGGATGTTTATGCCCAGTGCAACTGATTTGGAGATGTTTTTTGTGAATCCCGATGCTACTCGGAAATTCTTCGAGTGTTTGCCATAGGGCTCTTATTGATTCTTCTGGTCTGGTGAGTGTGAGGAGCACATCGTCCGCGTATAAGGCGATTTTGTAGGATTCTCTTTTAAACATTAGGCCGAGTATTGATGAATTTCGGCGGACCCTTTCCGCGAATGGCTCCATAGATAGGGCAAAAATAAGTGGGGAAAGAGGGCATCCCTGCCTCGTGCCTCTGGTTATGTTTATTCTACTGGATTTGACCCCATTGAGGCGAAGATTTGTAGAAGGTCTTTGGTAGATGGCTAGGACCCACTTTGCAGAATTTGGGCCAAAACCAAAGTACCTTAAAATTTCCCCAACATAGCCCCAGTCAAGCATATCGAATGCTTTGTGCGCGTCTAAGGAGAGTACTGCGAGCCTTGTGCCCAGTCTGTTCGCTGAATCTATGATGTTGATGGTTCTGCAGATGTTGTCTTGGGTACCCCGACCCAGGATGAATCCTGTTTGGTCCGGATGGATGAGCTCTGGGAGGGAGGGGGCTAGTCGGTTTGCTAGGATTTTCTCAAATATTTTCGCATCGTTGTTTAGGAGCGTTATGGGCCTATATGATGCACATTGTGTTCGGTCTTTTCCTGGTTTAGGAATCACTACTGTTATAGATTCGTTCATGGTCGGAGTTGTGGAGCCAGTGGACAGGAATGAATTGAATAACTTTGCCAGCTGTGGTGCTAGCAGGTGAGCAAACATTTTGTAGAATTTTGCTGATAACCCGTCCGGACCGGGTGTTGTGTTCTTCAGGTGACGGATCGTTTCGCTGACTTCCTCCTCTGAGATAGGCCCCTCCAAATCCGTTAGTGGTGGGGGTGGCTGTGTCTTTGGGATTACGGCCAAGAATTGAGTGATGGCTGAGGTAGACGTCGGAGGCCCTGCCATGATTTCTTTATGGTGTTGCACCATTAACTCAAGTTTTTCGGGGTCCAGATGGTGTAAGGAGTCGTTTCTATCCAGCAGGGATTGGATGTGGTTCCTGGTTTGAAGCTTTTTCAGTTTGTGTGCTAGGAGCCGGTTCGCTTTGTTACTGTTCAGGTAATAGTATTGTTTGGTATAAGTTAATGCTCTGGCGGCTCGGTCTGCTAGGTGGATCTCGAGCTCTCTTTTAATTCGTTTGAGTTCTTGGTGCATTGTCCTCCTGTAACGGACTTTGAGCTTGTTTTCCAGTTCTGTGAGTCTGTTGCTTCAGTAGGCTTTGGCGCTTGAGTCTGGCTGTTAAATCCATCGCCACCCCTCGGATCACCGGTTTCATGGCGTCCCACACTGTTGCTGTTGAGGAGTCAGGGGTTGTGTTCTCGGTGATGTAATTCCGAATCGCCTCCATGAGGTCTGAGCTGGCCGCTATGTCGGTGAGGATATAATCTTGCAGTTTCCATTGCCGCTGGTTAGGTTCCGGAGCTCCATGGAGGAGCAGCGCCATCGTGACTGGCGCGTGGTCCGAGATTGCAATTGGTCCAATTTGAATATTCTCCACACAGGGGGCCAAATTGTTCGTGGCTAGCAAGAGGTCGATCCGTGAGTAGCCTTTATGCATGTGGGAGATGAAAATGTAGTCCCTTTCTCTCCAGTTGCGGAATCTCCATATGTCTATTGTCTCGGTTTCCCGCAGGAATTCCGACAGGGCCAGGGATTTACCAAAGTCTTCCCTCGAGGCTGGGAGCGTCTTGTCCACCGTCGGATCCGGTGGGAGGTTGAAGTCCCCTCCAACTAATAAGTGGCCCACTGAGAAGGTTGTGATGGTTGGGAGGAGGCTGTGAAGGAATTGGTCTTGCTCTTTATTTGGTGCATAAATGGCCACCAAGGTGATCGGTAGCTCAACTAGGAGGCCCTTCAGAAGCAGGAATCTGCCCTCGGGGTCTCTTTTGATGGTGATCTGTGTTAATGGGAGGTCTCTTTTTAGCAGGATAGCGACGCCTCTCTTTTTCTGTGTGGCCGAGGCAAAGTAGCATTTTGGATAGCGCTAGAACCGTAGTCGCTTTTCGTCATCCGCAATGAGGTGAGTTTCCTGGATGAAGACAATGTCAGCTGCTATTTGGTCTAGTTTGTGTTCCACTGCTTTCCGCTTTCTGGGTGCATTAAGCCCCTGCACGTTCCAGGTCGTGATAGTTAGGGTTTTGTCTAGCGAGCCCATCTTTTGGATCTTACGTAGGTCGGTTCGAGGTGTTACTTGAAGATCTCTTGTTCCTTGCCTTGCAGTGCTGCGTTCCTCCGTCCTTCCATCTCCGTGAAGATTTCCTCTCCTCATTGTCCCCCCCACCCACCCAACAATAACAAGGTTTCCGGGCAAGCCTTCAACCAACGGGGCATTCGGCCGGACCGGTGTATAAACTCTGCTTGGAGGCAAGCCTTGCCTCTTCCTTTGGCCAGTAAACATTCAGGTTGAGATTAGTGAGTCTAAGTGATGGAGGCAGCTTGAAGTAATTCAGTATCCCCTCACGGGGGGGGGTAAATAGTTGGGCCAGGAGGGAGCGTGTGGTTCGAATGTTCTAGGTTACCCGTTCAGCGGTTGTTGTCCCTTTTTTGGCTTGCCCGGAGGGCCACGGGGTCTGCGGCGGCCAGGAACCTTGGTCCAGGCTCTGGTGGAGTCTCCGTGGGATCTCCCAGGAGCCTCAGCGACTTCGAGGAGGGACCCCTCTTCGCTTTCGGGGTTCATGAATCTCTCGGCTTCTCTCGGGGAAGGGATAGACCAAGACCTGCCCTCCCAATCGAAGAGTAGAGATGTGGGAAAGCCCCAGCGGTATGTTGTTTTCCGATCACGCAGCCATTCAGCGAGTGGCTTAAGGGCTTTCCTTTTTGCGAGGGTAGTCGCGGCTAGGTCCTGATACAGGGATATTTCGGCGTCACGGAAGTGAATTCGGGCCGAACTTCTAGCTTCCTGCATGATTTCTTCCTTTACTTTATAGAAGTGGATTCTTGCTAAGACATCCGGCGTGACATTTGCATTTTGTCTGGCTCTGACTCTGTGGACCCTGTCCAGTTCCAGAGGAGCTCCTTCTGGGAGCGTTATGATGAAGAGAAATAAGTCATTCACATAAGCGTTGACCTCTTCGTCGGGGACAGAACTCGGGATTCCCCTCAAGCGAATATTGTTGCGTTGAGACCTATTTTCAGCTTCTTCTTGTTTGTTCTCGAGGGACTCGCACCTGGCCTCCAGCGCAGCGAGTTTGTCTGCCCCCTCCCCTGTCTCGAAGTTGTGTTCGGTCAGGGTGGTTTCGATTTCTTCTGTTCTAGATTCCACTTCTCCCACTCTCTTGTCCAGGGAGGAGATTCTGCCCTTTAGTTCTTCTGTCCCTTTTTGGTACTCCTTAGTTATGGTGGAGAATAGCTCCTGGAGGTCCACTCTGGTCCACGCTTGGGTTGGCGACTCCGTGTTGTGCTCCGGGGGGGCACAAGAAGTGTCATTTCGCTCCCCTTTCTTTGATTTTTCGCCCATGTTGGCGGATAGTAAGGCTGCAATGTCTGTTTGTTTGGCTGTTTTCTGGTTCCGGGACATTGTCCCTTGTGCCCTCTGCAGGCGCCTGTACGCCCCCCACCCGGGGTGGATTGATATAAAAGGACCGGGGCTTCTTCTTGGCCCTAGCTTCCTGACCTGGCAGATTTGAGAGGGGACTTTGCTGTGGGGCGAGAAGGGTGATCACCCACTTTGTCCTCCGTGGCTTAGAGCGTCGGTAGTGGCTGTAGTGGTGGTGGTGGGAGATGATAAGGCCGTGGCCGTTCTCGGGAGGAACAACTCTTTGCTGGTTGTGTAGCACTTCTGGAGAGAGGGGGCTCAACGTGGGTGGAAGGATATGGCCTCCCCTTTGAGTTTGGGGTCCAGCTCGCTCCTAGCGGTGTTTGTGTTAGGGTGTCCGTAATGCGGCAGGTGCCGCCTTACCTTCCTCAGGGTGCCAGAGCCCGCCTCTGCAGCGTCAGGGTGGGCCGAGGATACGATTCTCTCGGGCTCCGGGAGTCGTTATCGGTAGTGTATTGCAGGGAGGGGACTCCCAAGCTTCCAGTCCCGGCTGGGGTGATGGGGGCCACGGGTTTCAAGTGCCTTCCGCGGCCGCGGGCACCGATGGGACTTGGGGCTCAGTCCTCCGCTTCAGCCAACTCCCCCGTGTCCGCACCGATGGAGGGACTCTAGGCTTCGTCAGGGGGGAACAGTGGGAAGCCGGAGATTTTCCGCCAAAGCATGGTGGGAGGGGGGGGACTGGCTCCCCGTCATGCCCCTCTGTGGCTTGTTTCACTGCTGCAGATGGCAGTCGCGGGACTCGGCAGGCGCTGATAGGAGGTAGGGACTCCGGATCTCAGCGATGGGTCTCGCTGCAGCTAGGGTGGCGGGCGCCCTGGGAGCTGGAGTTTCCCTCGGCTGAGGGGGGGAGGGGTAGTCCTTCGGTTTGTAGAGGCCGGGGGGAGAGGATTCACGCTGCCGCTCCACTTAGCGGGGACCACCCTACAACTGCTTTTGGCCTCCGGGCCCGAAGCCTCGATCCTCCCACCCCAGGGTAGGAGGGAGATCCACAGGACTCCGCGTAGAAGAAGTGTCAGCTGCTCCAGAGGTTGGGCGCTTCTACGCCGCTGATGCATCCTGAGGCGGAGGTGCAAGCAGGCTCCGGGGCAATCCAGTTCAGGGCGAGGAATCAGGGATAGCTCCGTGTTGAGCTGTCATAGCTCCCGCTCGGTTCAGGTGCTGGCCGGGAGGCCGGGTAATGCCTGACTGCCATCCGCCATCTTGGATTCCGCCAAAGTTGGAGACGCTCGCTGGGGAATTAAGGTGCTAACTCGGTCCCTCACCGGTTCAGGGCGGCGAAAGTAGAGGCATTGGATGCCGAAGCCTCTAAGCTCAGCAGGGCTTTGGTTTTATTCACAAAAAACTGAGTTTACTGGGGCATTGCTGGTAAACACGCGGTTGCGGCCGGGAGCTCTCACCGGACCCGACCGTTCACCATGGCGCCAAGCCACGCCCCAAGTTTGCACTTTTCAAATTTCGAACTGTCAGAGATAGAGATAACAGTCATAAATGGTGCACTCCGACTTTTTCTGCTCTCAAACAAGAAAACAGACGAGCTGTGCGAACTTGGAGCAAAACACAGACTCAGATAAATGGAAGATGATTGAACGAAAATATGGAGAGGAGATTTTTAAGGAGAAAAGAGTTTCTGGACACAAAGATCATGAATTCAGGAAATGATGCAAAAAACATATTTGAAGTCCTGAGAAACCTAGAAAAATCTTCAGTTCAATTAAATCAATTTACTCCCACAAATAGCAACTGTTATAAAATACAGGATGTTTTCTCAGAGAAGATCCGTTCTGCAAAGTGAAAGCTTTGTAATAACATGAGCATGAACACAGGGCCTGAATTACTCCCGGAAGAACCCCCAGGCTTGGATAAACTCTTATTTTCTTTTAAAGCTATTAACATCGAGCACATGATGAAAACACTTAAGGGTGTGTGTCCTACCACATGCCAGCAAGATGTCTTTCCATCAAGGATTGTGCTCCAAAATGCTGATTTGTTTGCCCCTTTTCTGGTTCGTTCTGTAAACGCCTCTTTCTTAGAAAATAAGGTGTCTGATCTTTTGAAGAATGTGACTGTTACTTAAAAAAACCCACCTTGGACCCGTAAAATTATGCAAACTACAGAACCATTACCAATGTTCCTTTTCTTCTGAAATTGATTGACAAAATAGCCACTCTGCAATTTCAGGAACATTTGGATAAGGGGGATACACTGCATACCAGCCATTCAGGGGTTAGATCTTCACAAAGCACTGAAAGTGCCTTACTTGATCTACAAACAGAAATGTTAAGCATTGTAGATGAAAGCAAATCTGGGCTGCTGATGAACTGCACGGCGGATTCGCGTGTGCCCTCCCGTGACCCCTTCTCACCTCTTGTTTCTAAAGTAGATTCGGTAGTCTTGGAGGTATTCCGGCATCTGGGTCTTCGTAGCTCTTTTGGTTCCTTTGACGTCTTGTCCTTCTTGGAGTGTAGGTAGGGTCTGGCTCCGCTGGAGGCCACCCTGACAGGATCTAAAGTCCTAGCCAAAGGGAACCCCAGGGAGACAGCCCCCAATCGCAGGGAAAAAGCTTGAAGGCACCAAAAAACCCTGCAGGTGACAAGCTCCCGTATTTCCAGGAAACCTTCTGAGGACTGTATATCTCCTAAAAAGTTTTGCGAAGTCTTCCACTCAAGAGAATACTGATCCTTGTATGAATCCCAGAGAGAGAGGGCTTAGAGTGGAAATCAGTGGGTACTTAGGCTGGTGAAAAAGTATGCAGAGAGACAGAACTGTAGTCATAGAAGTAGCCTGGAACATTAGTTAAGAAGGAAAACTAGGACAGCAGACCTGATCCCCTAGGAAGGCAACAGGGAGCAGAACAGGCTTGCTGCGATGGCTCAGAGGAAGAAACAGCTAGCCGATACTCTGTGTACACAAAGGAGGAAGACCAGGTACGCTGGGAGGAAAAGGCAACAGACGTAGAGGCGCTGGAAAAACCAGTGCGGAAAGGGAGAGGAGACAAAATACCGGTAGAGAAAATAGCGAAATAACGTTGCGAGAGCAACAGCGGGATACCCGGAAGAGGAACGGATACAATGCACTACGTGACACGAGTAGTGCGTTGATAGCCCAAAGTCGGGCGGCCATCTTGGGAGGAGTCTAGACCTGCACTCTGACTTCTATGGCCCTCCGATACCGGAGTCCTTGTAGCACCCGGTTCTGGAGCTTCCAGCGTTTCCAGAGGCTCCACTGCAGACTCATGACAGTATGCTTCCTTCCAACAGGCAACCCTCCCGGTTTAGCTGGATATAAACGATGATATCGCTGTAGTAAGTTGGGAGCATGTACATGTGATCTGGGTTCCCATGTTCGTTCAGAGATGGGGTACCCTTTCCAGTGGATCAAATACTGTAATACCCCTCTCCGATATCTAGAGTCCACAATTCGGGAAACCTAGTATTCTTCGGGTTCTTCAGAAACCTTGGTGCCAAACCTCCTTTTCCTTCTCTGATAGGGATCCAGCCAATACTCCTTAAGAAGAGAGGTATGGAAAACCAGGTGAACCCTATGCAGGTACCTTGGCAGTCGAAGCTTAAATGCTACTGGGTTGATCTGAGCTGTGATGGGATATGGACCAATGTATCTAGGGGAGAACATCCCAGCATGTACCCACCGGGGTAAGTATTTAGTGGACAACCACACCAAAGTACCTGGACCCCAATCTGGGTTAGCACGTCTTTGAAGATCCGCCGAGTCCTTATATCTCCTCCTACTTTCTTCCAACGAGGTCTTTGCCTCTCTCTGAATCTCATGTAGCAATTGGTCCACCGAAGGTGTATTAGTAGAGGTTACATTCTCCCAAGGAAGATGTTGGGGGTGAAAGCCGAAAGTACACATAAATGGACTCATGTGGATGGCAGTATGGTAAGTATTGTTGTATGAGAATTCCGCTAGTGGTAATAATGAGGACCAGTTATCTTGTTCTCGATTGCAAAAACAATGTAAATATTGCTCGAGGGTGGCATTGAGGCGTTCTGTCTGACCGTTGCTCTGGGGATGAAAACCTGAGGAAAGCGCTCGATGAATGCCTAATGGTTTACATAAAGCTGTCCAGAACTTGGAGGAGAATTGGGATCCTCTATCAGACAGTAAGATCCTGGGAAGGCCATGTAGGCGGACTATGTCTCTCAGAAACACGGCTGCCATCTCTTGAGCTGAGGGTAAACCGGGTAGAGCAGAAAAATGGGCCATCTTAGTATAAGAGTCTACAGACACCATTATAGCTTGCTTCCCTTCCGAATATGGAAGATCCACTATGAAGTCAGTGGAAACATGCTCCCAAGGATGGGTGGGTAAAGGAGGTTGTTGTAGTAGACCAAGAGGACGTCCACTTGCTACCTTGCTAGAGGCACAAATGGGACATGAAGAGACGTATTCTGCAACATCCTTGGTTATCGTAGGCCACCAGAAGTTCCTCTTCACTAACTCCAACGTACCCTTTTGTCCCTTGTGTCCAGCTAAGGGAGTCTTGTGACACCAGGAGAGTACTGTCCTTTATAAAGTTCTGGTAGGCAAATATAGCGCAGACTCATGAAATAATAAACCCTCCTTGGGGGTATATCCAAGGGTAGAGGTGTCTGTATCGTGTGTGTGGTTCTTGACCTCTTGAAGAAAAGAGGATACATGAGCGATGAATACCCTTTCTGGTAAAATTCGTTCTCTTGTTCGAGGCTTCTCACTGGGTAATCTTAGGCTTCTAGAAAGAGCATCGGCCACCCTGTTTTGTGATCCAGGAATGTATGTGAGATGGAAATCATATTGAGAGAAATAATAAGCCCACCTAGCATGTCTTGCATTAGTGCATTCAATCTGTTGAAGCACTCTTAAATTACCGTGGTCTGTTCTGTTCAAAAAAGGCTGCACAGTACCCTGCAAGAGATGTCTCCACTCTTGACAGGCTTGTTTCATCGCCAATAGTTCCTTCTCTAGTACAGAATAGTTCCTTTCACTGGGGGATAGAGTACGGGAGTAATACGCAATAGGGTGTTCTTGATCATCTTCCGCTTTCTGGAGTAACACTGCCCCTAAAGCTCCCTCTGAAGCATCCGTCTCCAGTATGAACTGGCGAGATTGGTCTGGTTGGACTAGAATTGGTGCTATAGTAAACAATGTCTTTAGTATCTGAAAGGCCTTTATAGTTTCTGGATCCATATCAAACTCCACTCCCTTCTTAAGTAAAGCGGTAATGGATAGCACAATTTCTGAAAAACATGGTATGATGCGTCTGTAGAAGTTTGTAAGGCCTAAAAACCTTTGTACTTCCTTTGCGCTTTGGGGTATAGGCCATTTGGTGATAGCATCTACCTTACTAGAATCCATCTGGATACCGTCCTTGGAGAGAATGTACCCCAGATAGGAAAATGTGGAAACATGAAACTGGCATTTTTCTGGCTTGGCATAGAGGTTGTTATCTTGAAGACGTTGTAAGATCTCCATCACATGACCATAGTGCTCCTCTTCTGATGATGAGAAGATTAATATATAATCCAGATATATTACCACAGATCGGAACAAGAGATCCGAAAAAATCTTGTCGATAAATCTCTGAAAGATCGCGGGAGCATTCACAAGTCCAAAGGGCATTACTCTGTATTCAAAGAGACCCAAGGGAATGCGAAAGGCTGTCTTCCATTCGTCCCCCTTTTTGATTCTTAAGAGATGGTAAGCTCCACGTAGATCTAGTTTGGTAAAGATCACAGATCTGTGTACTGCCTCTAGTATGTCCCTTATGAGTGGCATTGGGTAGCAATCCTTCTTGGTTATACTATTGAGACCCTGATAGTCTATGCAAGGCCTCAATTTTGTGGTACCTTTCTTTGATATGAAGAAGAGTGATGCTCCTCCTGAGGATCTACATTCCGTGATTAACCCATTCTTTACGTTATCGTCCAGATATTCTCGAAGCACCTTCTTTTCTGCAAGAGAGAGGGTATACATGCGACCAAAAGGCACTGTCGAGTCGTCCAATAGGTCTATTGAACAGTCTTCGGCCCTATGGGGCGGTAGAATTCTGGGTTTCGTATCCTCAAACACAGTTGAAAACCTTGAGTAGTGGGATGGAATGGTAGAAATTACGGGATTCTGCAGGAGGATCTCTTGACCCAAGTGAACATCCTGTTCCGTAGTCTGAAGACAGTGTTGAAAACAGTAGATAGAGTCAAAGCTTAGAACGTTCTGTTCCCAGTTTATTTTAGGATTGTGCTTGCGAAGCCAGGGGATTCCCAAGATCAATGGAAAATGCGCGGCCCGAATTATATCGAATCAGAGTTCTTCTTGATGTCTCCCCATCCGAAGCTGAAGGTTCTGAGTCTCCATGATAATGGGCCCTGAGGAAAGAGGGGTACCATCGACCCCTTCCACTGGTACAGGTCGTTGTTTGGTAGTCAGAGGAATCTCGTGTTCCTTCACCCAGTGGATGTCTATAAAGTTCCCCGCTGCTCCACAATCTAGCATAGCAAATACTTCAATGGTTCTATTGGGATTGATCTGTAGATTCACAGTAAAAACCATTAATCTTGCATCTTCTTCAGGTCTGATAGGTTGAGCTTGACGGCAGGGATTGCTGTGGTTTCCCCCGATATCTCCCCTGCATAGGAACGGGGGCTGTAGTTTACCTTTCTGTGAGGTGGTACGTCTGGGCAATTGCGCAATAAATGTTTCGCGGAACCGCAATACATGCACAGTCCTGCATCTCTTCTTCGCTGACGTTCGTCCGGGGTCAATGGTCCTCTAGTGTGACCAATCTGCATAGGTGCATCAGGGGGTCGTTCAGAAGGGCACATTTCCTTATTTGGAGGGAGAAGGTCGGTCATTGGGGAAAAGGTACGACCTCTTCTTCTTTCTTATCGGCGTTCTGTTAAACGATATTCAATCTGTAAGGTTAGGGTGACTAGGTCTTGAAATGTCGTAGGTCTCGCTACTCAGGCTAGCTCATCCGTTAAGTCTTCATGGAGTCCCCTTCTGAACAGAGTCTGTTGTGCTGAATCCGGCCAACCCGCCTCTACGGCGAGCCGTCAGAAACGCGATACATATGTTTGAACATCAGCTGAGCCTTAACAGATATCTAAGATGGCTTCATAGGAAGAGTATTTGACCTCTGGTCTTTCAAACTGCACACAAAATCGTTGTAAGAATAAATTGTAGTCCTGAAGGGCCGGGTCATTGCTGGTTACCAGGGGGGTTGCCCAAGCCAGTGCGTTTCCAGTCAAGTTTGAGACCACAAACCCTACTCGGGACCTGGCATTCTCATAATTCTTTGGCCTAAAGGCAAAATAAACCTGACAAGCATCGATGAATTCTTTAAGGGCTCGAGGATTGCGGTCATATTTACCAAAAGGTAGAGGAATATGCGGTAAATCGCCCTTAGTTTCATTCCGATTGGCCACCAATTGCTTCAATGTGGCATTTTCAGCTCGTACCATCTGTACTTCAGCCGTCAACCTCTCCTGGTACTGTTCGAGGGAGGCCATCTCTGTTTCTGGGCGTTGTATTCTGTCCTGCACGGTGGGTTCGGGTGTGCCCACCCGTGACCCCTTCTCACCTCTTGTTTCTAAAGTAGATTCGGTAGTCTCGGAGGTATTCCGGCGTCTGGGTCTTCGTAGCTCTTTTGGTTCCTTTGGCTTCTTGTCCTTCTTGGAGTGTAGGTAGGGTCTGGCTCCGCTGGAGGCCACCCTGACAGGATGTAAAGTCCTAGCCAAAGGGAACCCCAGGGAGACAGCCCCCAATCGCAGGGAAAAAGCTTGAAGGCACCAAAAAACCCTGCTGATGACAAGCTCACGTAGTTCCAGGAAACCTTCTGAGGACCTTATATCTCTGAAAAAGGTTTGCGAAGTCTTCAACTCAAGAGAATACTGATCCTTGTATGAATCGCAGAGAGAACGGGCTTAGAGTGGAATTCAGTGGGTACTTAGGCTGGTGAAAAAGTATGCAGAGGGACAGAACTGTAGTCATAGAAGTAGCCTGGAACATTAGTTAAGAAGGAAAACTAGGACAGCAGACCTGATCCCCTGGGAAGGCAACTGGGAGCAGAACAGGCTTGCCGCGATGGCTCAGAGGAGGAAACACCTAGCCCATACTCCGTGTACACAAAGGAGGAAGACCAGGTACGCTGCGGGAGGAAAAGGCAACAGACGGAGAGGCGCTGGAAAAACCAGTGCGGAAAGGGAGAGGAGACAAAATACCGGGAGAGAAAATAGAGAAATAACGTTGCGAGAGCAACAGCGGGATACCTAGAAGAGGAACGGATACAACGCACCATGTGACACGCGCAGTGCGTTGATATCCCAAAGTCGGGCGGCCATCTTGGGAGGAGTCTAGACCTGCACTCTGACTTCTATGGCCCTCCGATACCGGAGTCATTGTACCGCCCGGTTCTGGAGCTTCCAGCGTTTCCAGACACTCCACTGCGGACGCATGACAGCTGATGCTGTTAGATCTATCAGAAGCCTTTGATTTAGGAGATCACAAAAAAGCTGATTAATAGGCTTGCTACAACTGGAAAATGCTCTGACAGTACGACTGTGTGGTTTGAATCCTTTCTGAGTAACAGAATGGCCAAAATCACATGGTGGAATGCTCACTTTGAGGCAAAGAAGATAAACTGTGGAGTTCTGCAGGGTGCATGCTTGTCCCCTGCCCTTTTCAATGTATTCTGTCACCCATTGTGTGATGTTCTGGATATTTTAGGGCTTTACTTTACGAATTATGCAAATGACACTCAGCTCATTATGGAGCTGAGTGGCAACTACGAGAAAGATGCTATGAGTATCTCATTCATTTATGGCTCAATCAAGTCCTGGATGGTTAAGAACGGTTTCTGCCTTAATGGGTCCAAGACGGAAATGTTGATTTTTGGGTCTGTTAAATCATGGGCTAAATTAGATGCAGAGTCCACAGGTTTCACTATTGATCAGCACACTATCAAAGTTGTAAACAAAGTGAAGACTCTCGGTATGATGCTAGTTTCAGCACTTAGTGCTGACACCCAGGCTACTAATATAATTAAGAATTCCCAAAACTACTTGAGACTTTTACGCCTGGTGAAGCTTTATGTGTCCCCTGTGAACTGTGGTACCTTGAGCAGAACCATGATCCTGCCAAGGCTGAATTATTATAATGCCCTATGGTGCGGCACTGGAAAAGGTTGCATGAAGAGATTACATATATTGCAAAATGATGCAGTAAGAATTGTAAAAAGCATCCCTAGAAGAGACCCCATTTCAGAACATAGACGGGAGCTTCATTGGCTCCCTATCAAAGAGAGAATTCAGTTAAAAGTAAATCTTATTACCCATTGGATGTCGGTTTCCGTCAGGCTCCTTTGTAACTAAAAAAAATCACATCTCAATTCAAGAATCCGTGAGAACCACCCGCTCTAGAGATGCGATGTGGTTGTGTAGAGATATTGCGAGAGCTGCAACTCTCGCGAGATCTCGGCCGCGGCCACTAAGGCCGCCCCCGCGCGCTTGGCGCGCATTACGGGACGTGTGAGGACGTGTCCTCCCAGCTCCTCCGAGAATTAGGCCCTCAGCCTAACAAGAGACAAGACAGCCTCCCAGCTGTAACACATTAGTTAAGAGGCACGTTGCCCAGTTGGATTTCCCCACATATACATCTATATGTGACAACTGATGTCGTATGCTGAATAAAGGACATCACACCAACTAAGACGCCTCCTGTCATCTTTACAACTATTATACAACATAAAGTGGCGACGAGGATCACCGCGACAACCCACGTGAACCATGCAAGGCGCGACACCACCACCGCCCTTCCTACAAACTCCAGGTAGACCTGCCATCCCGTGGCCGCAATGGCAACCCTTATTTACGACGTACGTAGAGGCTGTGGGCGGTGCAGGATTCTCGGCGGCACGGCGCAGGGCAATGTTACTTAACGCCCTAGGTGTAGAAGGACAGAGGGTGTTTGAAAGTCTCACCCCGAGCCCGGTGGTTGGTGACAACGATGACGTCTTCAAGGAAGCTGTAAGAAGAATTGTAAAAAGGTTTGCCAGTAAAGAGAACACGGTTCTGCACAGAATACGTTTCTATAGCCGCAAACAAGAAGCCTCGGAACCCGTTGACGACTATGTTACCAAGCTGCGGGAATTGGCAGCGCTGTGCAGCTTTGGTAACAATGCCGAGAGCCTCATCTGGGACATGCTGGTGGTTCACACCAACAGCAGGAAAGTGCAAGATAAATTCATTATGGAGAAGGAACTGCTGCTAGAGAAAGCGATTGAGATTGCCAGAGCAGTCGAAGAAACAGCTGGGAGACGAAAAGAACTCACGGGAAGCCATAGTTCCACTGAAATACAAGCAGTGGCGTTTCGCCCGAAGAAAGAGAGACAGGTATCGAACACGAAAGAAGAAAAATGGAGCAAGAAAGAACCACTGAAATGCCACAGGTGTACAAGCACAAAACATTTGGCGTTTCACAGGGGGTGCCCAGCTAGGGATAAAGAGTGCTCTATCTGCAAACGTATTGGCCATTTCTCGATTGTGTGTCGGTGGAGAAACAAGAAAGTCGCAAACGTCAACATGGATCGCAACACGGAGAGAGATTCGTCTTCGGAAGATGAAGGGAGACCCACAGTCATCATGGTGAACAGTACACGGGCCAGAAGAGAAAAACCCCATTGCATAATCAAAATCGACGGGGTGGAAACAAAAGTCATGGCGGACTCAGGTTCTGACCTCATCATAATACCCCTACGCACATACAAAGAAATGTTGGGGACGGAAAAGGTTCGCCTTTCGCTCACCACACGACACAAACCCACGGTTTTTGGAGGGGCGTCAGTTGACCTACTGGGCTATATCAATGGGAATGTGGAGTTTAAAGGAAGATAAACCACCACCAGAGTATATTTCAGCCAATAAGGCCCGGCAGTATTAGGATGGGACGATCAAGATAAACTGAAAATCAAACTGGACCCCAGCACAGAAGATCAGGTACTCTCTGTCTGCGGGAGGAGTGTGCCAATAGTCAAATGTGATTATCCTAAACACTTCTCGGAGGAGCCGGGACATATCAAAGGCTTTGTCCACAAAATAATGCTCAAAAGGAATGCGGTCCCAGTCAAACATTGTGTGAGACCAGTACCAGCAACCGCGAGAGACACACTCAGGAGTCAATTGGACAAAATGAGGATGGATGGCGTCATTGAAGAAATTGAAGCTTCGGAGTGGCTGAGCCCAGTCGTGTTCATAAAGAAACCCAACTCAAAAGAGCTAAGGGTTTGCATTGACCTTTGCAGTTTAAACTTGGAGGTCATTACGGACAGTTACCCGCTACCGAGCATAAATGAACTGATTCTTATGATGAAAAGAAGCCAAAATATTCTCAAAACTGGATATGAGAAACGCGTACCATCAAATACAATTGCACAAGGAATCCAAACCCCTCACAGCATTCATCACTCAGTTTGGCACCTATCAGTTCACCAAGATGCCATTCGGCTTATCTTCTGCTGCATCGGCTTTTCAACGAATGACGGATGTCCTACTACGGAAAATCAAAAACGTGGCCTATTTTCAGGATGACACCCTTGTCTATGCAAGGGATGAACAGACACACGATGCCACATTGAGAACAGTCCTAACTAAGCTGCAAGAAGCAGGGGTGAGGTTACGCTACGAGAAATGCGTATTCAAAGCGAAAGAAGTTGGGTACTTAGGGTACAAAATATCCGAGCAAGGGATAAGTCCCAAACAAAATCTAATGCAAGCCATAATTAAAGCACCGGAACCCACCAGCAAAGATGAAGTAAGGTCATTCCTTGGACTGGCGGAGTACTATGCAAAATTTATCCCCAAGTTCTCGGAAACCCCAGCACCCCTCCGCGAACTCCTCAAAAAAGGGTCGGAGTACTCGTGGAAAGAACCCCAAAAGAAAGCGGTAGAAAGCATAAAACGCCACATAATGGAAGCGCCGTGTCTACAACCATTTAACCCCGAATGGGGTACAGTTATCACCACAGACGCCAGTGCGTACGAATTAGGAGCTGTCCTAACGCAGAAGAAAGGTGACACGGAACATGTGGTAGCCTTTGCCTCGAAAGCTTTATCCTCGGCCGAACAGAACTACTCCACCATAGAAAAGGAAATGTTAGCGTGTGCATGGGCGGTAGAACATTTCAGAACATATGTGTGGGGCACAAAATTTAAGTTGGTAACCAACCATAAACCCCTCATCCACATGCTCAGCCCAGGAGGCACAAAAGTGTCAACACCCAGATTGGCACGCATAGCAGCCAAACTGCAGGAGTACACGTTTGAGGTACAGCACATCTCAGGATGGAAGAATTTGCAGGCAGACTGCATGTCAAGATTGCCAGAGGGTAAAGACAAGGCCACCACGTTTCTACAAGAGGAATGCATCGTGGCATCCATCACAGATCTCAAAGCACCAGACTACTTGGAACTCAGTGAGAAGTACTGGTTGGAAGTATGAGGAAGACCATTCTCTTCAGAGCCCATGCGGGCCACCTAGGGAACACTATGACCCGTTGCAGAGTGAGAGAAGCCTACTGGTGGCCGTCCATGGATCAAGAGATTCGCACCATGATAGAGAGATGTCATGAATGCTTCCACAGTGACAAGCGCTTAAAGGTCAGACATGCGCCTCTGATTCCCACAGAAGTACCAGAAGCGGTGTGGTCAAAAGTAGGTATAGACTTTATAGGACCCTTGGAGGCGATGGCGCCCGAACATCGCTATGGCATAGTGCTAGTAGACTACTTATCAAAGTGGGTTGAGGCTGAGTTTGTTCCAAACATCACCACCGCGACAGTAATCGAAGTCCTCACCGAAATTTTTCAAAGGGAAGGACTCCCCAACGAAGTAGTAACGGACAATGGAGTACAACTAATTTCAAGGGACATGGAACAATTCCTGAGAAAGCACCACATACACCAGAAGAAAGCAGCTTTGTATCATCCCCAAGCCAATGGGCTGGTAGAGAGAGCCAACAGGTTTATAAAAGGTGCTATCCAGCTAGCAACCGCTTCCGGAATGGACCCGCTCAAAACAACTAAAGAGGCCATAGCGGCCCACAGGCTTACTCCCAACGGGATCACTCAAATATCCCCGTTTCGAATGTTGAGAGGGAGGAGAGCAGCTTCAACGCTTATACCACCATGGTTGACCAAAGTAAGAGAAGATGAAAAAGTAGACATGTCAGAGGTGGTGTGGAGAATTGAAAACAGCAAAGCACGCATGAAAACATGGAGTGACAGAAGAAGAAGGACTAAACAAGCGTCAGACGTTAGAGAGGGAGATTGGATCAAAATACGACTACCGACAAAGGATCAAATCACGGGCTCTCGGTTCAGCAGACCCATAAAAGTGATTCACAGAGGAACCAACCACGTCCGCACTGAAGACGGGCGCCCTTGGAACCTGGAAAGAGTAGCCCTATTCCAGAAGAGACAAGAGAAAGCAAGGACCCCGGAGAGATCAGAAGCGGAAGGAGGAATAGACTACGAGCGAGAAGAAGAACGTGAGCCAGAGAATGATGACAGAGAAAGGGAAGAAACAGAGATGGAACCGGATGCACCCACAGCAGAACGAGAACTGGAACATCAGGATGCCCACAGCGAGAAAAGTGACCGGCCAAGAAGAGAACACAGAAGACCGGTGAGATACAATGACTATGTATTGCAATGAACTGCCTTTGCATTATCAGGGGGAGGTGTGTAGAGATATCGCGAGAGCTGCAACTCTCGCGAGATCTCGGCCGCGGCCACTAGGGCCGCCCCCGCGCGCTCGGCACGCATTATGGGAGCAGCAGAGGACGCGTGAGGACGTGTCCTCTCAGCTCCTCCGAGAATTAGGCCCTCAGCCTAACAAGAGACAAGACAGCCTCCCAGCTGTAACACATTAGTTAAGAGGCACGTTGCCCAGTTGGATTTCCCCACATATACATCTATATGTGACAACTGATGTTGTATGCTGAATAAAGGACATCACAACAACTAAGACGCCTCCTGTCATCTTTACAACTATTATACAACAGGTTGGCCTGCCCGAAAACAAAAAGTTGCAGGGGAAACGAGCGCTCTTTCCTGGTTTTAGCAGCACGGTTTTGGAACAACCTTCTGCTGGAATTGCGAGTGGAAAGGAATGTACTTACATTTCGAAATACATTAAAGATGTTCTTGTCCATCTAAACCAGGTTCTTTTTCTTGTCTGTTTCCTTGGGTTCTATGCTGATGTATTTATGGTTGCTTTCCCAAGCCCTGATGCCTGTGGGCTTTCGGCGCGTAACAATTATATACATAACGTAACATGAAAGTACGACTTTTAATTGCTACTACTTACTACTACTACTTACTAATTGTCCTATGCAACAGGTATGAGGTTGGCAATAAGAGAAAGTGCTATAGTGCTTAGAGCTTAGTGCTTATCTGTTATAATAACCTTCCTTGCCGCAATATTTTGCGATCGATTACATATAATGAAAATTAAAAGCAGCTGGCCTAATTCATGCCATAAGCCACAAGAGAAATCAAATGCTTAGTGCTTGGTGCTAAATGTACAGGGTGCTAAGGGTTATGGAGCTCTATTCAAAATCCTTGCCACGTTTTACAAGTTATCATTAAAAGACAAAACAACTCTATACAAAACTAAAATCCAATATGCCAGAATGTCCAGTAGTGTCTGCTGAAAGACTAAAATAGTACAATCAGAAGACATTTAAGACCAAACACTCAATCACGTTATCAAATTAGATTAGCACCCCGGTTCCAGCTCCCACTCACTGCGCCCAGATCAGCGCATTCAGTTGTGCCTATATTCTTCAATAACTCCAATCCAGGTCCATGCCACACGGTCCCAAAGAAGCAATAGCAAAAACCGATGTAAGTACGATGTGGTCCCACTCTTAGCAGGTCATCTACTATTAAAAAAGCAGTGAGTGAAGTGTAATCCCTTTATGGATGCCACCCCTAGGGAAATGCTGATTGGCTTGAGAGGCTTTGCCCAAGTCCGTCTCCCTCCCCCTTCCGGGTTCTCTCACCTCTCACACGCAACTCCCTGGGCTGCTCGGTCTGGTGTCATAACCCTGTTGCTGGTTAGCCGTTTTTCCCTGCTCTTTCTCACTCCTTTCAGCGCCCTGCGTTGCCTCTGGGATTCCACTCAAGAATCCTGCTTACGCGAGCCCACAGGGTCCCAGGAACGCAACCACCGTGCTGCAGATAGGCAGGAGGGTGTAATCCTTCTTCTTCTTCTCCTTCTTGTTGGGGTGACTCCAAGAGACCTGGAGCTGGCGATTTCCATCTATCTAGATGATGTTCGCCAAAATAGGCACCAATCAGCCAACCATCCTCAGTAGATCACTTCCCACTTCCCAGTCTCCCGCACAAACTGGAACACGAACCGACACTGTTTATCCTCCACCCCACTTTTCCAACAGAACAGATCAGGTAACCCCCATACAACCACCCCAATGCCACTCATCCTGACTCTGAGCGATTCCCTCTGCACATGAAACCTCACACAGTGCAACATATAATGAGACAGCGTCTCTGGACACCCATCAAACACTTCCATACCGCCAACCCTGCATGACTCACCCTAAGGCGATTCAAAACAGGTTCCTCCCTTCATGCCAACTCCACACCCCCTCAAATGCCTGAATCCGATCTGTTTGGCAGACCTGTCATTAGGAATACTGGAGTTAGAGCTAATGTGGACACGGCTGTTCTTGGTAGAAAAGGAAGAATTTTTCCTTAAGAGCCGTCCATGTGTCTATTCTCCATAAGTACTCCATTCCTTTTTTTATTTCTCTTTTCGTGATCCTATGAAAAGAATAATTGATTTTTTCTGTTCTATAAAAAGAATAATTGATTTTTTCTGTTCTTCAAACTAAATCTAATTTTCTATTGAGAATTATAATTCAGTGTGTTCATTTTTTGTTATACTTTTTTGTTATTGTAAAAAAAATTTTTTGTTATTGGGATTTTTTCTTTGGGAAATAAATATTTCAAAATTTTTCTACAAACTTGCCCTCTTTGTTTTCAGAGAATTCCACTAAAGTGTATGATACCAGTTTTTGGTACTTTTTTGAATAATTTAACTACAGTTAATTTGGTACACAGTAGGAAGGGACTTTCTGTGCTAGTTTGGTCTCTTGTCCCCTCCCTTTCTGCTGATGGGACAAATCCCCCCTCTTTTCTTTGTATTTGAATCCGATCTGTGCACCGTCTTGTCACTTCAAACGGAACCAGTTGTTGGGTTGCCAGATGGGGCCAGATGCAAGTGGACCCCACCTACTGCCTGACTGCCAGCCTGCTCAGACTTCAAGACTGCGCTTACATGTACAACATTGCCACGGCTTTGCTGCAGAAGCCCTTTGGAATGAGGCAGCAGGTGAGGTCAATTTGGATCCCTCCTCAGACTGCAAGACTGTGCTTACACATTCTTCTTCACAGCAACTTTCTCTCAGAAGCCCTTTTGAATGAGGCGGCAGGTGAAGGCAATCAGTACCCCTCTTAAAATTGCAAGACTGCGCTTAACCTCATCTTACAAACAAACCTTCAGAAAACAAGAAAATAATTAACAAAAATCCTGCAGCGCATCAGACCTACCCTGCTCAGGGAACTGTTCTACCCGCAGATAACTTATCACCACTGCCAAGGGCATCTACTACTAAAATACCATAGCGAAGGCCAACAATGAAAACAGAGCCCTCTTCAAAGCCATCAAGCACTGCATGAACCCTCTGCCTGACCCATCGATACTCGACTCCATCGAAAAATCCACAGTCATGAACTCTTTCTTTGTCAACGACATGGTCTGCCAACACATAGACACCAATGCCATTACTGACAGCACACTACACATCCCATCTCTTAAAAACTACAACTTTCAAGGCATTAACTATCAAAGACCTCACTGCCATCCTTGCATCACTCAAGGACCCATTATATGTGGGTGACATCCTCTCTGCCACTGTACTTAAGACCCTTTGGACTGATGCACTCCTCCCTTACACGACAATCATCATCAGTTCCTAACTCAAGGCACCTTCCCCTCGACCCTCAAGATCAGACAAATCCTCCCACTTTTCAAGAAACCAACACTGGACCCTGACAACCTCAGCAAGTACCACCCCATCACCCATCTTCCGATCCTAGGGAACATTCTGGAGATAGCAGTAGCCATGTAACTCCTCCAACACATTGAAGCCAGTATCTTCCTTCAATCCTACCAATATGGCTTCAGACCAAGATCCAGCACAGAAATAGCTACCATCAAGGTGATCGACATTGCCCTTATAATCCTTGATGATGGTCATCCTTGCCTCCTGGTTCTCCTTGACCTCTCAGCAGAATTTGACACAGTAAACCACCCGATACTTACTGACAATCTACATTGTCACATGGGTATCAGCAAGATCGTCCTCAGCAGGTTCAAATGCTAACTATGCGATCCTCCAGATCATCAACTGTACCGATCACCTGTGGAGTCTGGCAAGGATCCATCCTGTCCCTCGACCCTCAATCTTTAGATGGAACTGCTCGGAACCTTCCTCGCTCCACACAACATCCACATGCGCCAATTCACAGATGACACACAGACCTACCGAGATATCCTCCATCGAAGACATCCACAGACTCAAGGCCTGCCTTACATTGATCCAGTTGTGGATACAGTCAGTGTTTGCATGAAGCTCAACCATTCCAAGACTGAAGTCCTACTGATGACCAACAACGCATAAAACCCTGACATTCAGACCTGGCTCTCTGCTATGAACCTCGATGGGCCCCACACCAGAGCTGGCCACCTGCGCCAAGTTCCTTGGGATTGATATCGACAGACACCTAACCTTCAAACAGCACATAGCAAGGAAGACACAAACAGTCCTCTCCCACCTTGATATGGATAATGACCTTTTGCAAGGCCTTCCGGCGACTACCTTGGCAACCCTGAGATGTGTCCTGCATGCGGCAACACGACTCATCAAAGGACTCCGCAAATTCGACCACATCACCCTGACCCTCATTGACCTGCACTGGCTCCCACTGCAAGCCCATATCATCTTCAAATCCTGTTGCATCATCTACAAGACTGTCACCCTGAAGTCCCCAAGCTACATCACTGAGAAGTCAGCATCTCCAGAGGCCTACGATCCACCAGACGTAAGGACACATGCAGGCTTGAACTCTGCCGGTGCAGGAAGGAAAGACCTAGAATACCAGCCTTCTCTGTCTACGCCCCAAAACTCTGCAACCTCCTCCCCATCAACATCAGACTCGCTCCATTACTTGTACAGTTCAGGAAAGAGCTCAAGACCTTCCTGTTCAAGGAATGGCTCCTGCCTAACACGTAGCTCCACACACCATGCACTCCCCAACCTACAAGAGAATCAGTGATCTGCTCCTCATTGTTGCCTCCTCTGGTTGCTTGTAGATGTCAGGACTCACTCCCGGTACTCCACAGCTCCTTTGACAGGATCCTGGAGGTTGCCATGGAGATGGTGGCAAAGGAACGGAGCGTCACTAAGCACTGTTGCAATTGGCTCCCTGCACAGCACAGCAAGTCATGTGAGACCGCAATTACGTCATCAAGCTTCTAGGAAGACGTTGGGTTGCCAGAAGCCCGCGCTTCCCATTCTTAAAAGCATTGGTTATCCGTGACTCGCTGCTTCTCAACGTTTCCATGGAACAGTATTCCTTTGCTGATTTATTCTATGTTTTTTGGTGATTTTCGACCTTGCTGCCTGATTTTTGGATTCTCTTCTGGTTTGCCTATTGCTTTTGGACCTTTTTGCTATAGAACTGGATTTTGGATTACTGTTTGCTCTGATTGCATCTGGATTTTCCTTTGGTTTTGGCGCTTCTGGATTCTTTTCCTGGTTTCTTGAACATTGGATTTTGGACTCTGGATTGCATTGGAACTTCCATGTGTGCTGGTGTTTTTGGACAGCCTTTACCAGAGAAGACTGGGCACAGGCTTTTCCCTGGCCCTGCATTAGCTGTCCCTTAGCAACCTCCTTGTGCCGTTCGGGTAGTTCCCTGTGTATACGCTTGTATTGTCGGACTGTGCAAAGCTTCTGGATTGGGGACTTTTAGGCAGTTGCACTCTCGTTCTGCCCAGGGTAGTTAGTGCATTTTTACGTCGCTGTGTTGCTACGGTAGGTCTCCTGGTCTATGGACTTCTTCCACGGAAGGTGCACCTTAGGTTTATTGTATACTGGGCCTTCATTCAGGTAAGAGCAAGAACTGGGCAAGGCTTGTTCTGGGGGAGTTCGTTCAGAACAGTTGGTCATCTGCTGGTTGTTGTTTTTTCTCGCCCCTATAGCATTGTCACAGGCTTTCTGGTTCACCTACACATTTTGTTTAAACCCTCGGCAACCAAGCGTTTTCACTTTTGGTTGTGGTGGTTTTAAGAGGAAGTTCCCCGCAAACGGCTTTTCATTGCTGATCAAGGTCAACTCACTTTACTACTGATCACGGTCAACTCACTTGAGTCCCTGACAGTAGATTCCTTGCTGCCAATTAGCAACCCTCCCCTGCTGTTAGGTCCCCGCTCTATTTTCCTCTGCTTCCCTCACTGTGTTCTTCCCCCTATGATTATAAAGAACTCAGTTGCTTCCCAAAGCTAGGTCTGTGCTCAATAAATACCCTAATAATGTTAATAATAATAATAATAATAGAAGCGAACAATGCAAGGTAGTGGGTCCCACTACCCTTCCAGGAGATCGCAGCATTCCACTACAAGGCAGAAGAACGTGGTGGGAAATGGCGATAACAGCTCGGAAAATGGTCCTAGGGGGGAGGGCTTGACTCAACACTGAAGTGCAGTCAGCAGGAGGAGGCAGGAGTCCTAGACTGGACTACTACCTGCAGGAAACCCCAACCAGATGTTCGCAGAACACTATATCCAGCCAGTATGGCCATACAAGGACTTACAAGGACAACACCAGTAGGGAAACATTGGGAAGTTCCTCCAGCACGCCTGCTACTGCCTCTCCCATGATCCGGGGCAAGACGGCAAGAGAGAGCAGGGGCAGGGCATAGACATAACTACCACTGCAATCATTAGAGGAGGCCGGAAGGATGAAGCCAGGCAGCCAACCATTTTAGTTGGCCATCAGGACTGCCACTCAGCCCAGACCACCCCACAGGAAATGAGAGCGAGACGCAAGTGGCTACACTCGCCTAAACCAATTAGAATGAACATGGACTCTTTCCTGTGGTTGCCCTGAACAAAGGAGCCCTAAAATACAAAACTGCTGAGAAAAAGACTTTAAAAAATACACTGGTCCCCTAATGGCTATCAACAAGGTACATTTGGCTACGCAATGCAGTAAAATGGCCTGCACCTCTGGCTAAGCCAAAAGTAAAGTACAGGTGCCAGCAGCCCATTCCTAAGACCAGCATAGGTTGAAAGATTCTCTTTGGCGCAAAAAGTGGGCTCCATGGGAGTGGGAGCCTTCAGAGTGACCAGAACCATAGACCTTAAGTGAAGGTAAAAAGATTGCAATGGCAGGGGCACTTCAGCAGGGACGTCATTTCACCAAAGGGGCTAGCGGAAGTGACATCACGTGACCGTTGCCCTCTGGTGACATCACAGGAAGTGTCATTTGACCCCACCCCGAATACTGCCAACGCAATAGGACTCTCTCCCTGCATGGAACTTGAAATACCCATGTACGTTTTATTATGTTGTCCAAGTTAAGCAAACTTATACTCAGATTGGTTAAAACCGCTCTCGTTGAGTAAAGCTCTTACAGAATGCGGACAATTTGAAACATCATGTCTTGTGATAGTGGAACCACCGAAGGGTAATTATATTTTTTTTAATGATTTCTTAATTTGAATGCAACCTATGTAATTACGCATGTACAAATAAGGTATTATTTTATCCAAATAACCTTGATATATAAAAAAAAAAAAGCGGTTGTAAGTGTGGTAATTGTTTGCTTCGCTTTGTACCTAATACCTCTAAGGGTATAAGTAGAATTGATGGGTAGCAGCTGAAAACCAAGAACAGGTATTTGCAAGGGCCTACAGCAGGAGCCAGCACTCCGCAGCAGGGCTGAAGTTGAGGGTACACGCAGGGGGATGGAGTCCACCCACTTTTTTCAGAGGGTGGACTCAGCCTCTCCCCTCCTGCTCCCCTAAAGTCCTAAACATTGAATGTTCTCTTTGAATATATGCATTAAAGCCGACCATGAAGATCGAACCACAGTCGTTAGGTTTGTAGGCCAGACACTTCACCACTGCACTCTATGAAACTATGAAAAATAACAAACAACTAAAGGTGAAATTACCCATTTCGGGACTGCAAGCTCCGGGAAAACATTCCTATTGGTTCTTGGAGTTTAAAACATGCACACCTTTTGACGTTTTCAAAAACACTATTGGAAGAAAATATCGTCTCTTGGTTTTGTGTGTGTTGATTTTATGAAAAGGTAAATGCCATTCGTCCTGTGCAATTTGTGTGGTTATGGAAAGCCAGTGTAATGAATGTGCACATTTCACCTTGATGTGCTAATTTCTGGCGACGTCACATCCCATTGCATTTGCTGATGAGCCCCCACAGTTTCATTTTTAGGACTCGACCCCTGCAAGCCCACAGTCTCTCCCAGAGAGGGCTGACTGCGAGCTGTCTGTCAGAGGCCCAGGCTTCAGATATGCAATTCAGCGCCACGTCACTCTCGAAAGTAGCTCCTTCACACAGCCTTTCCCAAGTCACATCGAGTCTTTTTTCGCTACTTCCCGGTGGTGGGCAGTTCCCGAGCCGAGGAGTACAAAGGCCATCGCCCCCCTGGCCCCCACGCCTTTTGTTCCCCCTATTGCTCTCTTACACATACTTGCCATTTTATTCAGCAGAGGTGTCACATGACAACAAACAATTCTCCTGCTCCTGGAGCCAAAGAAAAAAGTAATTGGAAGCTCACGCTGCTCACGCTGCTGCTGCTCACGTTCCTCCTCCCCTTCTAAGCAGCGGGGCTTGAGCGAGCGTGGGGTGTGGGGCTGAATGCAACTGCTTCTTTAAGCTCCAGCTTTCCATGATGCCAGTGCCACCCCTTTGTTAAATGGTGATGTATCTGTTGGTGACATTAGTAAGAGGGGTTCAAAGTTAGGCTTCACGGGATTGTTTATATGTGTTATAGTTTCATTAATTAACAAGTCACTGCAGACGAAACATCCATCTAGGGTGCGGGGGGGGGGGAGGGGGTTACCACGTGCGCTGTCACAAATTGTCCATTTCCTTATTTGTTTTGGTGGCTTCCACAGCGCCAACATCCCACCTTCTGGCCACTTTAGAGCACTCTGCTGTATAGGTTCCCATCTTTTGGGCTAGTGTAACAGCAATGTATGAACTTGGATAGTACTAATGGCGGATTCCTCCCACTTCCAAGCGCTGTAATAAGAGGGGCGTGGGGGTATTACCCCGTTTGATGGTTCTCAATGTATCAACCTTGTAAGGATGCTTAACCTCTGAGCTCAGTATGGATTCCTTTGGGTAAGAGAGTCTATGTTCTTTGAGGGGGGTCTGTGTGCTTATTGGAAGTTTCAAGCTGGGCAAATGCAGGCGTTGCATCCCTCCCTAACTCTATTCGTCGACTGCGGTTAACGATTCCCACTTCCCAATAGACTTCAGGGCGTATCTTGATCCTAACCAAATTCAAACTCTATAAGAATTCTTCAACCTTCCTTACCAGCTCCAGCCGACTATGCATCCCCCTTCTGATTTCCATACACTTGTGTGCTCATTGATTCAAAACGTTTTCTTCAATACTGATTCTTGTGAGCGATCACGCTCCAAACAGCCCAGCGGCTCAACCTGTGGCAATCCGCACAAATTCTACTCCAGTTACCAATGAGAGTCGGCTGGAGCTAGTAAGGGAGGTTCAAGAATTCTTATACAGCTTAAATACGGTTAGGATCAAGAAACACCCTGAAGAAGACCTCATGGTAAGGTCGAAACACGTGTTGTCATACTACCATTAAAAATGCCTAACTAATAACTTTCAGACGTGTTGATAAAATGTTTACTCTTAAAGATACAACAATTTGAAAAAAGAATTGTTGCTGTACGTGCAATTGGTTAAGGGCACACACATGTTCTTTGTATCCATTAGTAACCTGCGCTGTCGCCCATTTGGATTAGTGTGTATATCTGTCCTCTTCTCTGTGTTATCCTGTCTTTTGGCCTGTAGTGCCATGCCTATGCTACGATACCCAGATTTATCTGAGCATGAAGGGCATTCCGGAACAATTTAAGGTGCTGAAATGGTGGATGATTGCTGTGAGGGAATGCATGAGAAACCACTGGCTCCAGCTTATAATTGGAAGAATGAGATGATCTCCTTTGGTGGTTTGGTGGACCCTATAAACGTACTTGGCATAGCCTCCTACCAACCTTCTTCCACCTCCATCGTCATCAACAATTAAAAACCTATGTGTAGAATGCTGAGACAAGTATCTGTGACAGTGAAGGACACTGTATTTCAGCATCATACACTCACACACATAATCCATTGCAACCCCACAGGCTACAAAGGCATGATTGTGCGAGTGTCGATCAAACGCCTTATTGATTGTCACAGTTTCTACTTGCTCCATAGACTGCTTCACGTCCAAAAAGATGCCATGACGCTTGTTTGCAGGTCTTCTGAGAACTTATCTTGGAATGCAGAAGATCTCTTCATTAGTTCCAGATTAGGAAGAGGTTTAAGGTCAAGATTGGTGCCCAATCCACAAAATTCTGTCCACCAATGCCCATAACATCTCATAGTGAAAATTAAGAAATGATCCCTCTTGTACCTGTTACCGCTGCCCAGAAGAAACTCCTGATTATCCCCCTAGTCAAAATATGTAAAGTTGGTGGGAGAGGTGTGTGAACACTTTGGCCCTTCGTTCTGGAGTCAATGCGCCTTCCACACTACTGCTCTAGCCTGGTCTTCTCGACTGTCAGGTGAGCAGAGGTCTGATGCCTTGAGAAGGCTATCTCCATGCCACGTGCCCTAGAAATGTTACCATTCATTCATCATGCAGATCACTCTTTAAATATAATTTCAGATTTGATCCGTAGCCAGTGCAATGCTTTCAGTGCACGCCGAAGGTCAGCCTGACTGCTTGATTTTGCACTCACCGCAAACCCTCATTTATGTAAATTACTTGATATAGACCGATCATGCCCTGATGAAGATCTCATCAGATCCTCCAGGTGAATTGTTTGAAGAAGTCTGAAGAAGTGGTACAATCTGTACAATCTTGAAGAACATGGACAACTGGAAGATGTGGTGAGAATGTATGTCAGAATACAAAATATACACCCAAATCCTTATCTTTATTGGAACTAGGGCTGTTCTCACAGTTGGTTGAAAGAACCAACTGTGGTACAGTTGAAGTGGTACAATCTGTACAATCTTGAAGAACATGGGCAACTGGAAGAAGTGGTGAGAATGTACGTCAGAATACAAAATATACACCCAAATCCTTATCTTTATTGGAACTAGGGCTGTTCTCACAGTTGGTTGAAACAACAGAGGGATTGTCTGTTCCTCTGCACTAATCAACACAAGATTGGCCTCTTGGCACAATTTTAAGAAGATAAACCTGTCCTCGTTCATAGTTATACACAGTTCTGGCAGCTTATGTTGTGGTCTAGGCTTCCCATTACATATTCCAGCAAGATCTGTATCTGGGTGTCAACTGCATGCCTATGGAATTGGAGGTGATTATGTTCCGTTGCCTGAGCCAGCGATCACACACACACACATATACAGATCTTGTAGGGCAATGGTTACATAGCTGGCACTTGGCGCTTGCTGCATGAATCCCTTCTTCTGGAATACTGGGTAGTCTCAACCTTGAAAAGTTGGCTATGGCTGAGTAGAAAAGCTTGGAATAAACCAATGTAGCTCCTGGGATTCTCATAAACTCTCTTATTGCCTTTAGAAAACTCCATGGCCCAAGGCGGCATAAGGTGTGGAGAGGTTAAGAACGACAAGCCTAGCCCACTGGTGTGTCTGATGTGGTGCTACTGGGCGTCTCAACCAATGTGCTAAGGAAGTCCGTTCAGATCGCCATTTTGGTTTGAATGCATCTTAAGGGACTAGAGCCTTATTCGCAATCAGTTGGTAGACTGCTAGGTTCTGAGTGCTTCTCAAGCTATCCTGCAATATGTTATATCTAGAAGTTAACTTGAGATCGGCCTGTGGTTTGCTGGGGTCTCAAGGTCTTCATGATGGTGGTAGCATTTGCCTGATTGACTGGATATGGGTGCCCCCCCTGAGAAGGGTTGAGGTAATGAGCTTTGTGAAGATGTCAGCACGAATGGTTATGAATCCCTTGACAGATTAACCGGGCACGACTTTACAGGCAAGGTTGTAACTTCTCACTAACTAGCTAGCTTCAAAAATCCATCCACCTCTGCATGCTTAAAGACTGACATACATGATGGCATGGCTGGCATGACTATGGATGACTCTGGTAATGAAGGGGGAGTAATGGGATGTGTGGGCTCTTTTTACAGTAAAAGGCGGCCTGCTGTGCTTTCTCCCATAACGCCAGCTCGGGGGAGCTCTTGAAAGACTCCCCCGAGCTGGCGTGGCAGGGGCTAATGGCACCCTGGGGGGCATAGCACCCCGGGCGGTCGCCCGGCTCGCCCCCCAACCCCCAAGGCTGGCTCTGCTCACATGTTGCAGTCTAGGGAGCACAGGTAGTCGGTGATGGTGAGGGAATTTCTCACAATCATCTGTGCACTGAAGAAGCTGCTGCTGTGTCTGTAATGACAGTAAATAACCCTCTTATCTGTTTACAGTCTCTAGGGATAGGAGTGAGAAACTCCTTCAGGCGGTCATTGGCCCAGTAGAACATCACCTTGGTTTCAAGAATGCCAACGTGGATGGCCTGGCCAGGATGTCACTTGGGGAGATAGGCAGAGTCCTGATCACTCAGTGCCTAAAATCGCCCAACCTATGGCTAATTTGGAGGCGGTGCCATCAGTGATCTGCATTGGAAGGTTCCTCTCTCATGTTTTCTCTAGTATGCTTCCTTCCAGGACCTGTGTGGTGGCTTCTTAGCTCTCTGCTGTTCCTTACAATTAAATATGAACTCTGAATAGCTGTTGGTTGCCTGAGGATAGAGGTGGGCTAAGGTGGCCTAGGAAACTTGCTTTATGCTATGATATGGTATTTATAACGCGCCTATACACAGGTGTTTCAAGCCGCGCGAATCCTAGCCGGATAAGTGGAAGCGTCCCCCCACTGCTTGGTTGGGGAGATTGGTGCACAGGGTGTGTGGTATTACATGCCCGGTTGCAGGCTGCAATGATCTTAAAGTGGATGTGTCACTGCATGAGACCTCTTGGTGAGTATGACTTCTTTTCACCCTAGGTGACTCTCTCCTCACCTGAGAACTATGGTCTATTTCGTTTGATAATTATCCTGGTGCCTCTTGTCCATGGAAGCCACATCATGTGGTGGGATGACAAGATGGAGGCCAGGCTGGTATGGTGCAAGCTGCCGACTTCCTATCCTTCTTGGGATTTTGCGTGAATCATCTATCTTGCAGACCCGCTTGGTAAGGGGACATGTCCAAGCAAGCCTAGCAAAGTGGAGGTGACTGTCCTGTGCCTGTCTTTGCGTTCTGTCCTGTGTCCTAAGGGGTACCATGCCTTAATTTACTTGTTACATCCTGTGTGTCCTATAGGAAGGGTGGTGGGTTGTTCTGGAGTATACCTACCACTGTGCAGTACAGACCTCTCTTTTTGTTCTTATGTTCAGTTCCAAGGAGGAAGAAGGTGTCCTATAGGAGTTGCTTGAAGGAACTCTTTTTATGAAATAGAAATGTATCATTGTAACGTACCTAACGCAGGCCCCTCTTAGCCCATTACCTCAACGTTCGCAATGTATAATAGGCTTCACCAGATTAATCTGCAATGCAAGCCAATGACGTTTCTATCTTGATGCAGTGTTACAAAACATGCAACAATTGAGGTACATGCCTGCTATATGAAAACTCAGGAACTTGCTTATTAGGGAAAAAAATGTTTGCTCTATGGTGTTTCTGGTTCTGATGTGTGCGCAACTGTACCTTGACAAAACATGTGTCTGTGGACACAGAGCTGGTATCATCAAAAATGTCTTTGAATATGAAGAACTGTAACCTAGAGGAAACAGAAGAGAGAAGTCAGCATTGCTGCAGTAATTTTGGTGTTTTCTTGCCACTATGTAGTGTGAGGGGTCAGAAATGAGAGGCAGACACAAAGTTGTAATGTTTCCAACATTAGCCATCTTTATCAAAATAAAGGGGTTGGATAAAGGCTTCTCTGTCCCAATCCTGAAGAGAGTTTCCCTGTCCAGGAAACTAAAACCAAAGATCAGTCTGTGTCTCGTCTTCGAAATCATGAAAACTGTCCTTGTGTCCAAAACACATCTCACCCTCACACTAAAAATGAGCTACCAAAAAAAAAGGTGTAAGGTAAGTGTCTCTGTTTTGATTTAGCAAAAAGTGTGTAAAATCAAAATATGAAAATTCAAAAACAATCCTTGAATCCAGGAGGTGGTTCCCTTCCCCTCGATTGTTTCAGGTAGGATGACCAAAGGTCTCTTTTATACAAGAGCGTCTTCTGTAGATTCTTTAAAACTCCTGCTGTAATCTCCTGCCAGGTTTTCCTCTTAATGTCTTTTCCTTTCATATATTTAATTTGGATAACCTGATAAAGCCCCTGCCGGGAGTTCCCTTCCGGGTTCTGTAGATCCCCTGGTATTCTCCCCTGATAGGTATCTTCTCCCAAAGGCTCATTGCCTGGTGTGCTTCACTCTCCAGGACTCCCTACAATGTTTTCTTTCAGTATAACACAGTTGTACTCCAGTGTTTATTTATTGTTTTTTTTAGCATATTTTTTATTACAAACTTTTGCTCAGGAATTCCTTCCTTAAATAAACCAAACTAAACCATGACCAGGGAAAGAAAGGGGAGAGGAGCATAAACACAAGTCCACCTAAATGGGGGGTCAGGGTGGGGGGGGGTGCTGGAGGGTTGTAAAACCAAAAAAACACAAAACAGGGATTTAGAATGCAAGCACACACATCAGTCATATTTTATGTAGGGGCCACACTTTTCTGTCCCTTGAGGTTTTGCTCAATCAAGGTTAAGTCCACATGGTGGCTCCTAATCACAACCCTTTCTTTGTCATGTGTCAGGAATTTCTCCGAAAATATCTGTTCCAAAAACGATGGTAGCGATCTCGTCAGGCTTGCGTTAGACCCTCCATAGAGGCACTCCCACCGAGCGTCGACATCTTCACCATAGGTCTTTCCCATGCGCTCGTATAAAAGGATAGTTCTCTGTGTTCTTAGTTCCGGACAAAAGAGAATCAAATGCTTGAGCGATTCCGGGTGGGCCCCACAGAGGTGGCATCTGCTGTCCTTTGAGATCCCATATCTATGCAAAGTTACATTAGTGTGTAGAACATTTAGCCAGAATCTCAAAAACATGTCTCTATGCTTGGCTTTAGGCATTTTTCTCAGATATTGAGGGGGTGCTGTTTAACTGCCCGCTCAGTGTGTTTGACAGGGTATGGATCTTTGATTTAGATCTCTGTCCGTTTCCTGCCAATTTGCCGCCCACAGGGCCCTCTTGACCAACAAAGGGTTTCCACAAAGGGTCTCAACTGACAAGCCCAATCCAAACAGTATTTCCAAACATTTGTCTCTCCATTGGTTTAGAGGCCAATCAAACATTCCCTTTTCTCTCATCCTTATGATTTCAAATTGGGGTGGGCACACCTGCAAGGAGAGTTTGCGGAAGATGGACAAGGATTTCCAGACAGTTCTTATGTGTAATGACAGGAGAACCAATTCATCTCTTATGACAGCCATTGGAATTGCATTGGGATGCCTTAGGATCTTTTTCCAAAATGTCCTTTCTGGGCTTTCCCAGCTTTGCCATTCAATTCCCAATCCTGTCTCCATCACGTAGGTTAGTTACGGTACCACCTTTTGATTATGAAAGCTGATAACTGGAAGTAATAAGAATTTTCCCTTTTTTTCCAGATTAACATGCCTTGGGCAGCTAGCAGTTTTACATTTAAATTCAAGCTTGAACTCCAAGGTTTCTCTTACGCACTTGCACTGATCGGGATTCATAAATACTTGATTTAACTATTTATTTTAATTTTGTTTTTATTCAAGGCACAGCTTCGGTTCATTTTCCTCAAATTGGTAATTTCCAGAATTTCTGTCTTTTTGATACTAATCTTCATTCCATTCTGTTCAACATAGATCTGCAGGGCATCTAGTTTTTTCTGGAGCCCAATCAGCATTTTATCTAAGAGAACAAGGTCGTCCACGTACAATAACCATCCTGCAGATGTCCTGTTGATCTTCGGAGGGCAGGATCGAGGAGGATCTAGCACATCCTTCATATCCGTAATGTAGATGTTATAAAGGATTGGCACTAGGGGGGAACCCTGTTATAGGCCTCAATGGGTTTTTAATTCTCTTGTCAAGTTCCCCGATTGATCTAATCTTATTTGCAAAGAAGTCTCAGTGTGTAAGTCCCTGATGGCTGCTATTAGGTCCTTTGGGCATCCCATCAATGACATTTTCGCACATAGCTAGTCTCTGTCAATAGTGTCAAAGGCGCATTCCATGTGAATGCAAGCCATGTACATGTTGTTGTCCTCCTTTAAGGTGTTCATCTTTAGGAGATTAACGAGAAGTAGATTCAGGATGCAGCCCACATTCCTAACGAAACCCGTTTGTCTTGGATCGTAGGAGTTTGATTGTGTCACCCAATCCTTTAATCTTGAAAGTAGAACCCCAGCAAAGATTTTACCTAATACATCCAGGAGGGCTATCGGTCTGTAGTTCTTGGGGTCTCCTCTGTCACCCTTCTTATAGATTGGAACGACCAAAGCTAGTCTTCAGGATGCCGGGGCTCTTCTGCAAAGGGTGATCCTTTTAAAAAGGATCTGGCAGAATCCTGCCCTGGCTTTTGATTCCTCCTTGAGCATGGCGTTCATTAGCCCATCCGGGCCAGGCGCCCTAGAGTTGCTCGCTTTTAATATAATACCTTGGATTTCTTCTTTATCAAATTTAGTTGGCCAGGGGTCTTTCAAATTCCAGTTTTTCTCCACCTGTCTCGCTTTTCTCCCAGTGAATAGAGTTTCATAGTGCTCAACCCATTTACTTTCAGGTATTGGGTTCAGCTGGAGCATACCGTTATCGTCATCTCTCCCATTTAACAATTGCCAGAGATTTCTTGTGTTTTTTTTCGAGCCAACAGCCTGCATCATGCGTTCTGCATCATTTTGGTAGAGAGCCGCTCGATGCGATTTGACCCAGTTCCTGTAGCATTGTTTCCTTTTTTTCTCTTCGCTCCTTAGTATCATGGAAGTGTCCTTAGTGTCCTAAGGTTCCTAAGGTTGTAATTCAGGAGCTGTCTGTTGTAGGTCATTAGTGGATCAGACATGCTTTTGTAGGAGCATAGGCTTCATTCCTTTTTTCTGTACCACTCTAAAGAGGGCTAGGCTATGCTCATACCGTCTGTTGCCAGGCTTTTATTTACCAGTTGAGGGATGTTACCTGGTTTGATCCGCAGTCTATTTTCCCTGGTTCAACTGACAGCGGGTGGTTCCAGTTATTTGGTTTCGGTTTATCCTGGGCAGTCTGACCTGGTCTCACACACGTCAATACCAGGAGATTGTGATCGCTGTGTTGGGTTGGAGTCACTTTCTGGGAAGCTATTCTTGGGAAAAAATTAAGCCGGTCATAAAGAAGTAGTCCAGCGTAGCAGTAGAACATTTTGAGGGCCAGGTTGTAGCCCCTGTCAGACCCCCCTCGATCTGGCAGTTTACCATATGGATATCCCTTAAGAAGGTTTCTTCCAGCCACTTCTGAGATCTCGTAGTTTGATTCCGTTCTTTCTTCCTCGTCTCTCTGGGTTTTCTCAAACTTGAGGGTAGGCAGTCTATGTTAAGGTCGCTGCAAATAATAATCCAGGTGCCCTCCATTTACGCATGGATCCAGTCAATCCATTTCATGACACAGTCAACGAAAAGGCCAATTTCCTTTGTGGCAGGGTTCCAGTATAAGTTAAAGACTGCCAGATTTCCCTGGGTTTCGTTTAGGCAGTCTGTCAGCTTCATTATTATTATTTGCGTTAGGGGGTTTGGGTGTATTACTCTTAAAACCTTGCCAAAGGAATGATTTTTTATAAAGGTTAGTAGGCCTGAGTTGGGTGTTCCTCTAGCCCCTTTTGTGGCTGTATTTGGATAGCCAGTATAGCCATCTAGAAGGGGTGTCTCCCTTAACCATGAGGCAAATTATATCTAGATTCACAAACCTGAATCAAGAGCCTGAAACAGGTGGGTGAATCCTCTGGTGTTCCATGATCCTATTTGTAGTACTCTGGGGCCTTTTCATTCAGCCCTCTATTCAGAGGGTATGAAGTTTAATGCTCTCGGGAGTCAATCCCAGGATTGAGGGATTGAGGATCCCCTTCACTGTTCATACTTCATTTACTTTAGGCACTACTTGTTCCAACTTCCTCCATATTGACATTCCATATATGGAGTCTTGTTCAAGTTCCGTCTGTTAATTTCTTCACTGACATTTATTTGCTTGTGGCAATGCTTCTTCCAATTTTCCACAAATTGGCATCTCAGATGTGTAGACTTATACAGATTTTGCCTTTCAACTTCTTCAATAATGTTCATCTGCTGGTGATAATATTTACTTCAACTTTCCCCATATTGACTTGACTTATATGAGGATTTATGTAAATTCTGTCTTTCTAATTTACTTGGTCGGTTATCAAAATAAGTGTTCAAATGTTCATCTGCCTTTTGGCACGCCCCGGGCTCCCAATACCTATGGGCAGACTCACCAGTGTTTTATGGTGTTTCTGAATCATAGCATGTTGAAGCGGCAACATTTTGACTCTGGGAATGCTTCCCCTGGTTTGAAGACCCTCATTCCGTTCACTCGCAAGCTCTGTGTTATTTTGCCGGTAGCTTATCTGCACCGCATCTCTAACCACCTCGCTGCTGCCGGTCCCCCAGCAGCTCCTCCATGGCATCCTCTGCACTTCTCCCGTTCTCACGTCTCTCTGGTAAGCTGTGCTCACATACAGTGACTTGGAAGCGCCGGCCTCTTCTTGCCTCCATGCGTCTGCTTCTGCCTTCAGTTCTGCTTCCCGCTTCGCCTGCTCTGCATCTCTCTTCTCCACCTCCACTCCTCCATTAAAGTTGTGCAAATTGTTTAAATGCCCCGTGCAGCTGATGTCTATTGTAACAACTAGTCTGCAAATTCAACTTGGTGTTTCCTTCAATCCACATCAACTCCTTCTTCCTCTTGCTCGTCTCAGTATTTGAGGCTTTATGGGATTGGGAGTGCATAGGAGTTTCAGACTTTTTAAAATTGGATTGTTTTGAATTCTTGTTTAAATCAAAACCATCAGGGACATGAGATGTTAAGTGAGTATTATGTGTACATGAAGTATGAATAGCACTTGGCTCAGAGTGCCAATAGGCCATTAGCATTTGAGATATTATAGGGTTTTCTTAAAAAAGGGGGGTATATTGTGTCTCTCCGCATGGAGTCACCACTTCCTCCTGATAGTCGTCCCCTCCCACATGATCCTCCCTCATATTACCACCCCCAGGGTCAGGATCAGGTAGCGGCTGCCGTCCCCTGGCCACGTGGGAGGAGATCATCACCGGGGAATCTGTGATGACTCTGCAGGATTCATCACAGTACACAACCCAAGAACAAAGGAACAAACCAAATATAGCAACCAATTATTTTCCTGCTTTAACTTGTGTGACCTGACTCCAGGTGGCATGACGACCCAGACACAGAGGGTATCCAGGAAAAAAGTTAGTATCACCAAAGAGTAAATCCACCATCCATGAGATTATACGTAAGTTGCACAATCGCCACAGTCCAAAGGTGATTACTTTCAGGATGCCAGTCTGAGGATGAACCAACTAAAGAAATCCATTGCAGAAGCCTCCAATCTCAGAAGAACTGGAATGGGTCTCAGATGAGGAATCAGGACCAATATCATAGGAAGGCTTTTCAAGTAATCTGGTCTTGTCACGATGAGATAGGAACCCTTCCCAGCCTCGGGTGGGAGGCCTACCAGGGTGGAAGCCAGAGCCAGTCCTACTCCAGATGGGGGATGTTGGCAGTTGAGAATGACCCAGTTACTGCCTCCTCCTCCCCAAGTGCCTGCTTATATATGATCAGTAGGGCATATGCATGGGTTTGCCTAACCTCAGGGCAGCTACAACATTAGATCCATTGTCATCTGGGGCAAACTTCACTTGTAAGCCACAGGGAGTAAGCCAATGTGATACAATTTAATTTACCTTCTCCCAGAAAGCATCTCCCCTGCGGGGCCTGTTGCTGGCGAATGACATTAGGGAGATGCTGTCCTGGGCTTTGCTGATAAGAGGTGCGGAGGAAGTTGTCCTAGTGCACGGTAATGGCAACGGAATCTGTGCCTTGAGCATTGATTCCGTGTCCATTTTAAGTAGACTTTCTTACCCACAAAGTGGCCCAGTGCTATTCCTATTGCTTCAACAACATGTTTGTAGAGGTATGGTACTGAACTTTGCGTGAAGTAGCACCAACTTGAAATTTCCCGGTGGGGATTACCAAGGCCAAGGAGACATTAGAAGCTTTGACCTTTTCCTCTGCCTACTATATGCACCAGAGTTTCTCAGTGATTTGTCCTTCTCCTTCACCTGCCAAATGCATGCAGGGTTCTAAGTGCATTTGCCTTATCCTTCACCTGCCAAATGCATGCAGGGTTCTCAGTGCTTTGGCCTTCACCTACCAAATGCATGCAGGGTTCTCAGTGCTTTATCCTTCTCCTTCACCTAGCAAATGCATGCAGGGTTCTCTGTGCTTTGGCCTTCTCCTTCACCTACCAAATGCATGCAGGGTTCTCAGTGCTTTGGACTTCACCACCTTATAAATGCACCTGGGGTTCTAGGTGTTTTAGCCTTACCCTCCACCTAACAAAAGCTTCCCAGATTTTCAGTGCTTTCTTCTTCTCCTCCGCCTACTAAACCCTCATTGGGTTCTCAGTGCTTTTATCTTCTCCTCCATCTACTAAATTTATGTGGGGTTTTCAGTGCTTGGCCTTCTCCTTTGTCAACAAAACACACATGGGGTGAACTGCCCCTCCACCCACAATTCATACCCACACTCACCCGCAAGCCATGTGCCCACCCCCTCGACCATTCTAATATAATTGCCTAACTCTTCCCATACCCTACTAGCAATTTCATTCTACTCTAGCCTACATTTTTTCCCGAGCAACAATTTGAATTATCCTGTGCAACTCCTGCTTTTCCCTGCCTGAATATTCTGAGTTTCAACTGCCTTTATGCAGGCACAAATTCGAAACCAGTAGAAATTCATATCTAGAACATTGAGAAAACCGTGAAGCTCAACTTGGTCAAGCCCCTAAAAATTCAAAAGATTTGGCTTTTGGAAGAACAATCCCACCCCTGCATACCAGATATCCTGGCTGTAGATAATGAACCATTTTGTGTGGATTGGATGGAAACCTGTCCTGTTAAAGTATTGTTTCCTGGTAGTAGATTGCTTGTCGACAGATGTTTCAATGTGGCTGTTCTTTTTAACATATACAGCGGTATCCAGGAAGCGTATACTCATCTTGGAGTTGGAGCATTCCATGGTGAATGTAACACAGCAGTGGAAACCATTTAATGATGGATAGAATTGATTCAAAGGGTATTCACCTTGTTCCCAAATCAAGGAAAGGTCATCATTGTATTGCAGTAGTTTCTGGGGTTTTGTAAGAACTTAGGTTCAAGGTCTGCCACGAAAAGGGTAGCTTACTGAGGTGTCATTTTGGAGCACATGGATGATTTGATCATTTGCAGGCAGTGTCTTCCATTGAAACACAACTTGTGTGTGAGAATGAATTTCATGAGATCTGTGATGGTCTGTGATGGCCCTGATTGGGGTGGCCACCTTGCTACTTGCAGGAATGTCTGGCCTGCCGCTCCGCCTATATTGACAGTGTTGGATTAAAGTTAGGTGACACCCATCCTGGTCAGGAGTCCATTCTGTGGTACACGTTCTATCTCCTGGATCTTCCTGAGAAGAGGGGTTGTGTTCCGCAGATGCCATTTTGTGTCTGTCATCAGAGGTTTCAGGATGGATTTAATATATCGAGATATGGCTTTGGTTAATGTACTGACTACAGGGATGATCGGGTGGCCTGGATTTTGTAGTCTGTGGATCTTTGGGAGCGTATAAAATGCCCTAGGTGTTCGATTGTTTGATACCAAATGTTGGAGGTGATCCGGAACACTACTTGGCAGGGACTTGATGATTTGCTTCAGAGCTTTTTATGCTCGATAAACAATGGTGGGGTTCATAAGTGTTATACGTGATTGAAAGGGACACAGCCCCTTTAAGAACAGAGACACAGGGAGAAGCGGGAAGAGGGCAGAAAGGGAGGAGCCAGGGGGAGAAATGGCAGTTATGTTACAGGAGTGAATAAAGGCAGTTCACAGCAGATAAGGCTCCGTCTCGTAATTGCGCGTGAATGCATGCGAGTGAGTGGAGCCTAACACTGGCAACGAAGCCGACGTGGAACCCGTGCGCTGGCAGCTGATTGGGAGGGCTTGTGTGCCCAGCAGGGTAGGAGGGCCTGTGCGCCCGGCAGTCCGAGAGGCCCGTGTGCCCCACATGAGAGCAGAGGCCGTGTGCCCTGCAGCAGTGCAGAGGCCCGTGCGCCCTGCAGCTATAGGAGGGCCCGTGTGCCCGGCATCAACCTTGAGGCCCGTGTGCCTCGGGAGGGAGAGACCTGTGAGAGGCCCGTGTACCTGCGAGTCGAGGAGGGCCTGTGTGCCCGACATCAACCTCGAGGCCCGTGTGCCTCCGGAGGAAAGACCAGCGGGAGGCCTGTGTGCCTGCCGGTCGAGGAGGGCCCGTGTGCCCAGCATCAGTCAAGAGGCCCGTGTGCCTCTGGAAGGGAGGACCGGCGACTGCACAGCCGCCGAGCAGTGAGGAGAAGACCACACCGGCGGCAACAGTGACGGAGCAGCAGACCCGGCGGCAGCAAGCTGAAAAGAACCACCGGACTGCGGCGGCCGCACACCAAGTAATGTGTTCTATTGGGGGCTGCGAGTCGAGAAGGGCCTGTGTGCCCGACATCAACCTCGAGGCCCGTGTGCCTCCGGAGGAAAGACCAGCGGGAGGCCTGTGTGCCTGCCGGTCGAGGAGGGCCCGTGTGCCCAGCATCAGTCAAGAGGCCCGTGTGCCTCTGGAAGGGAGGACCGGCGACTGCACAGCCGCCGAGCAGTGAGGAGAAGACCACACCGGCGGCAACAGTGACGGAGCAGCAGACCCGGCGGCAGCAAGCTGAAAAGAACCACCGGACTGCGGCGGCCGCACACCAAGTAATGTGTTCTATTGGGGGTTGGGAAGGAAACGACCGCAAACAGGGGTATCCTGTGTCTCCCCACAAGTGACATTAAAAAAAAAAAGAACTTTAACTTAATAAAGCTACGGTGAATAAGGGAAACCCTGTGTCTCCCACAAGTGACATTAAATCAACAATAAAGTTTATACAAAGAAGGGAATCCCTGTATCTCCCCACAAGTGACGGTAAAAAAACAACAGAGCTACAGCAAATAAAGGAAACCCTGTGTCTCCCACAAGTGACATTACAATAACAATAAAGCTAATACAAGGAAGGGAACCCCGCGTCTCCCACCCAGTGACACTCAAAACATGAAAGAAGAACAGAGGAACACTATAAACATTGGCATAACACCAACAACAAAGGCCAAACCCCCAGAGCCCAACGGCCCCACATGAGCACAGCAAAAGGTCAACACGAACTTCACAGCTGACCCACCCTACCGGGCAGAGATAACTAAGACCAGCGCCCACGTGCCACCTGTACCACTAAAGCAAACCCAGCGGCGCCATCATGTCGGCTCCGGACGCATTAGACCCCAATATCCAACCACCATTACCAGGAGCACCCTCCTCTCACGCTAGCTTAATGAGGAGACCTGCTCCATTGACATTGAACCCACACCATGATCAGGGTCAACGATGGAAGGAGTGGGTGGAAGAATTTGAGGACTTCGTAGGTGCCGTTGGCACACAAGAACCACCCAACATACTCAGCATCTTTGCCAACGTCGCAAGGAGAGAAATTAAAAATATCATACGCACGATTCCCCTACAGGACCGCACCACGTATGCAAAACTCCTACAAGCCATCAATGAGAAACTTGTCATCTCACCCAATCGCAACTATGAGAGATACACTTTCAATCAATGTGGTCAACTCCCCCATGAATCGATACGAGAATTCGTCATTTGCCTCCAAAGAAAGATAACGAAGTGCGACTTTGCCAACTTTAATGACGACGAAGCCATCAGACTGCGCATAATTGAAGGATGCATATCCTCAATGTTCCGGAAACACCTCCTAAAGAAGCCCCTATCCCTAAAGGAAGTACTGGACTTGGCCAGAGTCTACGAAAGAGTGGACATCCAGGCCGCAGCCATTGAAAACCCCCAAGAAGGGCGACATCATTGCAGCTGTAAACTCCTATGCCCGATACCCAGCCTCACAAAACAGAACAAACCCAAGATACCCAACGCAACGGACACAAAGTGACCGCCAATGCTACCGCTGTGGATTTGAGTACCCACACAGAGACCCGTGTCCCGCCATCGGCCAACGCTGCCTGAGATGTGGAATGGAAAGCCACTTCCAAGTGATGTGCAAGGAACAACTACCCGAAGGAAGTTCAACACACCAGCGGCCTGCCAACCGCACAATAGAGACACATACAGAACAACATCGCCCAGCAGATAAAAACGCTCCATTTCCCATAAACGCCTATCAACGCCCGAAAACCGTAAGGGTCCTTGAAGGACTCCAGATCGAACCAGACAGAAAAGATCATGAGCTATATGACATCCGCCAACGAGACTTAATGCAAGTGCCAGAACAAGGGACGACATACCTTCGGGAAACCCTGTCCCCCCACGAACAGGACGTGGACCCGTACCTCAAATCCCCACCAAGATATCAGTCAGGGGTAAACGAACATACTGAATACCTACAAGATGGCTACGACAGGGAGTACTTCCACCTCCTCAGTGTCGACGTGGACGACACTTCAGCTCCCAAAGTAACAATTCAAATGCGGAACACCAGAAACAAATTTGTCATCGACACAGGAGCGACGGTAAACGTCATGAACGAAGACCTATACCGTGAGATCACCTTTTCATACCCCCTACGAGAATCCAGGACACACATCTTTCAATGGGGGTGGGCCCCTACCCATGACCTCCAGAGGGCAATTCCAATGTGACCTACGACATCGTGACATCACGGTGACCTCCACGATACATGTCATAAAGAGCCCATCCATCGGCCGCTGCCTCCTCAGCTACCGAACAGCCAGCGCCCTGGCCCTGATTGACCTACACTACGACCAGTCGGAAATCATAGAGGGACACCCATCGACACGTGAATCCATCATGGCGATAACAGACCGACCCCTCGTGAAAGGGGACCACAAAAGCCAATTCCCCAAATTATTTGAGGGAGTGGGAATGCTTAAGAATTCGCCCATCAAGCTACACATCAACGACAACATCACGCTGGTACCACAGCACCCCCGCAAGGTGGGCTTCCACCATCAGGAACAAGTGTCGAAGGAGATCCAGCTCCTCCTCCTCAATGACATCATAGAAAAAGCAGAAGGACCAACACCATGGGTATCCCCAATAGTAATTGTGCCCAAAGACATTGGAGGCCTCCGCATATGTGTCGATATGTGCATCCCGAACACCGCCATCCAGAGGGAGAGGCACCCATGCCTGAGCCTAGAAGACATGTTGATCAGGCTAAATCAGGCGAGGTTCTTCTCGAAACTAGACCTCATTCAGGGCTACCACCAGCTCATCCTGGACCCGGAATCGAGACCCACCACCTCCTTTGCAACCCACGACAGGCTCTTTAGATACAAAAGACTACATTTTGACATATCATCTGCTGCAGAGATTTTTCAGGAGACGATCAGACACCTGATAGCATCTGAAATGAACGCACTAAACTACAGTGATGACATCTTAATCTTTGGGAAGGATCAAGAACAGCACGACAAGGCCCTAATAGCTATCTGCAACATCCTCCAAGAAGCAGAGTTGACACTAAACAAACCCAAATGTGAAATCCATAAGACCAGCCTCAAATTCTTCGGGCACATATTTTCCAACAAAGAAATAAGAGCCGACCCGGATAAGATAAAAGCCATCACTGACCTCCAAGCCCCCACGTCAGCGGCAGAACTGCGCTCCTTCTTAGGAATGGCAGGATACTGCGCACACCACCTTCCGAACTATGCCACAATAACTGACCCACTACGCACCCTCCTGAGGAAGGACCAACCTTTTATCTGGGACGCATCCTGCCAACAGCGTTCATGACCATAAAAGAAAGCCTCACCAACAACCGCCAGCTGGCATACTTCCATCCAGAGTGGCACACCATCATTACGGTTGACGCCAGTCCGGTAAGACTAGGAGCAATCCATGCCCAGACCTACGCCAAAGACAACGCCCACCATGCAGTGGTGGCATACGCCAGCCGCGCCCTACCACACACAGAAAGGGCCTACTCACAAGCGGAGAGAGAAAGCTTCGCTGCGGTATGGGCCTGCGAGAAATACCACCACTTTATCATCGGCCGGAAGTTCACCCTAGTGACAGATCATCAAGCACTCCTTTCAATATTTGGCAACCCCAAAACCAAGATGCCACCCTGGATAGAGCGATGGGGAATAAGATTGCAAGAGTCTGACTACGTAATCATTCACAAACCTGGAGGAGACGCCAACCCAGCGGACTACCTGTCCAGACACCCCATGATGAACAAGGATGACACCCTGGACCACAAAGCCACTGACTACATCTCTTACCTGTCCTCAAACGCCATGCCACCAACGATTTCAACTGCAGCTTTCGAGGAAAGGAGCAAAGCTGACCCAACGATCAGAGCTGCCGTCTCTCTCACCCGCTCTAACAAATGGAGAGAGCGCCAGAAAAGGTGAAATTAAGGGGATGATGCAGACAAGAAGGAACTTGATCGGCTAGCCAAAGTACACGATGAACTCATAGCCACGGACCAAGGAATATTACTACACGGGAAGAGACTGGTAGCCCCGAGAGACCTAAGGAAGACCCTGGTAATACTGGCACATGAAGGCCACAGGGGAATCGACAACACAAAACAAATTCTCATGAACTACATCTGGTTTCCATACATGGACGGGATAGTTGAAGACATGCTCATGCACTGCAGACCCTGCCAACTGGCAGCAAAGGGGCCAACACCAAACCCCCTCCAAATAACCACACTTCCAACAAGACCCAGGCAAAAAGTCGCAATGGACTTCTATGGACCCCTAGAAGAAGGGGGAACCGTCCTAGTGCGACAAACTCAACGCAAGAAAACAGACACACGCTACAACCCAGAGCCTCCGATCATCACAGCCATCAAAGGACCTATGATCACGGCGACCGGAGAGCCAGGAGACATCACCCGAAACTCCTCATTCTTTAAGAGACTCTATCTTGAAGAACCAGAGGTACAAGAGGCCGCAGAGGAAAGTCCACGCGAGGAAGAAGGAACAGAGTCCCTGTTGGAAATGACCGGCGAAAGCAGGGAGACCTCCCAGGACAATAAAGAAACCAGTGAGACTCATCGAACAGATGTAACTGGACTTTCGTGTTAAGCACAGGGGAGGTGTTATACGTTATTAAAAGGGACACAGCTCCTTTAAGAACAGAGACACAGCGAGAAGCGGGAAGAGGGCGGAAAGGGAGGGGCCAGGGGGAGAAACGGCAGTTATGTTACAGGAGTGAATAAAGGCAGTTCACAGCAGATAAGGCTCTGTCTCGTAATTGCTCGTGAATGCATGCGAGTGAGTGGAGCCTAACAATAATTAAGTTACTTGGCTATAACGGAACTTGTCTTGATGCCTCCCTTTTGTAGTTCTGCGTATCCTGGACCACTACATCACCATCTTTGGCCGCTGGTTTTATCATAATTCCCTTAATTGTATGCAGTGCTCTTATTTCCATTCTGTCTTGAAGTTAGATGTTGTTTGCTGAGTATGTCAGATCTTACATGTTTTCTGAGACAGACAAAGTAGTTTCCAAATTTTGGACAGTTGAGATCAGATGTACACTTCAAGCATTTTTATGTTCCTGCAGTGTGGGGAAGCCCCTTCATAGTCGTTGGCCCAGGGAAGTAATCTTTGAGACAGAAGTGCCGCGTGTAGACAGTTTCAAACTGGGGAAAGAGATAAGTCTGGGTGACCGAAAAAAAAGTGACCCACAACAAAAAAAAGTGGATTACCTCTGCAAATGTTAGTGGGTCAGGACTTGTTGCAGCACACAGCTCGAGAAGTTGACGGAGGGACTGCCCTGCGCACTTTGTGGTTTATTGCATATAGTGCTTATTACAGAGTGAAAGTTAGGAAAAGCAAAAGGTCAAATTAATGCAGCTTCTTGTGTCAAGAAGGCTTCCTGACCACCGGTACTCCACCCAGACTGTCCCATGCCCCTCTTTGCCACAGTACCAGTGGCCGCTTGACAGTTACGCAGTAATCTGAAAGCATTCATTTTGCAGTGGGCTTTCAGATACGCAATCAGTAGTCAATAGTACTTGTCATTTATATAGCGCCTTTTACCTTTATTATAGTCTCAATGCGCTGCTGGTGGGCACGCCCTCGGGGACTGAAGTCCAGAGTGTTGGAGGTCACTGAGTAGGGTTAGAATGCGTGTGTGTATTTGGTCAAATAAGGCTCAGCAGGGCTGGCCAGGCTCCAGTAGCGAGCAACCCATGCGGTCAGGCATGTCGATGGGTGCTGAGAGGAGTCAGAAGATGGTGTGAATGCTAGGGGCTCGCTGTGTGTTCAGCGTGCCCGAATTTGTCATAGTCGTTGCTGTATTCTGATGTGTGTGGGCAGCCATGCCTGTGACTAGTCTCCACCGGAGTGGTGCGTTATGCGTACCAGGGAGATTCTGTGATGAAAAGAGAAATGCAACAAATTAATGCAAATCAAGCCTACCCACTTTAAAATGTATGCTCACCTAAAGAGGCCAATCTTTTGGTGTTCGAAGGATCACGGAGTATTGCAGAAGTATTTCTAAAATAGAGACATAATAAACATAATTACAGAGAAGAGTTAAAAACGGAAACCCTGGGCCTTTTGCCAGCAAAACATATGTTCCATTTAGATGACGACTGCCGTCGTATTTGTATGCCACCTTGTGTGAATCCCCCTGACCCCCAAACCATGCCCTTTTAAATTCAGCTCCTGATGAACATATGTTTCTGATGTATACAGTTTGCCCTTCAATCCAGTGAAGAAATACCTGTGTATTGAAACCAATCCATTGCTACACCTTTCCCATGTACATTAGACTCCACTCATCAACTTACTATATACATGTTTTATGGTTTTGACCCACTGACCCCCCAAGCACATTTTTGGGGCAGTATTACCAACTACTACCTTTTTTTTTAGACAAAGTGTATTCCACAATATTTAGATTCTTTGATAGCGGCTAATTCAGAGTGCACAAATCTGAATGTAGCGTAGGACTGCTGTAATTAATGGTGCACACCTTGGGCCTCATTCCGAGGTTAGAGGTAGCCATGGCGCTAGAAGCGCCATGGCTACCCCCTCACCGCATACTGGGTCCGGGTTCCCTGAATGGGGAATTACCAGGCAATTCCAACCTTGGAGGACCCGGTATTTCCCCATTCAGGGAACCCATCCCCATTCCCATTCGAGCCCCCATAAGGCTCAAGGGGAATGGGGACCATATTAACAACGGGCCCGTTGTTAGCATGCTGGTCCTTAAGTGGTAAAACCAGCTGCCCTTAGCAGGACCCGCTAAAGCACCTCGTAATGCGGCATTAAGGGGTTAACGGCACCGGCACCCTTACCGGCACCGTTAACCCCTTACCGCCCACCTCGGAATGAGGCCCGTTCTATTTATTTATATATTTTTTTTATTGTGCATTTAGTCACAAAGAAAAGAAAAGAATGACTTTTTACACATTACATCATGGTTTAGAATGTAAAAGAATTCAAGTTGATAATACAATTAACCAACGAAATTATTAAAAGACTCTAAAGTACAGTTGTCATTATATAACAGAGAAAATGAGGATGGTGCAAAGTAGAATTAAATGAAAATGGTAATAATTGGAAATAAATTACATTTCCTATTAACAACCACATAACTCAAAATACAGAAACAAGGTTGGGACACAACATCGACGTTACAAGACCATCATCAAAGATTAATCTTAATGAAATTCCACTCATTTAGAAGTTTTAACAGTGCAATTGATAATGCAATTTCTTTGCTAGCAGATAACCTTCACCAGAAATCTTGTGTGGTAATGCGTGAGGTGTCATGCACACATTTTGCAAAGTACTTTTGTCTCAGTACTAAAGCAGAGGAACAGACTACCAACAGATGTTTCAGGTCTTGTGTGAGGCCTTCTCCACATAGGTTGCAGGTTCTGGAGGAAGAATCTCGTGTATGCCATATACAGAGTGTCTGATTGGTCTTTATTAGATTTAGACAAAACCGAAGTAACTCTTGCTGCCAAGATGGATTCGGAAATCGCCTAATATAAGGGAGAACATATGCAAAAGGCTTTTTACACAAGGGAAATGACAGAGTACTTTTTAAGTTGGTTAGAGACATTCTAGTTTGAATCCAATCATGCCTCATTAATAAAAGCTTGCCTTTGTTATGATTCTCTATCAGGGTCTGTTGTGTACAATCACATAGTCCAAGCACGGTTTCTGCATCTTCCCGGAGGGCAGATAGAAAAGGATTGGAGCCTTTGTTGGTAAGATCATGAAGGTCTGAATAAAAAGACTGGTCAAGGGAACAAGAATTGATCTATAAACTGATTATACTTTCCAACAAGAATGAGATTGTAGTGAGTGTAAACCTAGTTCATATCTTAGACGACAGACAGGCAGTGATTGTGGAAGAGTTCAAGTTTAACTCCACAGTCGAGCTTCTAAGGAGTGGATTCCATTCCATACAAGAGAGCAACATCAATGAGAAACGACAATATGAGCTTAACAATTTAGTTAACTGGCACATGTATCGATGTACTTCGCACTCTAAATCCGATGTTTAGACCTGAAAGTATGTGTTGGCTCTTAGAGTGAAACCCAGATATTGTACCTTTTTTAACTATTTGGATTTCCTGTTTGTCGATTTTCCACAGAGATTCTATTTTTCTGTTTAGCGAGGGAGGAGCCATAGATAATGATGTTGGATTTGGTTGGGTGAATGATCAAGTCATTCGACTCGGCATAGGCTTCTAACGCTGTGATGAGATAAGTTAGTCCTATAGGGGTGTTGTCTATAAGAGCTATATCATCAGCGTATGCCGGCACGTGCATTTTAGATTTCCCAATTACAGGTGAGGCAAGGGTATGTTTTAGTAGGCTGGGGGCGAGATCGGCGAGATATAAATTAAATAGGAGCACCGCTAAGATGCACCCTTGCCTAACACCAGTGTTCACAGATATAGGGGAAGAT